>NW_024037851.1:0-326596 GCF_016077235.1 Cyprinodon tularosa | reverse complement strand
TGCAGTTAATTTCTCCGGTTCTCCGAATTGACTTTCTAGTTGCACTCTTGCATTTTGTTATAGGGACAATGTTTGTGAGTTTGTTAACGAGCGTTTGAAGGAAACAAAAGCCTTCTGACAATATAGTTCCCAGCATGTAAACGGTTAGAAGATGCCTCTGTCTCATATGACCTTGTTGTTTGTACACACTGTGACTATACAAATCACAACATATTTATAGGAAAATGTTGGTGTTATTTTTTCTCACTTATTGAGTACAGCATGCTAACTGGAGCCATTTGCTTCTAGTCTTTGTGCTAAGCTAGGCTAGCAGTCAGTGCGTCAGAGTTCCTTACACACAGAGATGAAAATTGTGTATGTAGGAATTTCTTTAACTGTGAGGGATACGGTGAATAACCTAAATTCCCAAAAAGCACCTTGTTCCTTAAAGTATTCGAGTGTGTTACTGTACAGGATTGTATAAACAGAATTGTGTAGAAAATATTATGTAAATGTTTGTGTAGTTATTGAAAAGTCCTTTTTGTAACCATAATTCTGACGACAATAAAGCCTGTCAAGTTTCACTTAATGAGCATTCCTCTAGCACCACTAGCACCATTTTCTATTGTACAAAATCACTCAACATGTGTTGTGTATATATATTATTATACTCGTTAGTTTTTAATATCACTTGGCCAAAACTTTCAGCTTTGTGTAATGTTATAACTACATTTCCATATTTGATGAGCGCATTCTACGTGCATTCTATTTGCCTGAAACTAGTAAATAGTGAAAAAAATAACTATTTGCATGTTTACTTTCAATAGAAATATTCAGTTGCTAATTAGACAATTTGAGTACATGTAACTTTAAAATACACTAACAAATGTTTTAAAACAAAGTAGATCCCACTTATAATTTGTAATATGGAAATGTAAAAATTAAGTTGGATTTAAACAAAAGTACACATTTGGAACTCTTAGTTATGTAGATCCCACACACACAAAAATGACTACAGCAATGCTAAAATTAAGTTAACTTTATGTGAAAATTTTATTTTGGCAAACAGGAAAAATAAGTAATTTCTACAAAGACTTGTGTTGTTGGATCTACATAATGAAATGATGCAAAAAAATTCATTATATTTTTTAAGTAAATCAAGCAGATTATTTATATCAGTGCCCTTGCTCCGGTTCATAGCGCCTGCAATTAGTCTCCGAGTTGTTAAGACGGCGTACTGCTTCCTGTAAATCACAAAAAATGCACTTTAATAAAGCTTGTTCTTGCAAGGCTAGGCTAGATAGGCTAATAGCTAGGCTGCTATTAGCCATAGCTCAGGCTAGGCCGCTTTTAGCTTAGCAGGCAGTAATCGAACATATATTTACCGCTAGCATCTCTTCTTTGAGTTCGTCTTGTTCGATGCAGAGTCACCATCGCGTCCAAGAGGAGTTTTAGGGTGGCCAGATGTCCGGCTTTAGGGCGGACAGTCCGGATTTTCATTGCACTGTCCGGCGTCCGGCGCTGCACCCAGCCGGACGTGTATTTGTCCTCCTTTACTCCCAGATTCCACATACTCCATCAGCGCTCCGCCCCGCTCACGTACGGAGTACTTGTCTGTCATGTAAATCAATGAGGTTTCTTGGAGATCGTACAGAGCATGCCCGAGATGAACCAGGGTGTCCGCGGATCAATAAAAATAATTAAAAAATAGCATTAAAATAGCATTAAATTAGAGTCACTCATTCCTGTATGAACCCTGTGAGCGCTTAATTTAATATGACATATTAAAAAAATCCCACCATCATCCAGCACATGTTCAGTTTCTGCCCAAATATATATTTATATTTTTGTAGATTTTTGTAACGGGGATAAGGATAATTCAAAACTGCTTTTTTTTAATGAACTTGTTCACTACTTCCAAACTCAGCATCTCTTTTCATTCCTGTAATAAGAAGTTTCTTTTGAATGGATTTGATTAAAGTTTAAGTCCCTCGGTATAAAATAAATATTTTGATGGAGATGAGAAATCTGCTTCCTCGTTGGTGAATAACCAATAGTTTGGATCCAATCATTTAAATAAACGGTGTTAGTTTTTTTTTTTTAATATATATATAAGAATTGTGCTATAATTTCTAGTCACCGATCTGTTGCTGCTATATTTTAATTTGACGAACCGGAATTTGTCGATGTTCTTTTTCCTGTTTGGTGCAATTGCAATTGCGGATCTTGACCTGGCCAGACCGTATGACCACAGTGTACCAATCTTCTGATGGCTACTTCCAACAGGATAATGCGCCATGCTATAAAGTGAATCATCTCAGACTCATTTCTTGAAACTTTTCCACTTAAGTAATTGTGAATTGAGCATATTGACAGACAATATTTTATTTTTTATCTTAAATGCAAATTTTTTTAAAAATAATTACTGCTCTAAATGTATTGCTCTGTCAGCTAAAGATCTGTTTTGGTCTCTATACTTTAATTAAATAAATCAATTCAAGCTAAAATGTGAGAGGCTATACTAAGCCTGATCTCTTTGTATCAGAGACTTTCTTCCTCAGAAAGATGTCACTTGGGGTAAAACCCCCCCTGCAACCCTGGTTTGCATTTGTATAGCTCACAGCATGTTCATTTACATGTTAAAGCCTCCCCTAGAATTCCATGGGGGGGAGGCATGGGGGGAACACTGCCTAAGAAATTCCACGTCAATTTCTGACAATTTACGGGAGTTTTCGACGAAGCCTGCAAATTGCCGTAAACTGCCGCTAACCTGAAGTTCCACGACAATCTACAGTGCCGTATATTGACGAAAATCCCACTTTTCATGCAGTGTGCATTGCTGTGAAACGTAGTCAGATCCAGCTTTTTCTTTAACAGAGCATATATTCTGAGCTAGAGCAATTCTAGACCTTTAGTCCAGAGAACAGGCAAAGTATAAGTATTTTACAGTTATGCTGGATAATTTAAAGAGATTGTTGTTGACTGAAACATTTATATAAATCTTAAAACTAAAGTTTGTTTATCAATTAATTGTAAACAAATTGCACTCTTTTATATTTGCTCACTGACAGTGAATTACTCCTTTTGAGATCAATAGAGTACAGCTAATCCTATCTTTTCTTTACTTTTACAAATTATTGTGAACATTCTTTTGCTGATATGATTTTTCCTATATCAATAATTTTTTTTATTTTCATTTCACTAGGTTGTCCGCCAATCTGTCCTTCTGAGCATTTGATGCTTGAGATCGGAAACTGAACTATTTGCGGGACATTAAATGTCTGAGAGACAGACACTGAATGTACGTGATCACTTCTACAAAGTTTATAAAAAATTGATAAACATAAGGGAGCTAAAATCCACATGTTCTAAAGGGCCAAAAGAATGATTTTTTTCAGGCACGTAAACTAATAATTATTCCTTCATAAAAAAAAATGTCCTGCTGAACTGGGGCGAATCAGTCTCTAAATACCTACGTTACCTATCCATCCATCATCTCCCGCTTCATGCATCAGAGTCACAGTGGGGCTTGTGCCTATCTCCAGTACTTTAAGGGCAGTGAGCACACTGGACAAGTCACTCGCCCATCATATGGCAACCACCCCTGCATGCCCGTGGAGATCATGCAAACTCCATGCAGAAAGACACTGGGCTGAGATTCAAACCCAGGATCTTAATGCAAGGCAACAGTGCTACAAACTGCACCACTGTATCTAAAGTTAAAACCTTCCATCAAAAAAAAAAAAAATGATACTAGTAATTACACTTTTTACAAAAAAAAAATGCTTTATATAAGGCTTCTAACCACAGCGAGAAATTTCTTACAGTCTTTCCAGATTCAGAAGGCTTTAACTAGAAATTCACTTTGAAAGGCTGCTTTCAAATTCTTAACCCATGCCCAGGATCACACTGATCAGTTCTCCACTTAATCAATAATACATTTAAATAAAACATGTCTGACAAACCAGAGTAAAGATCCTCAAAAACAGACATCATAAAGCAGCATAAAGTACTTTCAGGACTGAATTAACACCATGTGATCATTTTCATTAAGGAAAAGGTTACAAAGTAATTTCTGAAGGAGTGAGACTTTATCCAGCCACATTGGGAGTCATTATCTCCAAATGGCTAAAGCATGAAATAGAGGTGACCTTCCCAGGACTGACCAAAATGACCTCAGTAGAACAGCTTCCTCTTGTCTAAGAGGTCATAAAAGATCCCTATACATTAAGAAGAACCACAGATCTCCTTTGCCTAAAATTAAGTTCAAGCTCCTGACTCTGTTGTAAGAAAGAGACTGGGAAAATAGGCTGCATAATGGAGTTCCAATATTTAAATGACAACAATGCAGAATAAAAGCAATTATGTTTGTCAAATATATATCATCATAGGAAAAGCTTACTTGAGTACTGAAGCAAAACTGAAAAGCTGTCAGCCATTGCATACACTTAGTCCCTCACTTTTAGCACTCAGGTAGCACTTACTTGCCTCATAATCATAAAGTCTGTGTATTTTAACTTGATTCTGCAGCAAACAGCTGAGTTGAACAATGAAAGACAATTACTAACAGTTATTAGAATAAAAGTACTTCACCTTCAGAACTTCACCTTTCTCTTTTAAATAATTTCTTATTAATGCAGAAAATCCTTCTTACACAGAAATTATAACAACTGCAATTTTATCCAGTGACTGCATATTTGTCTGTATATTTGAACGGTCTGTATGAAACGACAAATTTACATTTTCAACTAAAATACTGATTTTGTTCAAGTGGTTTATCATCTCCCATCATCAGAAAGGGACTGCAGATCTGTGACATTCATCGATGTAAATGGCCTCTGGTCTCATAGATTTATTTCAAATCTGTCTCTATCTCCAAGGGGTCGAATAAATTAGGATGGATGATTGCAAACAAACAATGATTACACTGAGCACATGGTTATGATTGAGGGCCTAAAATGAGAATCAATGATGGCAGGCAAGTGATTGGATATCACAGGCATTTTGTTTCTATTTGGTTTAATGGATTAAAATAGCAGAGACTATGCTCTCTTATAAGCATATGCATGGGTTTGATATGGGTGGCTGAACGACTCAACCAAAGGACAAGAAGATGACACATGTCAAATATAGCCAAAAGACAACTGCATATGTTGATATAAGCACAATTGTAACCAATGGGGGTGCTTGAGTGATTTGAATGCTTCCCATAGAAGATTTTTCCACGTTTTTATGACAAAACAATTCTGATTTTTTACCTATTTATAAAATAAATATATACAGGAGAATTGAATTTTCTTAAATTTGATCTGTGCTTACTATTGTTTTGTAATTGATGGAGTACCATGGACTTAAAGTTGAATGCTCTGTATGCTAGGGTGACCAAACATCCTAATTTGTCCACTTGTTACATTTTGTCTGGGGTGTTCGAATGGGGATAAATTTATGAAAATGTCCGGATTTCACCGTTTTTCATTGTTGGTCTATTGTTTAAAGCATCATATTTAAGGCTATTTCTGATATTTTGATTTGAAAAGACTTCTGGATAGAAAGCAAAACATCTTCAAACTTGGAAACAAAGCCCAGCGGATTGCTTTTTAAACTTTTTGGAATGACTATCTTCACCACTATATTTTTCATTGACCCATAATAATATGCTTGAATTGACTTGCACTTTGCACGTAATACTACGGTACTTTGCTGCCCGATGCAATTGTTGTTTCCTTGTGGGTGGGTAGGTCTAGCGAGAAAGCGACATACACGGAGTAGAGCGACCATTATTGGACACAAAATGCCGAAATGAAAGAGCAGCTACACAGATGAACTGCTTAAAAAAACTTTGCACGTACCTTCCCGGTTACGACAAATGGGAGGCTGAGTGTACCGTGTATACAGCTGGCACACATGTTTCAGTGTCTAATAACAATGCTGGAGATCTCAATGCTCACATGGACACTGAAAAACATGAAAAAGTTGTTCTGCAAAGTTCACTGAGTACTTTGTTAGATCTGGGAAAACAGAGGATGCTGTACTGTCTAATACAAAAGAGGTCACATTTAGAACATTATTTGGTTTTATTTATGAATTTTAATTTACCATATGGCATAAAGCATGTTCATTGACCTCTGAGCAGCCTGTCTGAATCCGTCTAGAGGCTGGACAAAGTGTCCTCCTTTTCAGAAATCTAAATATGGTCACCCTACTCTATGCAGTCTATGCGAGCCCTTCACTCGTCACATAAAAATGGGCAGCATCAATCAAAAATAGGTCCATATCCTTTGCTTCAATTGTGAGTTTCATCTATTCAAGGCTGGTACTTTAACACAGTGTGTAATTCAGAATTAGATTAAATGTCATATATCAGTCACTATGAAAGTTATCTGCAACATTTTGTTTCAACCGAGTTTTGATATTCATGTCATTCATTGCTGAAGAGGACTAAAATCATTTGTAACCTGATAGAGCTTAAGATTAGATATGTTTGTTACAATAGCTGATTTTTAAAAAGGCAACACCTTCACTGATTAAAGGAATAGTACACCCAAAACATGATTAGCCTTCATTTTCTACTCACCCCCATGCTGAACAACACTCTGGAGTACTTTTTTGATATCTCAAATGCATCTGGAGATCTGGGAGGCTTCTTGCTGTCTGCTGACATTCAAATAATGGAGGTCTGTGGCGCCCGAGGCAGAAAGGTCCATAAAAGTCCACAAAAAACGTGTCAATATTCCTCCATACTGCTCGTCCAATGTATTCCAAGTGTCCTGAGTGGGTAGCATCCAGAATTTACTCGAAACGAAGTCATTAAGAATGTTTTTAGAGCATAAACAGTAGTGTATAGGATTTCCTGAAAGCGCGCACATGCGCGATCACGACGCTACGGAAGCCGGCAGACCAAACCAGCGCATTCAGCTCGGCAAAGAACTCATGCTCTTCCTCAATACTGAAGTCCTCAGACATTTTTCTTTCGTTGTTTCTTTCTTTGCACAGGTAAACAGCACATTTCTTCTTCTACGCTTGCATTATTGGCAGAGCAGACGCTGAATGCGCACTTTCATCTGGTTTGGTCTGCCGGCTTCCTTAGCGTCGTGAACGCGCATGTGCGCGCTTTCAGGAAATCCTATACACTACTGTTTATGCTCTAAAAATATTCTAAATGACTTCGTTTCGAGTAAATTCTGGATGCTACCCACTCAGGACACTTGGAATACATTGGACGAGCAGTATGGAGGAATATTGACACGTTTTTTGTGGACTTTTATGGACCTTTCTGTCTCGGTCACCATAGACCTCCATTATTTGAATGTCAGCAGACAGCAAGAAATCTCCCAGATCTCCAGATGCATTTGAGATATCAAAAAAGTACTCCAGAGTGTTGTTCAGCATGGGGGTGAGTAGAAAATGAAGGCTAATCATGTTTTGGGTGTACTATTCCTTTAAGATAAATGATTATGTAAACATCCACTCACATATTTGGCAGGAAGTCACAAGAGAACATTGGGTAACATAAAAATAAGCTGGCTTACATAACCACATTAATTATGCTTTCATATTCATGCGCAGCTTTTCCTGACTGAAATTTCACTAAAAACCCCCTTCTTGCATCTCCAGTCGAGTTTGTTGTCCAGGTGAACAACAAGGTATTTATACTCTTCCTTCACCTCAACTTCTTCTTCCATGATGGTGGATTCAACTAGTTCCTGTTTCTTCTGAAATCTACAGTCTTTCCCCTTGTTTTGTTCACATTAAGGATCACATGACTGTTTCCGCACCATTTAACATAAAAGGAGGGTGACCAGGGAAGAGGTGATAATGAGGTGTTGTCAGAAGAGTTTTTGGTTGTTGTTTTTAAATGGACATCAGATATTCCCTTTTAGAGAATTAAGTTTAGTTATTTTTCCATTGCTGACAGATAAAATTATAATGGATAAAATACAAACTACTGAGGATCTCACACAACTAGAAAGGTATATTGCATTGTTTCATTTGCTTCATTCATTATCCAAACCAACAGAGGTATTTCTGCACTGAAAATAAAACCCTGAAAAATATATTCAAGCCACATGGTTAATGTGGAAGTAGCACTTGCTGATCTCTGGAACGAACTGTCAAAAATCAACGTGGTCCAACGCAATTTTTCTTCAGAACCTTATAAATATACTTCATTGCATAAAGCCATGTATGAAAAAAGGAGTTGTAGATAATGCATTTTTTGTTTTCCAAAAGCATTCAGACAAGCACCCCATAGTCCCTACAGATAGAAGGTTAACACAATTTAATAAAGCTATTTCTACCTTAGCAGCTACTAAACTCATAAAGTCTTACATTGAGAATAAACTGAAATGTTTCGAATGTCATTTGGTAGACCAGTGGCAACTTAACTAACATCAGATTTCAGAAGAAGGGATGGACAAACTAGATTGCTAAATCTAGCTGTACTAATTCAATGTCTATGTTTATATACTAAGTCTACATATAGATAGTAAAACTGTTCAATTATGAAGAAAAGCCTTTGAGGGAGGCATCATATTTTAAGATCATTGTGTTTCCATAGGCAAAATCATAGTTCATGCCATAAAATCAATTTCCACGTGGAATGATGACTTGTATGAAGGAAATCAGCACCAACTACAAATAATAATAATAATAACAACAATAATAATAATAATAATAACACCTATATGTAAATTGATAGGGCAATTTCTGGCCACATGCTGACTGTTGGGTTTTGATTAAATAACTTAGCAAAATTCCATTTCATTGTGACAATTTTCTACTAATATGAAAATCACATTAAAATCCTACATCTTTTAGCCGTCTATGGTTAACTGGGCTTTTAACTAATGGAAACAAGTGTCAAGATTTTTTCCTGTGTTGCTAATTGACACTGATTAGCCATGGGTTTGATCCAAACACCCATTTATACCCAGCTCAATGCTAGTACAAACTACAATGGTAAATTTCACAAGTGTGCTGACAGCTTTCATTAAGATTAATGTTCTATGACTTGAGCCTACTCACAGGTGATGGACCATAAGTACCTACTCTGACAGTCTTCATTAACACTTCACATCGAACTGCGGGAGGTGGTTCTAATATGTCTTGTTCAATGAAACACTATGACAGTTTGACAGAGAATTTGTTCATTGCTACCAATATTAAGTGAAGGATCTTCTTGAAAAAAACAAGGTTGTGAGAAAAACACATAATTGTGTCACGAAGGGGACCTGAAACATATTTTTCAGTTGTGTCATGAGCAACTTTACAGCCAGTTTCTGCTTGGGAAGACATTTATGATCCATTATCGTTAGTCTGAATGTATTTTTTCATCAGAAACCAGTAATGAAGCACAGTAAAATTTAACCACATGAAATTATAGATCTTGTTTGATTTCAGGACATATTCACGATGCTGATACAGGGATGATTTAAAAGCTGGAGAAGATCATATCTTTAGCTGGCCCAGGTTGTGTTCACACATGTATTTTAAGATTGTTGAACTACATCATGCAGTTGCAACAGATTAATATTGCAAAGATCGAGAAGACATAAAAAAGAAGAAAGCTTGTTTCATCGGGTTTCTGTTCCTACTTTAGTTTGAAGTTCAAATGTAACTGTGTACCAGCACCTCTTTAAAAATCCTTTTGGCTCAATGAGACATTGTTCAGGCTCTGCTGGAGGTTCTGGAACGGTGCAAGTTGTCCTTCAATAATCTAAGAGGACTGGCTTAAGCCGATTGACACAGCTAGTGACAGTTAGTTATGTTTGAAGCGTACCTGCCTCTATTGTAACCAAATTTTCAATGAATGAAGGTCCTTAAATCTTCATTAGACAGAGTTCTACTTTACCTCTACTGTCTGCCAGAGGTTGTGCTTCAATCACTGAATGATTACTCTTGTGCTTGCCCAGGTTGAGAATTAGTATCAACTATATCAGTCACCTGTAACCTACATGTGATCAACGTAAGTTTATATGACCACATGACACCAGGAGTTCTGCCACTTTGCATCTTCTTGCAGCAGGTTTGCTTTAAGTTGTACTATTGATGATTTATTGACTTTATTAATGTCATGGTCAAGAAATGTACTCGTTACATCAACTCAAATACTCAAAGAAAATGAAGAATGTACCAAAGGAAGAAAAAGGTGCATGGGATATATACAGTGCGTCTACATATGGCAGTAGGATTATTTTACAGGGTTATTGCACACGGTGTTTACATGGGTGGGTATTTATATTGATGGATATATATATATATATATGTATATATATATATATATATATATATATATATATATATATATATATATATATATATATATATATATATATATATGTATATATTTTTTATTTATTGCATTGGGTGTCAAATGTAGAGAAACAGGTTATTGCAGATGGTATCAAATTGAATTGCACATTATACATTGCACAAGTTATTGCCGTTGTAGTGTTGGTAGTGTTGCGTTGTACAGTCTGGTTGCAGAAGGAATGAATGACCTATGGTAGCGCTCCTTTTTAGATACAGGATGTAAAAGTCTTTCACTAAAGGAGCTGCTCAGCTCCTCTACAGTCTGGTGCAGAGGGTGGAAAGTGTCCGTGATGGACGTAAGCTTGGACAGCACCCGCCTGCCAGCCGCTTTCTCCATCGAGTCCAGTCTGCAGCCTAGGATAGAAGCCTCCTTTCTTACTAGTTTTTTTAGTTTCTATCTGTCCTGCTCTGCGCTGCCAGGGGCCCAACAGAAGACAGCGTAGAGGAGGGCTAATGCCACCACAGAGTCATAGAAGTCTTTCAGCAGTGGCCTGCTCACTCCAAAGGACCTCAGCCTCCTCTGGAGGTGGTGCTAGCCCTTCATTTACAGGGCGTTGGTGTTATGAGTCCAGTCCAGTTTGTTATTGACCTGACCTATCCTGACATGTCCTGACTTCAGGAGAACACCCCCACCTCACTTCCCCATGAAGTTGATCACCATCTATTTGGTCTTAGTGGTGCTGAAAAACACAGGTGGTTCTTTTCCCACAAGTCCACAAAGTTCATAATGATTGATCGATACTCCAGCTCATTCCCCTCAGAAACACAACCTATAATGGCCGAGTTATCAGAGAACTTCTGGAGATGGCAGCTGTCCATGTAAAAGGTGAAGTCCTAGGTGTAAAGGGTGAAGACGAACAGAGACAGAACGGTGCCCTGGAGGGCCCTTGAACTTTAGATCGCCACCTCTGACTGACAGCTGTAGAGCTGCATGTGCTAAGGGCCTTCGGTGAGGTAGTTGATGGTCCAGGCAGCAAGATGTCTGTCCACTCCAGCGTCCTCCAGCCCCCTCCTCAGCAACTCTGGTCTGATGGTGTTGAAACTGCTGGAAAAGTCAAAGAGCATGACTCTAACTGCAATCCCGGTACAGGGAATATGACAGGCAGAAATGTAAAAAGGGCAGGCAGAAATGTAAAAAGGGCAGACAGAAATAAACAGCGGCGAAGAAATAACCAAGGTAAAAAAATACAACAGAAGAATAAAACAGACAAGAATATTATAACATGCACATAAATAAATACTTAAAAATATAAGTAATTATAAAATAAAGTTGAAGACTATAAAGAACAAAAAAGGTAAATATTACAAAGGCAAATAAATAAAAAAGCTAATTAAAAGAGTTATATACATTTATGTCTCACTGTATAATTTAATTTCTACTTACATTTATTTGTTTATTGTATTTTTGTTGGCACTTAATTGTATGCTTATATATTTATTGAGCATTTATTTATTTCTGTATTTATTTTTAAATATGGCAGAGTTGGTCCTCCATATTACAGGCTAACAAAGCAACCAAACAACCCCAGTACCAAAGAGGCGGACCCGTTTGTCCGATTCAATTTGCATGTTTTCTCAGCTAAAGCAAGGCTTTGTTTTTGGTCCACTCTATAAAGCCTCAAACTCAAAGCTGTTTCCTTTATTTTGAATTGCAAAAGCGAAATCTCCTCGAACTTGGAAACAAAGTCCAATGGATTGTTTTTAACTATTTGGAATGAAACTGCTCAAGTTTAATAGCTGTTAGATATTATTAAAAGTATAAAACACAGATGTAACATATAAGCTAAAAGGGGCACCATTGTTTGAAACCATGCAGCCCTAATGTAGCTAGCAGAGGACCTCAGGAGTCATTTGGTTGTGTGTGAAATTATTTTTAAATTGTCATACACAGCATTGTGAACCCATGAGCCGCTTAATGTTTGTAGACCTCTATCAGAGGCTTTTGTTGATACCTGGTTCCTCTTGGTAAATGCCGTGGTGGCATCCTCATTGACCCAAGAAGGTTGAGTAATCAGTCATTAATTTAGGTTAGAGTGGAGTGGTGAATGTGGAGACATTTTAAGATTTCCTTACCACTCTACTCATCCCACAGGCTGTGTTGAGATTCACCTTTTGACCACATCTACCATTTTGTAAACTTTGATTTACTCTCAAATGTCTTGGGCATCAGGATCAACCAATCCCAACTTTAAGCAGTTTCTTGGTCATTGTTTATTTATAAAAACAGTTGGATCCTGTCAAAAGTAAGGGGATAGGTAAGTAGAGGATGCAACTTATTGTTTCCTTGGTTTTCCTTGTTACCTGGACCCCAGCATCATGCTGACTATCTGAATGTATCACAGCCCAGAGATGGATAAATAGCTTATTTTTCACTTTCCCATCGCTGTTTGGATGGATTGTTTCTCATTTTAAAATCCACTTTCAAATTAACTCACAAAGCCACTACATTTCAGACCCCCTTTTGTAGCTTGTTTTTTTCCAACTTAGACCTGTAGATTGCTGGCAGATAAAGCAGCATGAATGTTTTTCAGCTTTTTAACTTTGAATATCTGTTCGGTTTTGCTCAAGGTCTTTCTCCATTACTCCTCATGGATCAAATGAACCCCTTAGCTGAGCTGTTTTTTTCATTGTAGCCTTTGAAAACAGCCACATGCATGCACATACTAACATTTTCATCTTTGATTACAGCAAAGGCAATAGTTCATGTTTTTACTCAAGCACCACTTCAAAGGCACATGAAAAACATATTTCAAATGATAACACTTTTTTATTTAGTCCTGAATGGTCTGCAAGCGCTTAGAGATTCACACACACAAAGCTGTTGGGCCTGCAAGCAGCTACAGAGTTACATAAAATTATTTCAAACAAGGATTTGCTAAAAGAATAATAGTGAAATCTGGTATACTAAGGAAAAACAGTCAAACATCTCTTTTCTTTCCAAACTGATATTTCAGAATGCATAGTTTTGCTTTTCAGGCAGTGAGTTTTATTTTAAGTGAATGTGGCATTTTATGTCCAAAAATAAATAAATAAATAATAATTCCAAATTCTTCCCATGTTATTGCTAATATCTGATATATTTGAGACTCTAACCACCTCCTACGATTAAGGGAGCACAATTACCTTTTCAGTTGCTGTTTTGGTTTTGTTGTTTGTTTCATAAGCTATTCATAATCAAAATAATTAATTCTGTTTTTAAGAGGAGTATCTTGGGTTTATTTGCATGTTGCTAATGGATATGTTCTCCATCAAAAACATGACAGCCATTTGTTGTCTTTGTGGGTTTTTTTTTGCCTTGACTGGCAGAACAACTGCTGATTATCTTTGGGCTGCTGGACAAAGAAAACGTGTTAAAAAAATCCACACAATACCACAAAGCTATAAAGAATGGTCTTATATGCTGGTGAAGATTCTCAGTCATAGGTCAGGTCATAGATTCCAAAAAAGTTAAAAAAAGAAAATCCACTGAACTTTGTTTTCCAAGTTTGAAGATGTTTCGCTTCACATCTAGGAAGCTTTTTCAATTCAAAATGTCACAATTAGTGCTGAGTTCGAAGCTTTATAGAGTAGCCAACACAAAGCCTTCTTTTGGCTTAGAAAACATGCAACATGCAAAAAGTCTTTGTGCGCTCTAAGCTCAGAGTCTGCGTTTTACGCTCCACACTCAGTTCACTCTCAGCAGAATGGCTCTTGCTGCTCTCACTATTTAATAAACTATATGTGGCTGATCATCCTCTGCCAAAAAAAAAATCCTTTTGTCTAACCATCAATATTTTATTTCTTCAACCTCACAAGAGGTGATAATAAACATTCTTAATTTCTACCAAAATTAATCCCTAAATTATATCCAAAGCAAATATTTCATTGCATACTGTTTATCTTTGGATAAAGAACCAGGTGAAAAACTACTTAGATCTTTGAACATTTCTTTCCCATAGTTGTTCCAATTCCTTGAATTGTCATTAAAACATTTTCTCTGTTTTCTTTCCATATTTCAACTAGTTTTGGTTAAGATATCAGTTAAAATATTCTGTTAAGATATTAATTAAATTTAGAACTGGATTGCTATGGCATTACATGCAATTATATAGGTTATCTCTGTATTTTTTAAAATATCAAAATCATGTGCATTTAAATCTTCTTTGACCTCTGAGCAGTGGTAACCAAGGGGCAAATTGAAGAAATAAAGACAAAATTGCCAAAACAGAAAGAGGAATGTTTTTGTTCTTTCCTTTTTTTGGAGTAAAAAAGATTTTATTGATCTGTGTGTAATTCATAATTCATTGTATATAAGGAAGTGTTTGCTTATAAATGCAAACATTGTATGTCTAAATCCATTCCTATATTATACATTTAGTTAGATTGTCTATTTGCCAACCAATGTGATGTGTTGAACTAGATCTGCTATTTTCACAAATTTTGTGAGACACTTTTGTATAAATTGGGGCATTAATTCATACAAAAGTTTATTTGAATTCTACAAATTAAAGTTTTCTGCCCAGCAGCAATGATGAATTGCACAGCAGCATTCTATACCCAGCATTTGTAGTATCTTGGCAAGAGCTGTCAGTCTGGTAAAGAATCTGGTTGTTATTCAAAAATGTAAAGTAATTTGTTTTACTAATTGCAACATAAAACTGACTTAAATCTTTTTGAGTTTTAGCCAACTAAAATTGACTAAAAACAATCACATATTGTAACAACTGAAATGTGACTAAAACGAATAAAAAATTTCCGTCCTGGGGACAAAAACTAAAACTAAATCTAAGATGGCTGTCAAAAACAACACTGCCCTCCATCCGGCACTAGACCATCCACCGGAAAAACCCAGACAACATGGGTAGTCCTTCGCAGCTTCATCCCAAGTCCCGTTTCTCTCCTCTCTCTTCGAAATCTGTTTTTATGTAGGTAGTTCTCGCTTGCTTAAGAGCCTCTTGTTCAAGCAGCATGTCATGCATTGGTTGTATCAGAGATGGACAAGTAGCTGAGCACAGAAAGCTGGTGGACTATTTGGTGGCATGGTACTGAATGTTAACTGTTGACATCTGTCCAGCAACAGCAGATGGAAAATAGCTGCTAAGGCTAATTTTAATACATTTATAGAAATGTTCAATAATTTGCAATGTCCCTCTCAAATAAACTTACGAATAAGATAAAAATAAAAGGCGTGATTTTATCCTGAATGTGATTAAAACAAGAGAGATGTTTGTAGATTTAAGGGAGGAAAAAAAAAAGGCCAAACATAAATCTTGATCTTTATTGACAACATCCTTATAAAAGCTTTCTAAAACCTTGGTTGCATTACTTGCTTTGATTTTGTGGAGGTAGTACAATTTATATTTTCTGTGGTAACAACAGCACCTGACATGTCTAATAAACGCCTAGAAGCCTTAGTTAGCTGCAGATGAAATATGTTACTGTATCAGATCCAATGAGGTTTTCTGGAGCAGTGTTTAGATATGATATTTAGACATGCTTCCATGTCCAGCTTTTAGCCAATCGCAGCAGCGGTAGCAGTTGTGTCATATCACATTCTTGATATGTTTCACAGTTAGCCGCGTATACTGATATATCTAACTCTTACCAAATCTGGTCGGGAGAGACGCGCAGACATATTCCCACCCACAAAGGAAATATAGAGAGGGCATTCCAGATAAGACGGGGACAGCCATGTTTGCTTTGCTTCAGCCTTCAACTTCTGTTTGAAATAACACGCATAACTACATTTCATTGGTCCGAAACATTTCTTTATTGAGTCCAATGCATCTGTTGCTTTCTGGTGAGATGTAATTTCTGAAGTTTCTTAATTTAAAAATCTCTGGACAATTCATCTTCCTTGCATGATAATCTCTTAGTGAGAGTCTGGTAATTACGGCTGAATTCTAGAGCTATCTAGCTTCAACACCAGAGGAAGCAAAATAGATTGCCATATCAAACCTGATAGAGACCACATAAGTCTCCCTATCACAGACTTAAACAAGTCTTTGTTCTTCTTACTTTGGGACTACTCTTGAAAACCAGACTTATGTTTGGGAGTTTCTGGGATCACAAGCAGCCAAGTCATCTTCAAGTTTAGCGATTTGTTCACCAGAAAAATCTTTCAGTACTAAAATGTTTCCAAAAAAAGAGAGCACTTGTGTAATATTTTCACCTTACATGGTGTCTACATATGTTTATTGTTGTTTTTTTTAACCCATAGACCCACGTTTTTCCTTGCTTCAATATTCCTCCCTTTTTTCTAGCCTCCTTACTCCAATCTTTTTATCTCCCCTCTCCTCCACCCTTTCTCCTTTGCCTCCTGTCCTCTCCTATAATCCTCAGCAGATGAGTGTGGTAAATGGGGGATAAAACAGGTTTCAATTAAGCCATCAGAATTCCAGGCACATTCTGTTTTAGCAGCAACAGAATGCAGTAGAGGATCAAAAACTGCAACACACAAACACATATTCATGCATCGCAAGCTATTTCCTCTAAGCTCTGTACTGTGTTTGGCGAGACATCTATTAAAATGCCAGTCATGGCCACATCCGATTACAATCTGTGTCACAATGTAGGACATAAATCGACTGTTGAGTGGAATGTGTGTATGAGTTCATTTTAGGAAAGAGTAGAGCCAAACAAATCCAAAAAGCTGGCCTCTTTTAATGGAAAGTAGTCATCATTCATATTTGTCTGGTTGATAAAAAGAAAAAATGACTTCTGTCCTTAGGCTCACATTTCTCAAGTACCAGAATTTTCCTGCTTTTGAATTAAGGTCTGCATGTATAGAAAATCAGATTAAACCATAGACAACGTTGACAACACATTGTAGAATAAAAGCATAGGCAAGGTTTAGAAAAAAGGTAAGAGACAGTAATGAGGTCTGGATACACTTTGAATTCAGAAGACAATGGCATGCAGAGGTGCCTAATTTTATTATTATTACTGGGCTTGAACTGCAGTCCGACAGTCCTGTTCATTGAAACACAGAGCATGCTATATGGAGAAGCTCCCATTGGGATAGCTTGCATGAAGCATGTAAATTAGAAACCTGCTCAAGTTTTATTGGTACCTGCAGTGGTTAAGTGGGGGACATTTTGATTTTTCTCACTATCAACCTTACTTTAAGTGTTGGCGAAATGAACTGCAGACAGTTTCAGCCTGAAAAGGTTTAACCATCTAAACTTATGCTGCTGTGTAAGGTATTTGCACATTTGCTTTATACTTCCAACTTGTGCCTTGGCTATTACACTTTCATCTGTGAATTATTTACAATGAAAATTACTTCAAATTCAAATCTGAGATAGGCTTTTCCATTCTAATAATAAACACAGTTTATCTGTGTATGTGTACGGGTGCCTAATGACATTTATGAAGACATTTTAAAGGTCTGTGATGATGCCCCTCTTCAAAGGTTTGAATATTTTCAGGTTTTACAACGAGTCATTAGTTTCACTTTACATTAGTACAATGCCTTCAGTCTAAATTCCTCACTCTCCTGATGTGTTCTGTTATGATTGGACTTTCTGAGATAAAAACGCAAAAAAAAGAAACAAGCAAAGTGCCAACTGAGGCCTATATGGGTGTTCAAAAACAGGGCTAGGCTATGCTTCAAACTGGTGACATTCCTGCTCCAAGCTCTCAAAATGACACCTACTTTATACGCACAAAAAATAAAAATAAGTAAGGAAATGGCAAGGGCGTAAAATACTTTTGTTCAAGCATTGAAAAGATCTATCAAACTTCTACTTTTTACAATTATTCAGTGATGTGAAGGTGAAGTTTTGTGACTGTATAATTTTGTTAATTCAGCCATATGTATTTGACGTTTGCTAAATTAGTTTGGTCTCTCTTAGAGGGTATCTTTAGTTTTCTATACAGAGATTATATCCACAAATAAGCCAAATTTATATTTATATAATCTATATGGTTAAAGTTGACAAAGCCAAAAAGTCAAAAAATAAACCTGCTGGCTAATTAATGAAGTCATTATTTAAAAAAAGTCTAAATAGCTACAAAAAAGGCTAGCTGAAAGGACAAATAAAAAAAAGGCATAAAAGTGTTGCAGTGTGACATACGGCCACTTGGGGATGCCATTGCTAGATAAATTCCAACAGAGCATGTTGTAACTGGGTTGTTTTGCAGGCATATTTTAATAAATGTGTGACTTTTTAAATGTCTTTAATTAGAAAATATATATAAAACAAATTGAATACATACTTTGTTTGTACAGACAGACAGTGTATGTATTTGTGTGTTTGGACTACTTCAAAGAGCCCGTTTCTTCATTACAAAAGATAATGGAAAAAATACTTTTAAAAAAACGTATTGTCCCTGATTTATGCGAGAGCTGTCATTGATTGACTTGTGGATGTAGAGATTTTAGAGAGAGGATGTTTTCCTATTGCAATTTCTTAAATTGAAATTTAACTGAAATTTCTTGATTTAAGGATCACCATCATCCACTTAAGAGAAATTGGCTTATGTCATATTTTCAACATATTAAAAATAATGTATTACTAATTTTTACCTTCTTTAGGCACTCTTTTCCAAAAAGAAAAAAGGAAACAATTTATTTTAAAATCAAAGTGGACTGTGGGTGGCGCCAGGGATTCTTTTTTACTTTTCATCTTGGGAGGTCTTATTGTGTAATTAAAAGTAATCAGATTATACTTGTTTGTCTCATAAACGGGCAAAATTAACTAAGTATCTCAAGAGCAAAATGTCTAGATTAAAAACCAGATAGAGGCAAAACACAAAATGTTCAAGTTAAAAAAAGAAAATATAAAAATGTAAATCAAGGGACTCAAAAAAAAAATCCCAAACCATTATATTCGGAGTTTTTATGAACTTTTTCTTTTAGGTATAAGATCAAATTTTCTTCCAGCAAGTGAGGATTATACATTGCTTGAAGTTTGTGATTTTTTCTTTTTTTTTTTTTGCTTTAACACATGACAAAGGATTTTGCTGTTCTGTAGCTTTGCATTAAGCCCAGAGATGGCAAAAGTACTCACTTTCCGAGTAAAAGTACAGATACTTGTGTTAAAAAATACTCTGGTAAAAGTGGAAGTACTGATTAAAATTCTTTACTCAAGTAAAAGTAACAAAGTACAAGCTTGTAAATTTACTTAAAGTATAAAAGTAAAAGTAGAAACCACTTTTTTCATGCCGTTGCCTACATTTTAAATGAATGTCTGCCAATAGGACTAGATCTCCGTTGTGTTCATTTTCAATCATCTCGTAGTCCATACTACTATGCTAACGCCACCGCCACCAAGCTGCAATGATTTGCAGCGAATGAATACCGCCAAATCTGTCGATTCATCTTGTAGTGGTGCGTCAAATGCAACGTAGATTCCCATCCAATTAGATTGAATTTGGTATTGATGACGTGAAAAATAATAACGGTAACTGCATTGAAATGATTCAAAACTAAAGTAACGAGCCAATTTTTTTAAATGTAAGGAGTAGAAAGTACAGATATTTGTGTAAAAATGTAAGGAGTAGAAGTAAAAAGTCGCCATAAAAATAAGTAGTAAAGTAAAGTAAAATTATCAGAAAAATCTACTTGAGTACAGTAACGAAGTATTTGTACTTTGTTACTCCCCATCTCTGATTAAGCCTTAGTTGTCTCTAAGCTAGAACACGCAGTGCTTTATAAAAACACTGCCACATCCCAGGTGCATCATCATCTCTGAACGTTGCCAATCCAGGGTCTTAACCCAAAGGCACAACCTGTTTTACTTGTATTCCCCTCCTTGTACCTCTGCTGCTCTCTTTTCTAATTTGTCATTCTGGTGTAAGAATCATCACACTAATTTTGTCAGGCGTTCCAATCCCTGTTTTGGTTGGTGAGAAGACAGTCAAGGTGGAGATTGAAGAGCACTTATGCATAAGGAAATTAAATGCAACACAGAGGAGGAAGCAGAGGGCAGAAAAACAGCACATTCCGATGGGTACAAACCTGATTAACTTGTCTCCACCTGCAAGAGCGACGGTCTAGTTTCTCTAAAACAATGCTGCTTTTTCATTTGATTCTTGTTATGAAATAAAAGATCTTAAGAGGAAGTGAACTGGCTGTTTTTTTCTTTCTCCTTCATCGACCTCTGCAACAAATCAGATTTAAAAAAGCCAATCAGAGACTTTGTGTTCACTGTAAACCAATTTGTTCTGCAAGAGATGCTGCAGGTCCAAATATGATTAACTCTTTATGTTGCTTCTTTTTTTCTTTTTCAAATCAGAAATGTAGATCACGTCTTATCATTGGTACAGTCTGTCCTTTTAGCCATACCATGTTAAAATCACAAACTTCAAATAAGCTTTTCTGAGAGAAAACAGTTTATTGTTAGGGGTTATTTTTGCCTCCGCATTTCAGAATTAGTGAATTTGTTTATTTCCAGGCTTTTGCATGTCTTGAAAACATTCTAACAATGCGGTTAAATTTCTTGACTTAAGTATATTTCAGCAAGGATGCATTTAAAACGTATTGAACATTATCCCCTAAAAACAAAAGTTAAAATAACCCTGTCTTATATTGATATACAATATTTAGCTGTGAATCTCTCCAGGATGTTATTACTAAAAACAGATATGTATGTGTGGATTTCATTGGGCAAACATGTATTGTCTCTTTTCCAATAAAAAGCTTTATACACTATGCTGAAAAATGAGTCAAGTGACCACAGACAATAGTTTTCTTCAAATTTTCTTCCCCTTATAACCAATAAAAAGGCAAAAGCAGCGAACAAAGCCAAATGTAGGTGCAGCAATGTGGTCCGACCATGCATACATGCTTTAGTTTGAAGTAGGCTACAACTTGAATTGCATTTCTTTGAACTATCCAGCTGACCACAGCAGTGGAAAAAATCATTTCTTTTCCAGCTAAATGTTTGCATTGAACTATGTACAGAGTTGCGGCTCTTTTATGAGCTTTCCTAAGGCCCTCTTTCTTGAACCTCAAAACATACCATGTTTATAATATATCATAATCTAAGCACCATGGGAAAATATTCCCATGGTGCTTATATTATAAACACCAATAGGAAATATAATCATGTAATTGCAGATGGGGTATGGTAAAAATTAACTGAATAAATCACTCATTTTGAAAGAGTAATTCTGCCACATTAAGTCATATTAAAATAAACAGTTCAACTTAAATAATTACTTTTGAGGGGTGGAAGTTTGTATACCAAAGTGAGACCTTGCAAGAAAGTTAGTTAAAAACTGCTTTAGGTGATATATTGTTAAAACAAGAATTGAGATTTTTTTCAAATCATTGCTAAGACAATGATTTGTTACAAATGGTACATATATTCCAAAAAACATTTAATATCTACATAAAGAACTAGGTGGCCTTTTTTTTTGTTTCTTTACGGCAGTCTGTGTCGTCATTATATCTTTGTCCAGTTAAACCTTTGAGTTTTAAAAATAGGGTTTTCAAAGTTGTTCATTTTTCTTTATTCTTCAGATCAAAGGCTGAAAACTTGGTTTCACAGCTATTAAGTAGGCTGAACATTACTTCATTAATTATGTCTTGACATAGTTCATCTTAATGTATCAAATAAGTCTGTACATTTGGGATTACCCCATTGAATAGGGGTTTAAGTCTCTGACTGGCATAAAAGGGACCCGGCTGAGTTAAATCAGGAAGTACTCTGGCATAAACAGTCATAATGACTTGCTGTGATGACCCCTAAATAAGGGAGCAGCGGATAGGACACAGACGCTATACATTTCCTGCCAATAAAAAAGATATTGGCTGTGTCCGAACGTTCTTGCTTTCCAAGAAGAGCTCTCGCAAAGCAATTTGGGATACGTATATTTGCTTCTCTAGTGACCATGAATGAACGATACTATTCAAGGTCCATTGTTGGAAATCTAAATTCCTCTACTTTTCCATCGACTGGATGCTTCAACACCCATAAAATGACGTGACCCCTATATAGAGCCCTATATAATGATTAGAACAGACGTTTCGACACAGCCATTGTATTCTGTTATATAAATCATAGAGGAGCTACCGACTGCTTTTTTAAATGAAAACAAAGAACTGATCTTCCATGAAATGGACAATTCAAACTCTACAAAGAGACTTGGGAAGTTTCAGAGTTATACATAGTTCACATGACTCATCATAGATGGTACAGCATTTTTTTTCATGGTTGTATAAGTGGCAAAAGACAATACAGACAAAGAAGTTCCTTTGACTGTGATAACAGGTTTTACAGGTAGTTTTTTTTTTCTGCTTGTCTACACCCACATCCCAGGAATTTCCAATACACACAGGTGACTGCTTTCATGGGAAAAAAAAAACTGAAAAACTAAAATAAAATAAAGCTCTTTGTTTTTTGTTTTCATAATCTATTTTAGATATGCAGTACTTGATAGACATCATTGGCTTGATTCAACAAACCAAGAAAATATCAAAAGGAGTAATTGTATTTTCATGAATTCCAAATTGGAGAATAAAAAAGTGACCTAAGAAAGAAAGGAAATAAACATCCAGTTTAAGTTTTTATAAATGAAACACCTCATTTATTCCTTGTTATGATGCAGGGGCAACAGTGGTGAGTAAACCTCTAAATACATTTAACCTAAAAGAGTTTCACTTAACTTGCTTAGAAGTGGGTTTTATGTTGTGGTTTATATTAACACATTGCAGTCACAGTAAAAAAAAAAATGGAATATTGAAAATGTATTTATTTTTCTGACTTAATACAGTAAGTAAAGCACCTTATGTTGATTATTACATATTATTAAAGACTAAAAACATGACTTCAAGAACAGGAAATTGCAACAGACAATACAAAAACATGTTAAATAGATCAGTTTGGACTTTAAAGGGGTTTATATATATATATATATATATATATATATATATATATATATATATATATATATATATATATATATATATATATATATATATATATATATACTCACAAATAGATGTAATATACTTTTGTTTGCTCTGATAAACATGCTGTATCGGAGCAGGTAATTTAATTATATGTAAATGATGTCTAACTCAAACATTATATACAGAAGATGAGATTTTAACAAACTTTGGGATAAAACTATAAATCCCTTGTTCCTGTTTTCAAAAACTGCACATGGTGATGTGTTTCTCTTTGTCCAGGTATGATCACTTCCCCAGAGAATCTTTGCATTTTCTTTAATTTTTACGGATTTTAACCCATAGATGAATAACTATCAGTTGAACAGGGAAATATTTCAGTAGTTTCATAAACAGAAAAATCTGATGATGGTCTCTATCTCTAATCAGGTCTCTATGCAATCAGGGGGTTAGGAGCAAAATGATGGTGGGGGAGATTCAAGTAAATAAATGAAGTTTTGAAAGTGTAATAAGTTGTGTTTTAAGAGGGTATTTTACAAATGAAGAAGGATGAGGTTTTGTTTTGGGGAGAACTGAGTGGATCATGGTTGTTCCAAGGATGAGGTTTTTTTTTGAAGACGGTACAAACAGAGTTGGAATTCAGAGGTTCTAAGGAGTGCTAGGTGGTTTGAGAGGAGCTGTGGAATCTGCCAGTTATGGCATCTTGATAACCAGGAGGAATCAAACGCAGAAGGTTGGCTAATATTCCAGAAGATGTTCAAGGTGCAACAGAACAATAGGGTCAAAGAATTTTCTCATAGCAGTTTGTTTTAATATCATTTGTGTTGTACATAATTTATGTTTATTGACTCAAGCCAATGATGCTTATCAAGTACTGCAAGTACTGTTTATATTCGGCCCAGTAAAGGCCTGTAAATACTAATACAGTTTTATACTGTAGTGTACTGTACAGCCTCTCCTTTTTACAAGTGGTTGTTTCCTTTTCCACAAATGCATTGCAAACACGCACAGAAGAAACTTCCCAATCGAACCCACCCAACAGGTAGGCCTACAATACTTTCTTTGCAAAAACCAACATTTTTAATGCATTTTTCTGTTAGCCGTATGGGAGGTTTCTGTAAGATTTGAGGGTAAATTTTTGTCAAGTTTAAAAAAATATACTATAGCACAAAGGTGTTGCAACTGGAAAACAAACCCCCAAAAAAAAAATGCATTATTTTCAGCACATTCAGGCAATACAAAATAAAAGTCCTTTTCCATACCTTACACACTTGGAATTTAATGTGTGTTTTTTGTATTTTTTCCCCCACAGTTGTATGTCTTAAGGGATTTTTATCCCACGGTTATTTGTTTATCATCTCTTTGATTTGTTCAACTTGCACCCCTTTCTATACCAGAGTCATACTTCATGCAAATAGTAATAGTTATGTTTTCAAGTGCTGGGTTCCATAGCGCTCAACACATTTTCAAGCAGGTAGAGTACACAACTGGAGCCCTGCTCACGTCTTATGGGATCCCTTTCATTTCCCAACACTCTGATAAGCCTTGTCACAGTCATTCAGGCTCTCCGCAGGCTCAAACACAATAGAAAGACTTAGTCGTGTGTATTTAGGAAATTCTTCACCTAAGTACATCAAAAAAGCAAAGGCAGCTTGTGAATTTGTGAAGTTTAATCTGATCACCTGGGTTCCATAAATATTAACCATAAAATGTGTAAATGGGCACTTTCTGGATCTTTAGAAAAATATTTCCATCAGAAATGCAATGAAACAAATCTGCTTTAAACTAAACCAATCTGATGTTATCGGACAAGATTTAGTATTCAGACAAAGATAGAGAAACGATACAGAAAATTAGATTCTGCCAACCAATATCAAACCTATTAGATCAACCATCCTAACCCAATTGCTAACATATCTGCAGTAAGCAATGTTCTCAGAATCAATAGAAAATATGCAGGCACTTAAATATTCAGGACTATTGAAACAAAGCTTTAAATAAATATGAAAAATGTCATAATAAGCCATTTCCCAGACCTTATTTCATCAACTTTCTGCTATCTGGGTGTGCAGGTGGAGCAGTGGTTAGCGCGCATGACCCATGTACGGAAGCCTTAGTGCTTGACGCGCCCGAGTTCACGAAAAACGGCTTCTTTAAAGTAAACATATACAAATATCTGCACTATTTGCACTAGGGGTGGGTATTGGCAAAGAAGTCACGATTCGATTCGAATCACGATTCACATGCCACGATGCGATTCTATCACGATGCATCACGATACTTGAAATATTGCGATGCATTGTGATATTTTCACTGAACACTGTAAGAAAAAGATACAGCCCTTACCAGTGGCTGACTGGCTGGGTGTGATCTGGATAGTGTCTTCAATTGATACATAACTGAAAGCAACTGAATTCATACATAGCTGTATTTATTGAAATTACTTTTGGAGGTGTTGCAATGAAAACAAATACTGGACAGAAATATTACTATTACTGGCATGGACACACCAACAAAAAGATCTTAGGATTCATCAAACTTAAAATAACAAAATGAGGATAATCAGTCCGGACATGCTTATGACACAAAGCAGCAGGCGTCAACACATCCGCAGCGACATCTGCTGGACTGGAAGTTGTATTCCACTTGGTTTGATTGATGTGCGCCAACCATTAATGTATTTTATTTGTTCATTTTTTTTTTTTTTAATAATCGATTCTTGCCTTCAAGAATCGATTCAGTAGATCACAAAAATTAGAATCACGATTCATCGATTTGACGATTATTTTGCACACCCTTAATTTGCACTGTGTTTATTGGTCCCAATGTCGTCACAGGCAATCTGTAAGAATTGACTTACAAGAATTGACAAAACAATAAGAATTTACAGGAAATGCAAGTAAAGCAGTGTCTCGTGACAAATTTCAAACTTAGAGTTTAAAACTATTTAATCATGTTTGCTATTGACTTGACTCTAACTCCAGATTAAATAAGGTAGAACACAAGAGGATCAGACTCTTGCGAGAAGTTTTACCTGATATTTTCAAAGTATGGTTTGACTTTAGCCTATTAGAGATGGTAAATCCAAATCAAACAGTAATGAAGGCAATTTTCATCTTGAAGCAACTTTTCTTTCTTGAATTTACTTTTTCTTTTAGCAATGGCACTTGATGTAATGCAAATTTAGATATGCTGGAGCAAACTAATAGGGTCAATCTCATCTTAAAACTGTCAGAAACCTAATGAATTTTAATTGTTTCAGTTACCGATACAAGCGTTTCTATTGATCTCAATAGGTGTATCCTTACATTCCTACAGATCTTGGTTTTCCCACCTGCCCCAGGTGTCATGGTGGGTTGGTTACTAGCCCATATGCAGAACACACACGGAGGAGGCAGGGAAAAAGTTCAAAGGTTTCACTGCATGAAAAGTGAGATTTTCGTCCCCGTAAACCCCCGTAAACTCCCGCAGATCTGCCTGATTTTCGTCAGTTTCCGACAATTTGCAACCCGTGCTTGTCCGCGTTTGTCGTGCCACAAATTGTCGGAAACGGACAGTGACGTATGTGGAGAGCGATCAGCTGTACTAATGGCCCTAATTAGCATATGAATGCAGCAAACCCGCGCGGCTGGCCAGGTCTGGCTTGAATAACCTTCTCAGTATTGGCTGAAACCACTATTCTCAAACAAGTGAAATCGCTCGTGATTGGCAGCAAAACCACACGTGGCCACGCCAGGCTTTAATTTTCTTACTGAGTATTGGACGGAACCACTTCTTTTTAAACAAGTAAAGTCGCTCGTGATTGGTTGGCATATATATATATTTACATATAAATTTACATATATATATTTATTCATATATATATATATATTTATTCATATATATATATATTTATTCATTCATATATTTATTCATTCATATGGTGTGTATTTGTTATCCTACACTACTACACAATTATTATGCTACCATCAAGGACATGAATGATTTTATACAGGAAATGAAGATTTGCCGGGAAGCTGTTTATGCAAAGAAAGAGCTTTATTAAAACACACACAACTATATACAACGCGTATCCAAACACATGCGTTTCTAAAAATTAAAAGTCCGTGAACGGTCCGTTTGCTTCCTCGGGGTTGGAGGTTACTCTAAACTTAAACTTTAATCAAATCCATTCAAAAGAAACTTCTTATTACAGGAATGAAAAGAGATGCTGAGTTTGGAAGTAGTGAACAAGTTCATTAAAAAAAAGCAGTTTTGAATTATCCTTATCCCCGTTACAAAAATCTACAAAAATATAAATATATATTTGGGCAGAAACTGAACATATGCTGGATGATGGTGGGATTTTTTTAATATGTCATATTAAATTAAGCGCTCACAGGGTTCATACAGGAACCCTGTGAGCTCCAGAGCTTCAGACGTCAATCAGGTTTCCTGTGAGCAAGAAGACAGAGGCAGGTTAGAATCTGGTTTCTCTCTTGAGAACTACTAAGATTCTTTCAAGTAACAGAGGCTCAGGTTCGCTAACCAAACTTAGTCAACACTACGGCGTTGAAGACAGGTCTGGTCGCTGCTTAAGTAGGAAAGGTCTCCTGATAGGCTGACGAGCTTCAGGTGTGCTGGAGGGCTCCAGCCCAGGAGACCCACAGCACACTCTGCTGGAGACAGATGGTAACTCTCCAGATCCCAACATTAACCCCCGTCCTAACAGAAAAACAACATAAAACAGAGGAGGATCCTTGGCGCCCTCTGGTGGGCAAGCCTGAGGATCCCAACACCAGGCCTCTAAATGAACAACATTAAGCAATTTTTTTTGCTCAGTTGTTCATTAATAAACGCAGTCATCTAAGACCTTTTCTCTGCTCTTTTGTTGCAGTAAAATGGTGTCAGGTTGAGTAGATGTTTAAAGATGACCCAACTGCAGAAACAGAAGCTGAGGTGGTTTCTAGCAGATTTATTAACAGAAAGGTGGCAACTGAAGCAAAAATTTTAAAAATAACAAGATACAGAATTACCAAAATACAGAGGGACATCAGGGAAAACACACCAGGCTAAAGCAGATTGAGAGCAGGTGTGGCCAGAATAATCTCTAAGGGAGCTAGGGGAAAGAAGACTAACACAAGAGGGAAACAGAGGGTGAACAAGAAACACAGTTTTTGGAGGCCAGCTGTGAGGCTGAAGGTGAAGCAAAGTGTCTGGAAGCCTGCCATGAGGCCGAGTGCGAAGCAAAGTCTGTGGAGTCCAGCCGAGAGGATGGCAATGGAGGAGGACCTCTGAAAGACAACGTCAGAGGAGGACATCTGGACCATGGCCGTGAGGCCTGTGACGGAGGAGGACCTCTGAAGAATGGCCGTAAGGATGGCAATGGAGGAGGACCTCTGGAGGACAGCGACAGAGGACCTCTGGTGGATGACGTGTCTGCCGCAGGAACCTTGGAGGCCGGCACCTCTGCAGCAGGAACTTGGAGGCCAGCGTCTCTGTGGCACAGGAGCCTTAAAGACCACCAACTGTGGCACAGGAGCCTTGGGGAAAGCAGACTACGACACAGGAACCTACAGAGAGGCAGCACAGCCTGAGACCCATAAAGAGACAGCACAGCTTGAGACCCACGAAGACACGGCACAGCTTTGGACGAAGAGGTGGCACTACGGATGGTAATGGTTGCCTCTAAAGAGTCCTAGTAGAGGAGAAGCTGCCGCCTAGGGGCCTTGGAGGCAAGGAGTACCCAAGCTCTATTTCTCAGCATAGTCCAACATGGGGCTTGGGGTCTCTGGATGACTCAGAACATGGTTAGGGGTCTCTGGAAGGCACAGAGCGTGCTCAGGAGTCCCTGTATTGCGAAGAGCATGTTCAGAGGTCTCTGGAGAGGGAACACTAGAGGGGTCTGACACTGGAAAGGGAATACTAGAGGGCTCTGACCCTGAAGAGGGAACGCTAGAGACAACCTAACTGCACTGAACAACCAGTGGATTTATAGAGAAAGCAGCCAGTTCATCTTTATGGAGACATGGCTAAACCACCTCATACTGGATGTTTATGTGGATCTGCTGGGATTCACTGTGGTGAGAACAGCAGTGACACCAAAGCTAGTGGGAAAAGCTAGGTGGGGGCCTGATCATGTTTGTAGACCACCGCTGGTGTAATCCAGGACATATCTCAGTAAAGACTGAGTTATGCTGACCTCAAGCTGTTAGTTGTTGACTTGCGGCCATATTTTACTGCCGATGGAATTAAGGCCCGTATGTGTTTACATTCCCTCGAGAGCAGTCGCAGCCACTGCCTGTTACGAGATACATGCTGTCAGAGCCAGGCTGTATTTATAATAGTTTTGGTTGACTTTAACCATGTAACCTTGGACTCTACTTTACTTTTTTTTACATCAAGCTGTTGACTGTCAAACAAGAAAAAAATGGAAAATCGACCTCCTATATGCTAATGTGAAGGATACATACAGAGCCACACCCCTCCCCCCATTGGGCAAGTCAGACCGCAACCTGGTTGATCTACAGCCAATGTACACCCCTTTTGTTCAAAAGCAGCTGGTTACAACCCGCAAAATCAGGAGGTGGTCCCCCTGAGATGGAAAATTCCCTGAGGGACTGCTTTAATACCACAGACTGGGATGTGCTGATTGAACCGCATTGTGAGGATAAAGAGGATATAGAGGGAGATAACTGTCTGACAGAGTATATGACATGGTCTCACCTGTCAAGACAGTCTGCTACTACCTGGACAACAAACCTTGTGGAATGAGGGAAGTCAAAGCTGTCCAAACAGGGAGAAGGCTGCCTTTAAGAGTAAGGACAATGAGTCTATCTAGGCAGGAGGTAAAACACTGTGTGAGGGAAGCCAAAGACATCTACAGGAGAAAGCTGGAGCAGAAACTGAGGGAGAATAACATGAGAGGCATCTGGGAAGGAGTGAGAACACCACAGGCCACAATAAAAAGAATAGGGCCATTGAAGGGACAGTGGAGAGGGCAAATTAACTGAAAAAGTTCTTCAACCCCTACCCCACTGCTGCATCCATTTCCCCTTCCCCCCACAATTCACCTCCCCCCAGAAAAAATGCCTCCATCCCCAGCTTCCACCTGCATCACCCCAACCTCAGCTATCACAGCACCGCCATCCTACTTTGCTCCTGAAAACCACCCCCCACCCAGCTCCCCACCTTACCACAGACCAGGTCAGAGAACAGCTGAGGAGACCACATGTACAGGGCTACAGCAAACCTGCGTTACTGAACTGGGGAAACCACTACAATGGGTCCTCAACCTTACCCTGCAGCTGGAGAGAGTGCCTACCCCATGGAAGACATCCTGCATCACACTGGTTCCTAAAAGGCCCAAGCCAGTGAGCTGAATGATTTCTGGCCTATGGCACTCGCTTCACATCTGATGAAAACAATGGAGCAGATCTTCCTCAATCTCCTTAGACCTCAAGTACAACATGCCCTGGACCACCTGCAGTTTGCATATCATCCAGGTGTAGGAGTGGAGGATGCCATCCTCTACCTACTACACCAAGTCCAACCCACCTGGATAAAGGAAGTGCCACAGCAAGGATTCTCTTCCTGGACTTTTCAAGTACTTTCAATACCATCCAGCCCTTACTGCTTAGAGACAAACTGAATAGAATGGGACTCGACCCCTGCATGGTGACAGCTAACTCACAGACAGGCCACAGTATGTCAGACTGAAAGACACCATCTCTGAAAATGTGGTCAGCAGGATTGGAGCCCCCCAGGCCATAGTACTGGTCCCGGTCCTTTTCACCTTATACACCTCAGATTGTGTTATAACCATGAGCTGCATCACATACAGAAGTATGCAGATGACACAGCCATCGTGGGGTATATCAGGGACAACAGAGAGGAGGTGTAAAGGAGTCTGGTGCCGCACCAACCACCTGGAGCTCATCTTCTCCAAGATGAAGAAGTTGGTCACAGACTTTCGGAGGAATGGACCAAAGACTAAGCCATTACTACTGGAAGGGGCTGAGATTGATGCTGTGGATTCACACAAATACCTGGGGGTGTGGCTGGATAATGAACCGGACTGGTAAACACACATCAACCACCTGCACAGGAAGACACAGAGTAGGATGTACTTCCTGAGGAGACCGTAGTCATTCAACGTCTGTAATAAGCTGTTGGAGATGTTCTACCAATCTGCGGTCAGCAGTGTCCTCTTCTACACCATGGTGTGCTGGAGGAGCAGCACATCCATAAAGGTCACCTCCAGACTGATGAACTGGTGAGGCGAGCCGGCTCTTTGATTGGCAAGAAGCTGGAGCCTCTAGGTATGATGGTAGAGACAAGGACACTTAACAAATTGCTGGACATTATGAACAATGCCAGCCACTCTGTACACTATTTTCACCACTCAAAGGAGCTTGATCAGTGGAAGATTTCTCCTTCCCAAATGCAGAACCAACAGACTGTTGAACTCCTTTGTTCCCCAAGCCATCAAGCTGTACAACATTTCACTTGGGGAGAGGAAGAGGAGGAAGAGGGAGGAACAGGGACAAGGGTCAGCACCCCCTCCTCAGACATCTTATGCAAAACATTTCCAATTGTCACTCGTGCAATATTCTTTCTTCTCACTGTGCAATCACACATGACACCTACTGTGTAGTCTATGTCATTTTTTTTGTTATTTATAAGTTTAGTACATCTCTGCAGTACAATTGCAGTAATCCAAGTCAAGTACTGTGTAGTCTGTATAATATTCACTTATAAAATATGGTTAGTACATTTCTGCTGTGCAAGTGCAATAACCCAAGTCATCTACTTTGCAGTTTTTCCTTAGCTCTCTAAGGGAAACATTTTATTATGTTTTTTGTACTACATACACTCTTTTTATATCATCTTTCATATTTTTATCTTTTATGGCATACTGCTTTAACACTTTGTACTCTATATAAGCTACTTGAGCCAGAATTTTCCTGAAGTAGTAATCGCAAGGAATGAATAAAGTTGATAAGTATTTATATATATATATATTTAATTTTTTTTTTAGCTTTAGCCGTGATACTATATAAACAAAATGTGCATTCTACTGCACTTCTACATGATTATTACAATATAAATGTGATGCAAAGATGCCTGGTGAGTGGCAAGCCGAAGTCACAGGGGATTCCAACATGGAGCCCATTGACCCATCGATGATGTCCAGAGCTCGCGCCACCAGAGCATCTATGGCAGTGACCTGATGTCTTTCTTCCTGACAGAGTGTGGCTCTATGCCATGGCAAAATGAGGTAGTGACCCGTGGTACACTAGGAACACTTGAAGAATAATGGCACCTCAGTAATTATTTTTACCAACTTTTCCACACTGTTTTTTTCGGGTCCTTCTATCTTTATTTGTGTATGTTTTATGTTTACCCAACCATTTAAGAAATTTCTATATTTTGGCATACAATATAATTTTCAGAATAATTAAACTGATACATTGTGTCCAAAAAGTTTTTTTTTTCATTTCTAAAGAGATTATAAAAAAAATATTGACAATGAAAAAACAAAATGTAAAAATATACACAAATTTTCAACAGCAGGGTAATGTAAAAAAAAAAAAAAGAGCAGAAGTAGTGCAAAAGCAGCAGATAAAGAGTCGAGTGCAACAGCAGCTAAAAATTAGCGGAGTTATTATTGGACACTGAGTTTTGTAACCATGTAGTGAAGAAGAATATTGCACAAATTGTTATAAAAAGAAGCATGCTACTTTGGAGTCTGTGCTGCTGCCCGCAGCCGAACCAGCTGTTCATAAAAGAAGCTTATAGTATTCCTTGTGAAAATTTCCCTATTGTCAGCCGGTGCCTTCCTCAGCAAATCTGCCGTGAAAATCCCAAATGCTGTGCAGTCATCGTGCTGCATCTGGCGTTCCAGCATCTGGAGATTTTCAGCTAGATGGTCCAGGCGTGACTCAAAGCCTAAACCATCTGTGCGCATGCGTTTATTCTGGTGGGCTTGCAATTGCTTTGGCACTGTTCACACAGAGGGAGCTGGTGAGGCTAGCAGAGGAGTTGGAGGGAGCAGGTGAGGCAGTGGGCAGGCTGGCAGAGGAGTTGGAGGGAGCAGGTGAGGCAGTGGGCAGGCTAGCAGAGGAGTTGGAGGGAGCAGGTGAGGCCCTTTGCTTTAGCGTACAGATACTTGGCACGTATACACTGCATTGTATTCGGGTGCTGTAGCTTTGTATAGCTTTAATCAAACTCTTAACAAAGGATTTTAGCGCCATGTTCACCAAAAGGTTAGTAAGTTACTTTGGTTCGAACAATAATCAGCAATGTCTGTGCTGCAGGAAGGATAATACATGTTCACTCGTTAGCAAGCTCGGCATGTGGTTGAAGTACAAAAATATATCAAGTTTAGGTCTGAAGGGAAATTCAACGTGGTTTGTTGATGTTTGACGAAGGGTTCCAGCCAGGACATGAAGATGTAGAATGCTGGGTCCCTTTTTCCGCCTGGATCCCCGCTCTTTTTAGCCTACATGTCCCTCTATTGTTGGACAAACTTATCCCGTGCAATTTTGCACTTCCTCACCGCCTCGGCCGTATCTACACCCATTCATTGCTATCTCCCTCCATGAATTGCTGGAGTATGTGCTGTCCTTGTAGCATGGAGAACTTGAGTCGTAGAGATGTGGGTACTTCCTCACTTCTTTGCAGATTCGCTCTTCTAGCTGGTCCATCTTTTCACAAGTGTTTTTTCGCAATGGCGGTCACACAAACAAAACAAGCCGATAAGGTAACAAACAGGCAATACGCATGGAGTAGAGCGGATGTAGATTTAATCAATCAGAGGCCTCCTGTCGGCGAAGGGGGCGGGGACCTCTCTGCATGCGGCACCTATGCAGACGGCTTAGTTTCGAAGTATAAATCAGCCTTAAGGCTCATTCTTAAGTAGCAAACACTAAATACTACTGAAAATAAGCAAAATTAAAGAAATAAAAGGGGAAGAGGGGTTCAGGAATCTGTTGAAAGTCTAAGGGATGTTTGAAGCTTAAGGCTTAATGCAGGGGTCTTCCATGTTTTCCAGGCCAACCCCCAAACCTATGGCGAGATTGAGCCGCGCCCCCTAATTATATATGTTATGTTCTATCAAACTGGTCCTATAGTCACTCTATTGCAGATGGAGCAATGTAACAAAAGTAATTTCTCCCTGTTATTATTAAAGTATTTCTGATTCTGATTCCTGGTTGATGGGACAGGTGTCGTGAATGAAACGGTGCCCAACTTGAAAGAGCTCCCACGTGTCGCTGAATGTGTGCTTTGATGACTGAAAGACATCTTCTGCCTCCATTTATCTGTTTACTACAGTGTGTTGAATTCATGTTACTGTTGATTTAAAGACATTTCAATTATTGGAAAATAATTGCAGGGGGAATATGAAAAAAAGTCTAATCAACCAAAACTTTCGCGACCCCCATGCAGTAGCTCCGTGGACCCCCTAGGGGTCTCGCACCCCTGTTGAAGACCCCCGGCTTAATCCATTTGAAAGTGTCCTTTATAATAGCAGCAGAAAAAATGTGAATGTGTTTTAACTGAAGTCAAAACAGAGAAGTTTAATTTAGTTTGTCGTGAAAAATGAATAATGACTCAGGAATGCATTAAACTATAAAGAGGCTGCTAGACCCGTTAGCTTAACTGGCTCCAGTGGTTCTGGTTCTGATTCTGGTCTGGTCCAACTGAAACAAAGAGAGGGTTAGCTCGCGATGTAGCAGTTAGCTTCAGACACACATGACTCGTTCAGTCTATGTAGTGAGCATTAGCATTCAGTTAAAATCTTAAAACTATCAGCAGTTGAATAAGAAAGCTTATTTCAAATAAAAACACCAACATGACTATCTATTCTACCTTGTTCACCCAAGCAGAGCCCTGAATCATCAAATGGAAAGGAGGAGGAAGGCTGAGGTTACTGTCTTCATCCAATAATACCAGGACCAAAGACCGGCACCGGTGGTTGGTCCCGGGATTATCAGATGACCCAATAAGTGAACCTAAAACCTAAAATCCGGATGGGGGGGAGGGGAGCGGCGACACCGCCACACCAACCCATCTCATTCCTGTTTCGAGCCCGGCCCCCCACCCCGCACACGGACCGGACCACCCCCAGCAAGAGCTCCCCATCCTGCCCACCCATCCCGCGCATGCCCCAAAAACTACTTCAACCAGCCACTACATGCCCCTCCTTCCAACCTTCAACGGAGATAATTTTATAACTCACGGTAGGAAGGGACGTCGCCCGTTTTAGCTACAGCAGTTTTCCTGTAGCCGCAGCCTCCAACAGCACCTCATCGGTGCTTCTCTGTCTCTCCGTCGTAGGCCATCACAGTCGGGCAGCTTCTAACGGCTCCTTCGGCGAACAGCAATCGGGACCCCGTTGTTTGGCAGTTTTCAGAGCTGGATTAGCTTTTATCTGTCTCTGCTGCAGCAGGCATCAGAGAACACTGCGTTCAACTCAGTTTGAATCGCAGGAAGAATAAATACATTGCATTCAGCGTCTTCTGAATCGCAGGAAAAAGACAGTCTGACTTGGTCTAGCGAGCACAGACTTCTCTGGAAGGGCTTGGTTGCTACTTAGCGTAGCCTTCAGCTGAGAGCACTTTGTCTAGCCTTCAGCAGCACAGAGTCACAGGCAAAATAGGACACCAATGTGGGAAGCTAGTCCTTTTAAACCTAAGCTGGAGGAGTGTATCTTCAGTTGGTCATAGTTCCTGTTACATCAGTCACATCTGATTACAACATTAGTTATTCTTTCTCTTGTCTTAGGTTTTGTTTTCCATGGCTTCAGTTACCTCCAGTTCCTTCTCTTATCCTATACGTTTCCCCTTGGTTATTCCTTATTTTGTCATCATCTGTTTTATTCCCCTTTAGCCTTATTTAAGTTCTTTTCTAGATACAGTTAAACCCAGTTCTCCCTGGTTACTCTTAGACCCCGTCCACACGAAGTGAAAACGAACACGAAACGCTAATATTTTCCAGAATGTTTGTCGTAAAGACGGAGACTTAAAAAAATGTGATCGTCCACACGAATGCATGAAAACGCTGCAAAATGTATGCCAGGCCTGTAAGTGGCGCTGTCGTGCCAAAGCAAAAATAGGCGACGAAATGTTGGGCATGCGCACTAATATTTATACATGGTTGCCCTGCGGGTCCATTTTCGTGGTTCAGTCAAATTCAGGTGCAGAACTATGTCGTCGATATTGCTCTGTTCTTCCTGGAGATATTCCAGAAGAAGAAGATTCTGTTGTAAGCCCGACAGCAGGGTGAGTAGCATGAGCAGCAACCATTCAACACAGTACGGCGCCATTGTTGTTGTGATACTGTGTCGCGCATGCGTGTTTAGAGGCGACGCTATGACGCATGCATGTAAAAAAGCTTAAAGATGGAAACGCGAAAACGGCGTTTCAAAATCTTCCCACTCTGAAGGCTGAATAAAAAAAAGATCGTTTACAGACCCCCGAAACGCCGGCTTCGTATGGATAAGAGGCTGGTTTGGTGAAAAATTTGTGCGTTTAGGCCAGGGTTCGGCTTCGTGTGGACGGGACCTTAGTTGCCCCCTATTGCCCCTTTGCTCGTTAGTAGCTGCTTCTGTCCACTCCTGCTCCAAATTAACTGATTACTCTATTCTTGGTTCTCTCTCCCATATATCATCCTCCTCTGCAGTTTTTCAGTGCTGGGTTCTCTTCATTACTTCATTTCTACTGTATGGTCCTCCTGAGTGTCTCCCTGTTTTGTTTCCTGATTACCCTGTCTGTTGTTTATTGGATTAATTCTTTTGTTGCTGCCAAATAAAATAAATCTACAATAACTCAACTCTGCCTCCTCATCTTTGCATCTGGGTCCTCAAAACACTTCCACCTAACCCTGACACGTATCATCCCAGGGAGGACATGTTGGTTTAAAAGCACCTAAATCAAAAAGTGAAACCCTGTAAAACCAAATATCATTGACTTAGAAGAATTCTGTTTTCAACCACTGGCTTACATTATGTCAAAATAGGCATATTGGTAGAAAAAGTAGAATTTGTTAAGGAAAATATTACTCACAAAGAAATGAAACAGAAGAAGAAATACTTGCTGGGGCATGTTGTTTACAGGGCAAACAAATCTCGTACACAAGTCCTGGCTGGTACCTTTTTAGAAAGTTGCACATTGGCAGTACTAAATATTAAATAAATATCTCAGCCTGTGACCAATTAATCAGAGAGTTGGTGGATCTATTTCTATATCAGATTCTCTTTAATAGGCATAATTTTCCCTAAGATAGGGCTTACTCCAGGTAAAAAAAAAAGAAAACACGCAATCTAGGTTACTGGTTATCCATTGAAGTTTATTTTTGATAATGATTAAAGATATGAAAAAAAAACTATCTGGACTAAGGGTCGTAGTATCTCTCCTGTGAGATCAAATGTACTGGTCATGTTGATAAGGCTCTCCAGTACATGCTTAGAATGAGGCTGCACCTCCAGTCACCATCCCAACCTATTCTTTAGCGAATAACACAGCAATTGATGTTTACAATCCTTGTGAAAAATCATCTGCCATGTTTATGTTTAAGGCTTTAATATAAAGAGGTCTGCACCAGGTTTGAAAATTAATTAACTATGTTTGCAAAAGCACACATTAGACACTCTACTATTTATTATAAAGCAAAAGATGATATAACACATGAAACAATGGAATTTAAAGAGGGTGTACTTTCTTTGCAAAGTAACTGTTTTGTTAAGGTTAAGCTATTAACTTTAGAACAATTGCTTAAAAAAACTTTGCATGCAACGTTTGAGCTTTGCAGACCCACCCCATAGTTACTGAATTTCTAAGGACTACAGTACAGGAATTTTACTGATCTTCTTCGAAAGGCTTGTCTTGTCACCTCAAGGAGACATATCAGTCACATTTCTGAAAAGAATTAAACAGAGGCCACATAACAAGTTTTTCCAGTATGGGCTCGCCAGGGTTTAGTGAGTAATGTATTGTTTTAACATTGGCCTCTATTTTTGGCATCTTGGGGAATGAAGGGTGCTGCTTAAAAATAAGCAGGTAGGGTTTAAAGGTCTTTCAAAGCAGCCATTGTTTGCTTGACTTCATGGTTGCTTGTGTCTATTAGAAATAAGTGATTCTGATTCATTTTGACCTAAAAAAAATAATAAATCAAATAAGCAGTTACAAAATGTCTTCTAGAAGTGTTGGGCATATGAAGCTTTTACTTAAAAATAATAGGGTACACTGATAAAAAAGAACCTTTACCTTATGACAAGATGGACATATATTTACATGTTTTAAACTTTTGTAAGCACTGTGGCATCATGTTAAGAAAGTAACTGTTCCAATACTATCAAAAGTATATGCCCTGATTTCCTCAGTTTTCCCCTACAGCCTAAAAGCACGTGTGCAGAGTAATATGAAAATCGTATTTTTCATGCCAAGGAACAATCCATTACATTTTTGTGAACTGGATATAGTAATATTTTAAAAGATTCTCTAACATTGTGAGAAAGTGATATTTCGTGAAACAAGCAGTTCCCCTCTGATTCAAAAAGTCTGGTGCTATTTAACTGAAGACAAAAACACAAGAAAAGGGAAAGAAAACTAATGTACGGATTTTATAGCATTTTTTTTTTTAACCACAAGTTTCCCTGCTGCCAAGGAAAGATTTATTTTAAATATGTTAATAATCGAGATCGTCTTTTACCTATAAGTGTAAGTCACAATTTGGGGGAAAATGTGCTGTCTGGAGGAGGTTTGCGCTCTTTGGGCCGGATCTATCAAAGGTTTGCGTGTATAAAAACGTGAGCTATTTCACTGCACACGCTAAAAAATGTACAAACTGATCTATCAACAGCGTGCTAAAAGGATTTGGTCTTTAAAACGTGCTAAATAGCGCCTCTTATCCATTTAGTACTTTTTCAGCAATGAATATGCAATATGGGGCGTTTACACGCAAAAGTGCGTCTTGTGGGAGGAGAACATGTAAATATATAAATTTAGCACTCGCAAAGTGATTTATCAAACCTGAAAGCAATTTTGCTAACGGTATCTGACTCTATATTTAACACGTTTCAAAAGAAGGTGCAAATGGTCTGTATGCGTAATTGCGCACACATGGCAGCGGTTATTGTCGCAAGAAGGAGACATGGAAATGAAGCAAGGAGACGCAGAGAACGCATTTTTTCACTCCGTGTGAATATTTTTGGAATGAATGAGGAAACGATCATCAAAACATATCGTTTATCCAGCATTGCCATTTTGGAGCTGCAATTCCAGTGATTTGCTCCTCACAGAGCGTCAGCTGTACTTGTTCCTCAATGCTGGTCAGAGGCATCTCATCTACTGTGCCCCCTCCTGTTTTGTTCGCAGATGTTTTGTTACATGCCAGTTTTTCTTTGGTTCGCCTTCTAAAATCCTGGTATCTTCTTTTTACTTAATCCACTGTTCGCAAGGTTTCACCATCAGCGTTTACTTTATTACAGATTTGTTCACATATAGCGTTCCTCTGTGTGCAAATGTTTGTTGGTTTCATCCACCAACACCTCCATTTCCATGGGGTCGAATTTCCTTTTGCGCCTTCTGCTGTCCAAACTCGCCATGCCGCAAACCACAAAACGCGCAAAACCATCATTTAAATAGGGTGTCTCCAACAGTTTTGCACCTGCCACCAGTTACGCAATCGCTCTTGTTAAATCACCCGCAAACCATGGTTCAGCCCCTCGCGCAAAATTCCAGTTTGCGAGCGCAAATTACTGCACGCAAAATTGGATCTTGATAAATCCGGCCCTTTGAGTGCTTTTTTAGTTACTATAATTAGTCCAGAATTAAAAAGTAAATATGTTGTCAAAAGAGCTTTGGTCAGGTGAGACCAAAAGAAAATGTTTTAGAGTACAAGAAAAAACACTTTTGGTGGCTTGCAGCTAAAAACCCTATAAATACCATCCTCATCAGGAAGCATGCAGGTTACATAATCCTGCTATCTAGATCATGTTAAGTTATGAGGACAGGGAAGAGTTTATGAGAAAATTGATGAGCTAAATAACAAGCATTCCTCGAAGAAAATATTTTATAGGCCTAAAAAGGATATGAGCATGTGGCAGAGGCTTACCTTTCAGCAGGACATTAATCGTCAGTCAGAGCTGCAATCATTTTGATCAATGCACACTTTGATGATAGAAAGTATTGTAGCTGTTATCAAAGTAAAAGGTGTTTCTATACAGTGTTGACTCAGTGGGGCTGAATGCAAATGCACATCAAACACTAAACACTAGGCCATCAATCACATCAATAAACAATGCAATACATTTTCCATAATTCACTTTAAGTGCCAAAAGGTGCCTCTATTTCAGCTATTTGCATTGTTTAATAATTTAGCTGAATATCAGAATGAATTATACCTGTTCTTTTTGCAGTCAGATATTATTTAAACATAACAAACCCCTGGTTTAAGATATGTGTTGTATCATTAAAGATGTTTTGACCCTCAAAAAGCAGTGACCTGGATACTTGGGCCTGAACATCGCCATGTTTGTAAGTGTGTTGGGTTAATAAAAATGTGTTATGTCAGTTAACATCAATACATACTGTCAATGTTTATAGGACATTGTATAAATTCCACAGTCAGAAACAAATATCTGCCCATATCAAATTTTGTCTCAGACAAACAGATGGGAGACATCTGTGAATGTCATCAGAAAATATGATCATCAGTGTCTCACCCTGTACACACTAAGAAAAGAACAATAATTCCTTGCTGTCAGTCAGTGTGACTTGTTCTCACGGCATGTGTGATTTGGCAGCTGCTTGTTTACTATTTCGTGCATTCTGATTTTGATGGGGAATTTAAACTTTTTTTTAGATGTTGGTCGAGAGTAACAAACCAAAATTCAAAATTCTGCAAGCAGGGGTGGTAATTTGAAAATTATTTTGTTTTAAGTTCTGAGAGAATCACTCAAGATACTGAAAAGAAGTTCTTTACAAAGACTGGCTTTCAGATAATTGTCTATCATAACTAGAACAGAAGTGTGTTTACTGACTTGCAAAGGCAAAATAAATCAATTTGTTTTTTGAAAGAAAATGTATATGAAGCCAACCAAATCATGTATCAGAAACAAAACAATGCACAGATGAGCTTGGGAACACAGGTAGTCAATATTTGCTTAGAGTGGTTTTGTAAAGTTGAATTCAAAGCTCAGGTTTCAGCTATGGAACTTCTTGTTGCAGAATGTGACGACTCAGTTAAGCTCTTTTGACGTTCTCTGAATCTGTGAATTTTGCATTATCTGTCACAAATAAACCAAGCTTTCCCATTATCTGTCATTCCTTCAGTTTTTGGGTAACAATAGAAGGACGTATTTAAGAATTTGTAAAGAAACTGAATGAGTCAGTGTGTTCTAATCATGCTAGAAAGTGACCAATTCTTTTGAAACTAAGCTATCCATTAATTTTCCGCTGCATTCGTTTAGGAGGATCGTTTTGCTGAGATCCTGACTTGACCCAACACAGCAAATTGCAAAGGACTCTACGCCCAAAGCTGAAGTGCAACAGCTGTTGCTGTTGAATGCTGTCTGAAGAGTGCTGGCAGTAAGGAAGGAGGTAGGACAATTAATAGAGAGATCCTATTTCCCCTATCAGGGTATTACCTCATTGGGTTTATGTTAAATCCATAATATAATTTAAAATCCTCCTTTTAGCACATAAAGCCCTAAAATCCGGCCCCCTTTGGCTCCCATCCTATGGCATTGATGTCTTGTTCTTCTGCGGGGATGGGGGATACCAGTTCTTGCCCCAGGGTGGGGGTCCAGGATGTTGGACAGTTTGGCTCCGTCCCTCTGTGGGGGGGGCCAGCTGACTGGTGGGATACAATCACAGTGCCTGGATGTATCTCATCCTGTGATGTGGTTCTGTTTTGCCACCTGCCTTGCCCTGACCCTATGCCTGCAGTCCATTGGGGGGGGGCACTGGGGGGTGTCTGGTGTTTTTCCTTTACTCTACCTTTCTCATAGCTCATCCAAAAAGGTTTGGTTATCCTGAGTTATTTTCTATATATTGTGCTGATTATTTTGAGTTCTGGAGAACAAAGGGACCACTTTCCTCTTTCTACTGTATTCTATCTCTATTCCCCCATTCTGCAGTATTTGTTAAGTTCCACCCATAATGTTATGTTCTTTCTGCTCTTCTTGTCATAGTAGCTTCATCTGGTCTACTCTTGTTGACTGTGATTTCATCCTGGATTTAATATCAGCCTGGCTGCTGCCAACAACACCTTTGTTTATCGATGTTGGAACTTGATTTCTAAGCAGCCAATCACATGGCGGCAACTCAGTGCATTTAGGCATGTAGACATGGTCAACACAATCTCCTGCAGTTCAAACCGAGCATCAGTATGGGGAAGAAAGGTGATTTGAGTGACTTTGAACGTGGCATGATTGTTGGTGCCAGAAGGGCTGGTCTGAGTATTTCAGAAACTGCTGATCTACTGGGATTTTCACGCACAACCATCTCTAGGGTTTACAGAGAATGGTCCGAAAAAGAAAAAACATCCAGTGAGCGGCAGTTCTGTGGGCGGAAATGCTTTGTTGATGCCAGAGGACAGAGGAGAATGGCCAGACTGGTTCGAGCTGATAGAAGGGCAACAGTGACTCAAATAACCACCCGTTACAACCAAGGTGGGCAGAAGAGCATCTCTGAATGCACAGTACGTCGAACTTTGAGGCAGATGGGCTACAGCAGCAGAAGACCACACCGGTTGCCACTCCTTTCAGCTAAGAACAGGAAACTGAGGCTACAATTTGCACAAGCTCATCGAAATTGGACAATAGAAGATTGGAAAAACGTTGCCTGGTCTGATGAGTCTCGATTTCTGCTGCGACATTCGGATGGTAGGGTCAGAATAGATCCATCCTGCCTTGTATCAACGGTTCAGGCTGGTGGTGGTGGTATCATGGTGTGGGGAATATTATCTTGGCACTCTTTGGGCCCTTTGGTACCAATTGAGCATCGTTGCAACGCCACAGCCTACCTGAGTATTGTTGCTGACCATGTACCCAACTTCTGATGGCTACTTTCAGCAGGATAATGCGCCATGTCATAAAGCTGGAATCATCTCAGACCGGTTTCTTGAACATGACAATGAGTTCACTGTACTCAAATGGCCTCCACAGTCACCAGATCTCAATCCAATAGAGCATCTTTGGGATGTGGTGGAACAGGAGATTCGCATCATGGATGTGTAGCCGACAAATCTGCGGCAACTGTGTGATGCCATCATGTCAATATGGACCAAACTCCCTGAGGAATGCTTCCAGCACCTTGTTGAATCTATGCCACGAAGAATTGAGGCAGTTCTGAAGGCAAAAGGGGGTCCAACCCGTTACTAGCATGGGGTACCTAATAAAGTGGCCGGTGAGTGTGTTTGTGTGTCTACTTCTATCTTCTTGAAGCCCAGTTGGCCTTGGTAGAAGGCTGCTCACGCTGAGCCTGATTCTGCTCGAGGTTCCTTCCTATTGAAAACTTTGTCCTCTCTGCTGTCCCTACATGCTTGCTCAGTGTGAAGGATTGCTCAAGAGTCAAAGACAAAATGCTAGTTAAAATAAATGCCACAAGCTCATCCAGGTGGAGCAAGTTTTACAAGTCCATGATTCGATATAATCAACTTGTTTTCCTTTAACAGAAACCTTTAAACAATCTGACTGTACTGTCCCCTTAAAGTGAGGTGTTGTTAATTGGTGCTATATAAATAATCTGAATTTGATTGATATTTGTGTGAAAACTGACTTAGTGCTAACCTGGACGTTTGATTTGTTGATAATCCATTTAACTCAAACGGTACATGTTTTCGTCACCGGCATATGCTTTTTTAATCATGGTCCCACATTCACACATAAATAGAGCTCACTTAGAAGTATGCAGCATTCCTCCAGAATGCAGCATGATTCAGCAACTTGAGCTAGTCATTTAAACTAATAAAGGTCTGGCCCCCTGGCCTCCATAAACATTGCTCACCCTACTTGGGAAATCTCCAAGCCTCTCTTTGCTTACCTTGCATGCTTCAAAATGTCAATGCTTAACTAAGGTATACATGTCTCTCCTTTTTCCTCATCACATTACAGTAAACTACATAGGTTAAATTTTAAACTCACTTACAAGGCATCCCCAGACCAAACCTTGCTAAAGGGACATTCAGTCCCTTTAGCAAGGTTTGTGTCTTTTCTAGCCTCCTCCCCACCTCTCGTTTCCTGACCACATGTTTTAAAGTAAACACCCACTTCCTTTGTCATAGAGGGCTGTTTGTTCCCAGGATCCCATATTCCCCAATTTAGAACCCTAAATGAATCAACACCTCAAGCAGGACTGCCCAAAGTCGGCCCTCAAAGGTAAATATCCTGCAGGTTTTAGAGGTTTTCCTGCTTCAAAACAGCTGATTCTGATGATAGTGTCATAGTTCTGGCCTGTGAACTAGTTGCTGTTTACATTCCTCTGTCTCCTGCTTTGACTTCCAACTAATTCAATCTGCACCCCTCAATCCTAACCTCTTCCCTGAAGAAACCGCTCTCTGCTGAGGAGAGGTGTTTCGTCTCCATGCTCACACTACTGACATTGTGTAAGATCGAGGTCCCTAATTCATCTCTTGTTTTGGGAGAGGATTCTACTCTCTGTTGGGAATCTCCATCAGCTTGACTTCCGGTTTACGCCCTGAAACAGATGGTCAAACGGAGAGGGCAAACCAGGAGGTTGTGACCAAACTTCATGTGCTGTGTGATTCTTATCATTCTAAGTGGTCACACAATCTCCACTGAGATGAACATACAATTAATTATCTTCATATAAGCACCACTGGTCTCTCACCATTTAATGTTGTCTATGGTTTTCAGCCACCAGTGTTTAACATCCTGGAGAGGGAGGCTATGGTCCCATCAGCTCAGTCTGTGCCTTTAAGGTGACATCAGGTCTGCAGAACAGCTAGAAAGACCAAACTTACAATGTCTTCAGTGCAGTCCAGAACTGCTGAAATGTTGCCGGATTCCTGTCCCCAAGTTGGCCATAAGAGCTGGTTGTCCACAAAGGCTCTCTTCTGCGTATGTAATGTCATAAGTTGGCACCTCAGTTCATTGATCAATTTCCCATTTCTAAGATAGTGAACCCTGTGACTGTTTGGCTATGATTGCCCTCAAGGGCGAAGGTTTGATTTGAACTTTGGTAGGGACACTGTTGGTCTGGTGTCATTGGTGCTATGCAATATGCATGCCCTTTTTTATGCTCGATGTGAGCATCCGTACTGATAAGAGGAATTCATTGTTAAAAGAGAAAAGCAACATTTTGCTCCATTAATAAAAATGTTATAAGCTCTACACTCATTAGATGCTGTTTATCAATGTTTGAAGTATCACCGGCTCTGATCAATGTGGAATTAGGACTGTTTTCCACTTTGAAAACGGTTTCATTTGAATGACTAATAGAGAAGGTAAATACAGTATTTTCTTTTGAAGATATAGAATTGTGCAGAGTTAAACCCCACTCTAATATTTGTACCTACTATTCTCTCTCTGTATCAGGCAAAATAATACATTCATTAAAATATGAATGTATTTTAATGAAATATTAACTTCATTATAAAAGTTGAACATCTGGGCTGTAGTTACTCTGTGTAGCCCATTACATGTGTTTCATCTGGGGCTGAAAAAAATGGATCATATTAAATGATTATTTCAATAATCGTTAACTAATTTAGTAAGTGATTCATCATTAACTGGAGTATAGAGACTTTAAAACATACAGTAATATAAATGTAAAATGTGCCTTTCCCCACAGAGCAACCCACTTAGATCAGTTATTATATAAAAATTGTAAAAATAAAAACAAAAAAATGAAAACAGTAATATCAACTAAATATCGGTAAAAAGGAAACCCTCACATTTTCTTTTTTAGTTGGCTGTGGCTAAGAATCTGAAATGTTGATGGCTTACAGCCTTTATTTGCCCATTTTGTGTCTTCAGAACTCCTGGCTGACTCAGAATATTTCGTTTTATAAAAGAAAAAAAAAGGGTTTTGTTTTTTAGTGTACATGATATTCATTTTGTTTATTGGGACTAGTTTTGTAGCCTAATATTAATTGTAGTAACCGCTGCATTCTAGTGTGAATAAATTTTCAATGTTGTGCTCCAAGCACACGCAGACTAGAAAACAGCCAATCAGCGAGAGAGAAGGCGGAACTTAAGGCAGAACAACCAATGAGAGTGGAGTTAAACAGCGCAGCACAGTTCCATGCGCTGCTACATGAAAGGGACAGGAGAGACCAGGCAGAGGAGCTGCGAGAGGAACAGAAGCCACTGCTGCAACAACTACTGCTGTAAATTATAAACATGTTGCTCACATCCAATTATTGGTAGGGACAATTAGGTCAGTTCAAAATTTTGGTAGGGACATGTCCCTATGGTCCCTATGCAAACCTACGCCCATGATTGCCCTGCACCATGATGATCCATCCTACATTTCATCTACATTTCTCCAATTGAGTCCTACATCATGTCCCATTTCCTTTTTCCTTCCTTGGGACTTTGAGAAGGATAGTGGCTTATTTTCTGATTGATCTATTGAAATTTAAGGACAGTACAGCCACTAACATTATCTCTATTCTCCTGAGTTTCCTGCAGCTGTTGCTGATCAGTTCCCTGCTTTGCCTGCAGAGCTCATTGAATAAATCTTTTAACCACCTACCACTGTCTCAGTGGAATTTTGTGTCCTCGGTCTAATACCTAACCGAATGTAGTTAAGCAAAAGCCTGTTAATAAGTTATCAATGAAAAGCTGGAAGCAGGGAAAGATTTAAAACCTGCAGGACTATGGTCCTCAAGGGCCAACATTTGGCACCTCTGATCTAGTAGATGTCTGATAATAACAAAAATAATAGTAAATATTTCTCACATTAAATATCAAAGCCCTTAGTGAATAAGCATATAGAATATTCCTGGTCAAGGAATAATTACAAAATAGAAAATATTTTAACAAAATATTTTAACAAAATTGGCTTCATTTGAGATGTATTAAATGATTTGTTAGGTCAATATACAGATCACGCCAGGATTGTAACATTGCACTATAGTGGTGTATTTGTAGACTTCAAATAGTTAAAATAAAATACATTGTAAAGTGATGAGGTGGCCAGTACAGATAGATAACAAGTGGGCCTCTAATTTATTATTAATTAGCATCATCCTGGGTAAGTAAGGTTAAGTGTTTTTTATTCTTCCAATATAACACTCATATGAGTGTTATATTGGAAGAATATATATTTTGCCATATCATCAAAAAGATTTCAAAACTACCTGACCAGACATTTTTTTGATTTTCAGATTTATGTTTCATGTAAATGGGTAAATATGGCCTTTTCTGTAAAGTTAACTCTATGACTTCTCAATCTTAGGTTCAAACTGGCTTGCGACCTTTTTGAAACTTAGCAGAGATTGGTCTGAGCACGGTAACCGAGATAACTGTTGAGTGTAATTGGCATGCACAACTAAACCGGACCGTGCCAGACAGAACTGAACCGCGCTAACATGGTACTAGTGTAGGGCTCGCCACGGTTCAGTTCTGGCTTGGTTCTCAGATAACAAAAAAGCACATGAGCAGACAGTGTCCTTTCCTTACAGTAAGCCTGCCTAATCATGAAATTTTAGACATTCATAACAATACTAGCTTTCTTACCCTGTCACACAATTTCACAGTAATGATTCTGCTTAGCAGTGTGTTGAGCCTCAATGTCAGTCGTTGTTTCCTGCATCTGTAAGCCCTGACTAGTGGTTAAATCATTACATATGGTTGTTTAATAAATGGAAAACAAAGTATGGTTTAACTATAGATGTTATAACAATTATTTACCAACAATGATGTTGTATTTTGTTCTATAAAATGGCTGCCTTATCGGATTTTCAGAGGCATTTTCCTCCCAAATACACAGAATTCAGATCTCTTCAACATCCAGCAAGGTAGTTGTCATTATAGCACTGACATGGCAGTTTGGAGGGATTTTGGAAAGGTGTATTTGAGGCATTATCTACTGTTCTGGGTGTTGAGATTCCCCTTAATCCTCTAATCGCACTATTTGGGGTAACTTCTGAGGGAGTACTCCCGGGGGGGACTCGACTACCAGTCGGAGGTCACAAAGTGATAGCTTTTTCTACTCTACTGGCACGTCGTCTTATCCTTTTAAAGTGGAAAGACCCTCTACCACCGTCACTGTCTCACTGGACTAAAGAGGTCTTACTGAACCTCAAACTTGAAAAAATCAGATATTCGCTACGTGGTTCTGAACAGAAATTTCTAAAGGTCTGGAAACCCTTTTTTATTTTTTTTGATAACCCAGCAACATTGGTATAGTCCTTGATGGCTGTCTTTTATTTCTTAATTTTTACTTTCGTACTGTATTTGTATTTTGAAACGTACAACTTCTCTCTGTGATCTGGCATGTCAGTGCAATGTTTTGCTTTTACGGTGACAGCTGGGGTGGGTGGGATATTGGGGTTCTTTATTGTTTTGTATTTTCTTGCAAAAAAAATTCAATAAATATATTTAAACACGACATGGCTTGCTTTGTTTGTTTAACTTTCTCTATTGATTTTACTGAAATTGTTTATGTAAACCTTTTTAACACTCATTTGAAGCCTGGAATCACCCGAGCCTTAACCTTTGGCTTTTTGGTTACTTTATTTCATAGGTAAGGACGATTTTCTGCTCTTTTTATTTTTCAGTGCATCTGCTTGTTTGTGTTTGCCTTCATAGTTGGAAGGGTACTTTTTCAATCAGCTAGGATTTTGATTAAACTTCAATGTATTATTATTATTATGGTTAGTATTTTTATTATTAGTAGTAATATTATAAGTATTGTTACTATTAACACTCTTACAACTAACATTATTAGATAGTTATTTATAAAGCAGTACTAAAATTGTCAAATGTATGACTTGTTCTTTCATTTAGAACATTAACTTGAGGGGAAAATTCCACTAGCTGCATTAAACACCCTATTTACTAACAGGTGTCATTTCGGAGAGATAATTAACATTAATTCCTTTGTCTTTAATCGGAAATGATCATCTACTTGATAAAACCAAATGAAGCTTTGAGGTTGAGAACATTTTCTTTTATTGTATATTATTTTTATAAAAATCTAGCTGTGAGGTAAATTAAAAATTTGCACATTTTGTGGAAATACCACTGAATAACCAGCACAACCAGTCTCTCAGTATATGTTCCTTTAGTCTGTGATCCATTAAGCTCAGAGAGCTTGCACAGTTATTTAGAGTTTGAATAGTTTCTAATGACAATGAAAACAACAAATTCCTAGCTAAATATGTCAGACTTTCTTAGAAAATACAACGTTAAAATGTTTCAGAGAAGTGGGAATTTATTCTAGATAGAAATCAAAGAATTCATCAGTTCTTCAGTTCAGTTGAGGTGGCTTGGGCATCTGGTTAGGATGCCTCATGTACGCCTCCGTGGCAAGGTGTTACGGGCATGTCCCACCGGGAGGAGACTTAGAGAGAGACCCAGGACACGTTGGGATTAAAGAAAGAAAGAAAGAAAGAAAGAAAGAAAGAAAGAAAGAAAGAAAGAAAGAAAGAAAGAAAGAAAGAAAGAAAGAAAGAAAGAAAGAAAGAAAGAAAGAAAGAAAGAAAGAAAGAAAGAAAGAAAGAAAGAAAGAAAGAAAGAAAGAAAGAAAGAAAGAAAGAAAGAAAGAAAGAAAGAAAGAGAAAGAAAAAGGAGTGGAGAGAAAAAAATCCAGTTGACTGCAATCCTTTGTTATTGTTGTAAGGATCTGTTTTATCTGCTGAAAGCACCACCCCACTCATATATCAGGACAAACGTGTTTTCAGCTGAAACCTTTAATAATACAGCTTGTGATGGATTATTTACAGTGGTCAATAGAATGAATGGCATTAGGGGTGTAGCTAAACATCTAAGGTAAGGTTTATAAAAGCTTGACACTTGATCAGCTCAGAAGACTCTGAAGATGGCTCTCCAAAAGCTCTCCGAGTGTGTTGCCTTGATCATTCTCATATGCCATGGTAAGAAAGAAATATTTTCATTTCATATTTTCCTTTCTTTTCCTCTGAGTAATATCAATTGCTTTTGCTAAGCACCAGTTTGGGAGAAAAGCTACAATTGTCTGTACAGTACAAAGAAATGTTACTGTTGTTATACTTAAAAAGTCAAGTAAGAAGAAATCATTAAAAACAAAAGGATCATTTATTTAAAACCACTTATTTAAATAGCTAAAGGTTTTTTCACCAATGTCATCTTTGCCAGGGAAGCATTACTTCATTACATATGATATGCTTAATAATTAGCCTTAAAAAAATTCTTTATTGATTTTGGAGTACATTTGAGTACATAATTTGTCAAATTGATATTAGACTATGTCAGTGTCACACTGTTAATCTAAATAGGCCAGCTACATAATCCTTTTGAAGAAATAGCAATAAAATATATTCAGTTTTGAAGGTATATAGATTATTGTAAAGGCCGGTTTAAATTCACCTTCCAAGCAAGATGTATTGTTGTAAGATCGGTGCATTCACAAACTCCCAAAAAATACATCTTGCCTGGAGCCAGCAGATGTGTTAGCATTGATACAGATGATGTTGTTACAGATGATGAACAGATCATTGATGTTTCGGGTCAATGAAATGCAGTGACGTGTATGATGTCAACACATCAGCATGAGGCAGAAGGTTGAAGCAAAACAAAGCTAGCTGCATTAGATTTAGCTGCAATACTTTTGCAAAAATTAGAAAAGGATTTAGTTGGTTGTACAATATGTCCTCTCCTGCCATTTGACAAGCACAGTTAATCCCATACAAGCCAATTTTACATCCTACACTGAACAGAAGACACCAAAGGAGGATGCTAGTATTTTCTCTGGTGGAAGGTTCATACAAAAAGCCTCCCTGACCTAGCACTGATAGCTCGTAATGTGCTTACAACCAAGATCAATCGCTGCTAGTGAAAGACAGTCTTTGTCTGTTCAGTATTCAGGAATGAATAGCACCGCAAGTGACTTTGGACAATACAATTTTTTATGAAAAACACTTAAGTTCAAGACCTAAACATCTGTGACTAAACACCATGGTTATAAAATCAACAGTGACATCGGAGTAAGTTAATTTAAGCTCATATATTTTTGGAGGTAAAGGCTCCTGAAATAATAATAATTTAACCTTATTGATCCACATTGGAGAAATTTACCTCTGCCTTTAACCCATTCAGTTGAGGAGCGGCCATCGTGGAGCGCCCGGGGAAAACTCGGGTGTTAAGGATCTTGCTTAGAGAGCCAGAGTGGCAGTCTGTGGGAGTGGGTTTCGAATTCACAATCTCAGGATTCCAGGCTCTATGCCCTAACCACTAGGTCATCACTCCCCTAAATAATTATGTTGTGCATTCTAAATAGTATTTTTTTTTTTTTTTCAGCTTTTTTAAAAGAAATGTAAAGATATGCATGCCAGCGTGAGTGTTTTTTTGAGAAAAAGAAAAGGCCATGCATTCAGCTTGTTAACTGCGGCTCACCTGCATGTGCAGTGCATATGAGCATCAGCCGATGCCCTCTCACCTCTGTTGTTAAGACAATACTTTTGCTGATGCTACATTAATGAAGTACATTTTGACTAAAATCGCCTAATGAAAATGACTAGCTGTGTGAATAAGTTTTGATCACAGGTTGGGTTGCGTCTATTACTTAGAGTTCTGGGCGGGGTTTGTAAATAAGCATAGTTCCTAGAAGAACAGACCGGTCTCGGCATTATTCACTTGGCCTGCTAGTGCTATTTCTTTTACACCCAATATGAATAAATATAGCTTTGAGGTAAAGAAACATTCTTGACATAAATTGCTTAAAATGTAGCTGTAAGGTTACCTTGTCATAGTGTGATGCCATAGTGTGATCTGAACGCCTGAACAAAAACATATATACATTCATTGTTGCCAGTGATAGACATAAAAAAAAAAATCCTTTCCAAATATGGCTGACTTTTTCAGAAGATATGAAACTCTTTCAGGGAAAATGGAAAACGTTTAGACTAAGATGTTAATGTAATAGATTTGCCTAACTGTAGGTACTAAAATACAGGGAGTTGGCACTATGTTAACTTATTACATAATAGCAGGTTTTAAGACTTAAACAGAATAACTGAAAAGGATGACTTAGGTTTCAGGTCCACATCCACAGGTTGTGATGTGATTGAGGATAATAATGCCACATTTAATGTAAAAAGCAAATTGAATAAATTAATACGACATTTTGCTACATTATGCTGGTGGAGATTCTCAGTCATAGTCATTCCAAAGAAAGAATTTTGGTTTGGTTTTAAATGTACTTGGATTTTGTGTTTGGAGAAAATCCCCTTGAGTTTTTCAGAGACTCCAGCAACATATGGGTTGTGTTCTGCTGCATGTCTTCTGGATTTCCTTGCTGATATGACAAATTCCCAGTTTGGGTATGCTCAGTCCCAGCCCCTGTACAGCAGAGCAAAGGACCTCGCCTATTCAGCCAGGCCAAGGATTCCCTCTAACGACCGACCTTTCAGACACTTGGGCATGGGGCATTGCAGGCTAACAAAAGAAGCCAAAACGACCCCCATCCCAAGGGGGTGGAGCCCGTCGTTCATTTCAGTTTGCATGTTTTTAAAACAAACACAAGGCTTCGTTGGGCTACTGTATAAAACCTCAAAATCACCACTATTCCTGACATTTTGATTTGAGATAGCTTCCTGGATGGGAATTGAAACGTCTTTAAACTTCGAAACAAAGTCCAGTAGATTGTTTTTCATTTTCTTTTGTTGGAATTTGCTACAGTAATTTACAGGGATGTTATGTAGTAGTGTAAATGAAAAAAATGTCTCTCAAAATAAGCATGACCTGGTAAAACCTTAAACAATCCCCAAGATATTTGGCATCACTGCAAAAAAAAAATTATTAAAGAAAAACATTGAATAAAAAAATATCAGTTCTCTTTTTTCTCATGCTTGTTATAAGTCAGGTCAAAACCTAATGTGGTTTTAAACTTAAAATATGGGGAAAGAAAAAGAAAGCAGAAAAAGCTTATGAAGTTTTTGTGCAAAGTCATCCAAGTTGCTTTAGTGGAAAATTTTCAACACAAAACCTAAGCATGCATTTGTTCTGTGTTCCAGGTTGTCAATCACAGGAGCCAGGTAAGTTTTAAATATCAGTTCTACAAGTTTCACCATTTCTTTCTTCTCAGCTTATGTGCTGTCTCTGCATATTTCAAGACAATTAGTTTCAGTTTTTTCCATCAGCTCACCTCAGTCCTACATGTATATGTAATTTTCTCCAATTGTAACTATGGTAACAGTATCATTTTAGGGCTGAAACAATTAAGTTGATTAATCATGATTAATCAATTATTTGAATAATCATGATGTAATTTAGTAATCATTTAATCATTAATCAGAGTATAGCGACTAACTGACAGAGCAACCCACTTCGAGCAGTAACTATACCAAAATTGTAAAAAAAAATTAATAAATTCGCCTTTAACAACATTGTCTGTCAATCTGCTCTATTCACTCTTCAAGACAATTTTTTTTATTTTCTAAAACTTCTAACAACGTGGAAAGAATATATATATAAATATATACACACACACACATATATATATATATATATATGTATATATATATATATATATATATATATATATATGTGTGTGTGTGTGTATATATATATATATATATATAATATAAACAGTGTTGGGCACGTTACTTTGAAAAAGTAATTAGTTATAGTTACTAGTTACTTCTCCCTAAAAGTAACTGAGTTACTAACTGAGTTACTCCACAATACAAGTAACTAGTTACTAGTAAAACTAACTATTGCGTTACTTTTGCGTTTCCCGCTCCCGTAACCCTCACCACCCAGCCCCCACCTTCTCGCCGTGTGTTTCCAAAGCCAGCTGAATAGAGCGGACGACAAAGACAAGAACCTGCAGAGAGTTTAGCATTTATTGCAACTCAGCGTAAATTACATCAGGGGGGAACGCCATGTGAAGTTTTTTAACAGGGCATTCAGATCTGGTGACTATATGAAATTATTAACTGGGGATGTCTAATTCTGAAATCCTGTGTGTTTGGGGTGTTATAGATACTGCAACATCTATCTATCCATCTATCTATCTAGATCTATACTCTGTGTGTGACATAAAATATGGATCTCCATCCCTGCCACAAAGGCCATCAAATAATGTTTAAAATAAAAAATACAGTAGGTTGAAAAGGCAGAGTATCCATCCATCCATCCATCCATCCATCCATCCATCCATCCATCCATCCATCCATCCATCCATCCATCCATCCATCCATCCATCCATCCATCCATCCATCCATCCATCCATCCATCCATCCAGATTTCTCCCTTTCTCCATTTAGGCTATCATTTGATCGTTCACGCTCTCCATAGTTCTCCTGTGGCGCGAGCACAGGGCGACTGTTGCGCGCCTTTAGCGAGCATGCGCGTTTCCTGTTGCTTGCGCGGTGAATCGTGCCGCCTGCGCTGTGCGGAGATGCAGGGGAAACCGTATGTGATGGGGAAACGCAGCTCGGCGTAGCACCGGTATTTCCATCTGGAAAACGCTGTTTTGCTGCTGGAGTCCTCCTCACTCTCCATCTCTCTGTGTGTGCTGTACGTTAACACCCACCAGCAGAAACACCCACCTACCCAACTGACAGACGGAATCTCACTATACATCAGCCAATCTCATCCTCCCCTCTCTCATGACAAGGCGCACACGAGTCCTATCATGAAAAAAGGTTCATTGTGCGACCTGAGTAACGCGCAGTAACGGGGTGTCTGCAATGGTAACAGTCAAAGTAATTAGTTAGATTACTCGTTACTAAAACAAGGTAACGGCGTTAGTAACACCTTTACTTTCAACGCCGTTAGTCCCATCACTGAATATAAACCTAACCATATAGCCAAAATCTAACCAAATTTTTACTTTTCATATTATTTATAAATCTCTGTGAATTTTCACAAATTTTGTACCAATCTAGGATTTTCTGGAGTCACCTAGCTTGTCAAAAATAAATCTTTATATTGAGTTTGATTATAGACATTTCTGTGTTTACCTGACCAGCTCATCTAATCAAAGTAAATCACTAAAACAAAGGAGTTTATACTTTTTTATTCAACATGAATGTTGGCAAAAGGTAAATCAATCGATTGCTAACCATCCCTAATGACATCTCTGGTATCATGTTATCGAATTTAGATATGAACCATTTTAATCTAGTCCATCTCTTTTCCCATGTTAGAATGTGGTTATGTTGCTACAAAAGCCCGAATCGTTGGAGGTCAGGACGCAATCCCTGGGCATTGGCCTTGGCAAGCAAGCTTACAGGACGCCGGTTTCCACTTTTGTGGAGGATCCCTGATCAATGAACAATGGGTGCTGACGGCTGCTCACTGTGTAGGAAGGTGAGATTACACTCAAAGTCCTTTAGCATTGTTACAATTATCTTGTCATGGGTGGCTTTTCTTTCCTTCTTTTAGCACAGGTGTGGACATACATGAATAACAGTGCAAGTTCTCAAAACTTTTTAAATGTAAAAAATGGTACTACCAACTGGGTTACTGGTTTTGGGGACTGTAGACCAGCCAACCACATTCAAGAAGAAAGCTATTTTTGTCTTTTCTCTTAAATCCGTTAATCTACTGTTCAACTATCTAAGAGCACAGACATCAATTGTATGCAGTGCTCTCTATTTGTGCTCTTCATCATACTCCCTAAAAAAGGGAAACCTCAGTTCAAAACTGACTATGTCTTGTAATCCCATACACTTGTTTATATGATTCCATTGAATTAAGAAAATTCAGTAACTGAGTTAATAGTAACTTTATTATGGTCAGATTTCAAATAAGTGTGCATAATAAGATCAATACCATTTAATATCCCCATTGTGAACTTGCTTAACAGAATCAAGTAGTTTGGTGATGCTTAAATATGTTCAAATGTCACAATTTGTTTAAAACTAAATCAATATTTCATCACACAAAACCAATATTTGCTGACCGGGTATGATCATGAAAATGTATAAATAGTGAACTCACCATTCTCACCAATTTAATGTTTTTTTTGTGTATTTTAGTGATATTCTTACTGCTGAAGTCCATCTGGGTGTCCACAATTTATCAGATCCCAACCCAAATGAAGTGAGTCGGGGGATTGTACAAGCCTTCTGCCATCCTGGCTATGATGCAATTACCTTTGAGAATGACATATGCCTGCTGAAGCTGTCAGCTCCTGTCAACTTTACAGACTACATAAAGCCTGTATGCTTAGCCTCAGGGGAGAGCACCTTTCTTGAGGGTACTAACAGCTGGGTCACTGGATTTGGAGACCTAGGTAAGTTCCAAAAAATGTATCTTGGTTATCAGTACTGTTTGTAAATTCCCAGCAGAACACTGAAATATTCCTTCACTTAGGTAACGGGATGGCACCTGACATCCTGCAGGAAGTAGAAGTGCCAATTGTGGGAAACAATAAGTGCTCATGTTACAATCAAGAATTCACCATCACAGAAAACATGATTTGTGCAGGCCTTGATCTGGGAGGAAAGGACTCATGTCAGGTGATCTGGATTTTCTTTAATCTGTAGGACATAATCTAGTCTAATGTCTTGCCTGGTAATGACTGAAAAAGAAATATCTATTCATCTTTCTGTCCAATTATCCAATCGGCCATCTACTTTCTATTTTTCTCTCTTAATACCAGGAGACCACAAGAAAAAGGCACTTAATAGTGTCTGTGTCCGGATGTCCACCCTAATCACTATATAGGGCACTCACTATATAGTTGTTACACCATTTTAGATGAGTGTATGAACAGCTAGTGGATGCAAAAGTAGTAGACTCGAAATTTCCCACTATGAACCTTGAAAAGTTGAGATCATCCATGGTCACTAGATGAGCAGATACATCCCAAAATAATTTGTGAGACCTATCCTCTCCTGCATCATGGTTTTTGTTGTGGGCCGGTGAGAAAGACTAAAGATGGCACATGCACCATGCAGGGAGTTATGTGACCAATGGGGAACAAAAACAGTGATCATCTGCCCGAATGGTCAGTTAACTGAGTTTACTATAAAGTCAACTGTATAGTCCAGTGGTGGCTGGTGGAGTTTTTTCCAGGAGGGGTTATAATTAAAAATGGACTAATACCAAAAATCAATCAAATGTATACTAAGGTATCACACCAGTATATTTACATGAATGCCAACAACAAAAAACATCATTATAACATTTTCTGAACAGTGCTTTAAATTAGTCATACCTGTCTTAATCCATGCTGGGTTGGATCCTGACATTTGACAAAGAATGTAGGTAAAGCAGAATAAAGCGTGGGCCTCGCTGCATGCAGTTAGCCAAGCCTTGTTGCTAAATAATTATATAAACCCGTCAATCTGTCTCATTTAGTAACATATGACTGTGAAGTCAGCACTGTGGCGGTAGGTGGTGTGCAAATGGAGCTGCACCGCAGGATGGTCCTATCTTTTGCTTTGCAGAGGAGCTTCTGCACAACTTTAACAAGAGTCTGTGGGCAAAGATTTTTGCATCCCAGGGGCAAAAATATGTCACCATTCCCACAACCAATGAAATAACTTTACTTTTCATTATATGCTATTTTGAAATATTTTAATTTTATAATTATATTTTTATCCAGTTCATTGGGCGGGGGGCACCACCCTGGCACTGTCTATTGGCCAGCTGCCAATTATATAGTCCCTGCACTATATAATGATAAAGAGTTTAAAGGCTTAGGGTGGACACTCACACACAGCCAGTGCCTTTTTTAAAGAGAAATTAGGAAACAAACAATATGAATAAAGTACATCATCCTTATGATTTAAATCTAACTGGCTTGTCTTTCAATGCAAAACCACTGCCACCTGACGAAAGACATAAATCTGAGAAATTAAGTATAAATAAGTCAATGTTTTAATATCTGTTTTCATTTAGAAAGCAATTATTCTCCAAGTAACTACCGGTATGTTAGACCTAAATGACAATCCATTAAAAGTCTTCTTGCTGAATAAAAGCAAAGTGCTTTCTCAAAACATTTACAATCTTATTTTAAATCATAATTATCTCATTAGTTGGGGACATATCTTCTAAAACTCTAAATGTCTGAGTGACCAGCATTTGGGTCATGCCTAGTTTTCTGTACAAACTGCCTGTTATGTATTAAGCCTCAGCCTTCATTCACAAACACTATGAAAGATGAAGAAAAAACATACCAATGTTTCTTCAAAAAATACTGCAAAACATTTGGAAAAGCTGATTATATGCTGGGAAAATATACTTTACCTCAATGGAATAAAAGTCTAACTCTTCATGTGTAATTTAATTTCTAAGGAAGGATTGCATTAGATGCAGTATGATTCCCAAAGACACTATACGCCATTGAACTTTAGAGCTGCAAACTTGCATTGTGTAGGGCAATTTTTAATGCCAGACTTCATATGACCAAAGCAAATGTACATGCAGAAATATGAAATAAGTTTAAATAAAAGTCTTTAAAAAAGTTTGGCTGGATTTTAAGCAACACAATAACCCTTACCACGCAGTCAGGATTTTTTAAGAAGGTTTAGAGAAACAAAATAAATCCACTAAAAAATAACAAATAGCTGAATCTAAAGAAATCTATAACAAGTTATGTCAACTTTGTTTAAGCTGCAAACCTAATGTAGCTTAATACATTTGTTATAATTTCTTTGTGGATGTAAATTACGTTTATTGTTTTTTAAAACCTTGGTAAATTACATTTAAACCTTTACAAAATATGATTACAAAGGACGCAAACGCAAGCAAGTTTTCTGTATCATTAGCGTGCTGTTGTTTGCTTGATATTTCATCAACAATTTGTGTGGCCAAAATGGGCAATGTTTTACTTCCTTTGTTTTGTCATCATAAAGGAAAAAAAAAACATCTTATCTATTCGCCAGTTTTAACTCCTCATTGCGGATGTCACAGCTTGTAAACCATAAAAAGTGAAAAATGACCAAACCAGAACATGTTATTGTTTCTGAATTTAATACAAAAACATAAGTGCTCACAATCACTTAAAAAAACTCTTCTGTTTCATCTATAGGGAGACTCAGGAGGACCACTGGTGGTTTACAATGGGTATGTGTGGGTTCAAGCTGGAGTGGTGAGTTTTGGAGATGGTTGTGCCATTCCAAAGAAACCCGGAGTCTACGCTCGAGTGTCACAGTACGAGAGTTGGATTAGGGACACTGTAGCTGCAAGTGAACCAGGCTTTAGTACCTTCACCTCCACAGGCACCAACTTTGACTTGTTCTTCATCTGTTCTACCTCTCCCTTGCCCACTGACGGTAGCATTTTTGACAGTGCTGACAACTTGAGTCACTTTACTCACCTTGTGGCTCTGTCTGCACTTGCTCTGGTTCTCCATATCTTTGTTAGTGTCAGGGGAAATTGAATGTATTAATTATGTTTCTGCTGTGCATTCATTAATGAGGTTGATTCTTTTTCCCTTTCATAGTCCTTCCCTGCAGCTGTAGTCACCTATTTCTTATTTACTTTGATCATTTAAAATGACATATGAAGGGTTTATCTAGATTATAGTACGGAATTTAATGCCGAAATCGTAGTCTATAAAGCTGTATTAAATCCAAATTAAAAATTTTAACTAATCAAGCACTTTGATATAGCTGGGTCTTAAGCAAATATGGGCTCATTTGCACTGATTTGTGAATAAATGTTTACTTTTAATCAAGCAATTCAAATGTCTATGCGTTGTGTTTGTTTTTTTAATTGATTTACTACTATCTGGGAGTAAAAATAAAATGCTTTTTAAGTTTTAGTTGCCTTTAAATATTCAGCATTTTTCCACTGATGAGAATTAAATTAAACTGTTAAATTTCAATATTGAAAAGAAATCTAAAGGACATGACTCACCAGGGCACAGCAGCAGGGCTGATGCTGCTTAGCTTCTCTAACAGATTACAGAACAATTATGCATTTTAAACGTTGGACGACCACCCACTAATTTTTATTTAGTCTCGTCTTGTTGACGAAAACTCACACTTATCATTAGCCATGTTTTACTCATCAAAGATTTAAGATGAACTACAGCTACAGCTCCAATGGGGGAATTAGTCATTTTATGAACAGTGACAAGAAGAAAATTGGCAGAAATGTCTCTCTAGAAATGATCTGGTGGCTGACATTCAAAACCTTATTGCTACAAAACAGACTGCAATATTTCTGTTGGCGTTTAGGGAACTTTCAGATGTTTGAAAAGGATGGAGGAGAGGAACTCCCTTGATGTCTACCTGGCTGGAACAAAATAACTTCCCTGCTGTTGGCCTGCAATGCTAAGCCTCTAATACTAAATGCTGGAGAAAACTCAAGCAGAGGTATAGGTCTGGCAAAAGTCAGGTAGAGTTTCTACCTAAATAATTTTTTTTTATTTGATGATGATTGATCATTTCATGTGTTTAATGATGAGCAAACACAAAGCTAGTAAAATGAGCGGTATAGTATGCTATTAACAAGTTTGAGCTATTGCTTACAAAGCAAGAACAAGCTTTTCACTAGCTTTAACACTGATATGACATTAATGTCCATATGTTTTCTCATATGCTCAATAGATTTTGATTACCAAATTATAATCAAAACTCATTTAATGGGAATCCTTATGTCTGCTATCTGCTCCCTCACAAAAAGTAGGTTAAGAATCAGTTGATTAAAGGTAATTCATTTCTGATTAGGCAAATAATTTAATAAAACATTGTTTGCAGTATTTTATTTCTATTTTATGTTTTATTCATCTCCTGGATTTGAATTGTGAATTGTTTTTAAAACATCTTAATTTCTCGACATTAGTTTAAAGCTAATTTGATCTCACCCAAAATTCTTCAAGATAAACTTTGGTTCTCAAAAACAGAATTCCAGATAGTTTCCCTTCTAACTTGAATCCTTATCCAGTTGCCTTTGCACAGTTTGGGTGATATCCATTTGATCAGAAAACACTAGCAAGACTTTTTTTTACTGTACTTTTTTTCCTCACCAGGGTACACAAGAATTTGACCTGTGCGTATGAATGCGGATGTAGCATTATTGAACATTATCAATTTGCCATGGTGTGTTTACCACCATTTTTAGATTAAAAGTTACACAAGCAGCAACATTTACTGGCTGCCTACAGGTGAGTCAAAAAGAGTTTTGGTGGAATTAGATTTGGCATGGTGATGGCAAGGTATTGATCTCAGTACAAAAGAAGATTCAAAATCATGTTTCATGGAGAGCTCGCTCTTGTAGCCTTTTCTGTTTTGCACATTGGACCCAAACACCAAAAAACAGGCCACTCTCACTCTACAGATTTTTGAAATAGTGACTGATTCAGACCTTACACTGTGGGTTCTTTATTGCCGCACTGTGGGTTACTTTCTCTTTCAACCAGTGAGCGTCACTATGGGTCACTTCTAAATGTAGTCTCATGAAAATGAGTGTATTTAGGTATTTTAAAATGTGCTTTTTTTAAAGGTTCTTTTTAAATTGATTTCTACAGCTAAAGAAATTGACAAAATGCATGTGTTTGTTCAAGTCTGTTCTGCTGATCTGCCACCAAATAATGAGTAATAAGAGTAATAATGAATAATAATTGCTCCAAATATGCTTACTGTTCTCAGACGGTGAATAGAAATGCAAAATCATCCTGTAAAGGGAGTATTATTCTATCATTTTAGTTAGTATTCATATAGTATAATGAAATAAGGCTTTGGTCTTTGTGCAGGAAGCTTTTCTGTATTAAAAGCCCTTGCTATGACAGCATTTTTAAAGGCTGTGTAAAGTAATACTTTTGTGTTCTCACTTTGTTGCACCGCAGAAATATGTTTAAATAATCACCCATCTTAATTTGAATACAAATGAGCATATATAATGGTGTCAAAAGTAATAAAAACACATCATTTTTCTCTGCCCTGAGATGCTTGGGATATGTATGCCATGACTGCTGAAGCCAGGCCTCTGCTGAAGGCAGCTGCATGACAGCATGAGGCCACACCTTGTTCCTGAGGTTACGGTGAACATGAAAGTGCTATGGGTTCTGCCAAGAACACTATTTAACCAAAGGCGTTTCAAAGGGGAGTGCCTTGGAGAAGCTGAACTTGGATCAAATTAGGGTTTCATCATAGCACGATAGTAATAAACACGTAGGCTTTAAATATATCAATAAAGTTCTTATTTGTCCAGTACAACCAATAAATCATATGCCTGCTCTTTATCTGGTCACCATACAGTACCTTCAGCCCATTCCTTTTACTTTCCTTTATCTTTATTAAAAACAGATTAGACGTGTCATATGAAAATGTGTTTTTCCACCTCACAAATAAACATTTTGTCGTCCGTAGTGTATTGGTAAAGTGAGATTTGCTGGTGTCTCTGTGCTGGAGGTGCAGGTTAAGTTTTTTTGTGGTGTCAGGGTAAAATTTGATCAGTACAATGTTGTGTGTAACTTTGAAGCTCCACCGGATCCACTTTGCTTTTAAGCAACTGAAATCCTGCCTGAACGATCCGTTCTAGTCTAGAGTGACATGGAGTTGAAGTGTCAGGCATGGAAAATAGAGCAACCAAGGAATTTAGAGATGCGTCCAGTGGCCGACGCTGTTGGGATCCTTCGCTCTGAATGACTAGTGTGCCTAAGATTGACCGTGGCAGCAGGGAAGAAGTGAAACCTCACCCACCAAACAAAAATTGGTTGAAAAGACAATAAAAAGACAAAATCATGTAAGTCCAAACAACATCTACATTTGATTGAAAAGTGAAAGGTGAAAGACTGTAATTTTCAGATCTTTGAAAAGATATTGAAAACTTTTAATGTTTTTTTTTGTTTCTTTTTTTTTTACTATCAAAGGTATGCAGACAGCAAATTGGGTTACAAGACAGGGTAGAAACATTTGGCAAAGTTCAGCAGGGCCAGGACTCAAACCTGCGACAACTGGTCTATGGGTCTGTTCTAGACTATAACGGACCGACCAAATTTAGTCTAAAAACCGACGTCTAAATGACGTCTGGTGTTTCTGGAGCAGGGCTATACACCCAAAAGAAATCAGACATGCAGCGATATTGAAACCACAATTTAATTCTGCTTCCACAGTGAAATCATAATCAGGAAGAGAGATCCAGATAGCATATAGCTTCAACTAAACCACTGATTATGGCCGAAATCTCAAAGCTATACCTTTGGAGGCACATAAAGTAGGTAACTTATTCAGACTTTTATGACCTAAAGAACATTTCCAGGATTAAAGGACTAATTTCCACCCATAGTATCTCATATAGTATACTCAAACTGTCTGCAAGCTAGTATAGTGTTTATAAAAAGCAATCACTTTTTACCTAACCCCAAACCAATCTTAGATTTGGCAGAATGTTATTCATTTATCTTTTTTTTTTAGCATAATTTCCTTTATGTTTTGTGTCTGATAAAATATTTTATATGTTCTGTTATAGTTTAAGAGCACCAGTTGGCTACGACATGGGATGCAGCATTTGTACTCTGATTGACATTAACAATGACTACAGTTGTGACTATAGAGTGCAGCTCTGCTTTCATAAAATTAAAGAAAATAATCTCACCGTATTATTTATTTGTTTTTATATTGCTTTTTTGTTTTGCTTTTGAAAGATCTAACACCGGGGAAACGAGTCATTGTTTGGATATGTGACAGACTGACACAGAGGTGAAAAATGTGGCAGTTCCTGTAAAGATTGGGTCACTAAGTATAAACAAAGCAAATAGGGCAGTGTTCTAAATAATCTAGGTGAAACGAGTTACATTTCAAACCTAAGCTGAACATGTAAAAAAACTGCGTAATAGTTATATGTTCACTTTATGGAACATCAAATACAATTACCAGGCAGACCTAACTTATTTTTAGCATTTGCTGTAGCCTAAGAAACAGGAAACTCACTGTACTTTTTCAATATTTTACAACCCGAATGGGCTATATTCCCAACTCCACTACTTTCCGAACTTTAGCCAGCTCCTTTATTTCCATACGAAGACCAACTGATTACTCCAGATCATTCTGTCCAGTTATGACATACAGGAAGCAAAAGGAGCTGGCTGAAGGTGCAGAAAGTGGTGGGGTTGGGAATATATATCTGCAGTGTTTTTCAAAACTGGTGCTCAAGCTACACTACCCTGCAAGTCTCGCCTGTTTTCCAGCTTTCATTTATCTGTTACCATCTGATACCAGCTGGGGAAAATAAGACATTTTATGTGGTTATTTATATCAGCTACACAAAGATGCTGTTTTTAACTCTTAAGGGAGGACATACAAAGTATGAGTTTTGGTACAGTTTGGGCCAATTATACAGCCATGTAAGAATTTTTTGGACAGGCCAGAGGTTCAGCTTTATCATGTGCTATACATCACCTAGTATTCAGGACGTAATGAGAGGCAACTAGCCCCTCAAATCTACCTCCTGGTTGGGTATGGTATTGATGGATGAAAATCAAACATGTTTAAAATTCAGTCAGCCCTTGTGAGGTGATCATGAGCATATCATGGTATTCAACCAGAGTTACAAGCTGATTTACCACAACCTTGTGCATTGCGCATGTGAAAGCAAGGGAATTCCTCATGTTTCTTGACTTTACTTCTGGATAGACAAGTATGACCAGCACAGAGAGATGATGCTGGTCCGACATGAGGACTTTGGTCATACATTGTGAGCAGTTAGATCCCTTCAGATTATCGAGCCATACATTGTTAGAACGTCAGCTGTGAACTTTGAAACCCTGCAGTTTTGTTGAAGAGTTTAAGATGTAGATGAGCACAACCATTTAAAAAATCGTACAGCGTATGCCCGCCTTAAAACTAATGGTTAAAACAACTCCAGGGCCAAGCGGAGATTTATAAAAGCTCTGTTTTTGAGCTTGCGTGTGTATAGGGAAAGTTGGTTTTTATGTCATGCAGATCACAGTCGGCAATGAATATTTCTGTGTTGCATCACATGAGCAACTAATGTTTATACACTTGGCCATAAGGTAAAGTTAAAGAGGAATTTCGTGAGAGATGTGTGGGATTTTTACATTTCTTTAAACACTTTTTGTTTGCACTCTCGATATGTGATCCAGGATTTTTATCCATAAAGCTTTCCTAAGGATTCTTACAGACGGAAAAATTCCAATGTTGCTGTACACTGCCCCCTATGTATCTTGCATATTTGAAAACAACACATCCGGTCATGTTGTGGGCTGGATGGAAATGTTTCTTTAAAATCTCCCATGTGTACCGAATTAGCTTTTTTTTTTTTTTTTTACTGCGTAGTGGAGTATTTGTTGTTGTTTTTTTATACCCTCCTACATGTGGATTACGCCTTTTGAAATGGACTAAAGCAATTAAGTCCATTTGCATTACATTATCTACATTACATTAGTTAAATTACATAATTTTATTTAAATATCTAGGCACATTATGAAATACTTAAAAGTTATTACACTATTACACACTGGCTAGGACTGCAGAACATATCAGGTAAATCAAATAAGGAGGAAATGACAGTTCACCAGAATATGTCTCACAATGAAGGTTTAATACCAAACATCCCTCAAACACTTCTTAGACAGGTTTTAATGGGCTATATGCCCAAATCCACCATTTCCTGAACTTTAGCTTGGTCCTTAGTTTTCTGTCTTTCATTACTAAACTGACTGATTAATGCAGGTACTGTAAATCTAACTTCAGTATCCATGATCTCTTGTCATTCATTCAGTAATGAATGACAAGAAACAAAGGAGCTGGTGGAAGTTCAGTGAGTTGTGGAGTTGGGCATACAGCCCGTGGATGCCAAACACCAACACAACCTTTGTAACATGGAAAAAGTTATATTTGATCATTCATCTAAGCATTATTTTATAATTACTTATTTCTCTTAACAAGAGAATACATATTTCAAAATATAAAAACGTGTTTAAAAATAGGCATGCATGAATTATGGCACAAGTCTTTATATATAAAAAAAGTAAATTCCCAACTCAAAGTTTGGAGTTTTTTCTACAAATATACTAATTTAAAGAAAATACTTCATGTTTTATACCCATCCTTATCGGAAGAATCAAAAGATTAATAACAAATGCCTAACAAAAGATAGATAATGAGAATGACAAAAAAAAACAATTTGAAACAAAAGAAACATGACTTCATCATTCTTTACGAGTGAAGTAGGTAAATCATGAAATCATAAACTAAATTGATTTGGTTGGTCAACCTAGCCATTGTTCTTGTTGTTGACCTATGCTTGCATAAAAACAGTTCTAAAGGTCCTGTTTTATTGGCGGACACTTCCTTATTCTTTCCCACATTCCACTAACCTTATTTTCATGAATAATTACAAAAAAAAAACACAAGCATGTGCATTCTGGATCAACTGCAGCTGTCTGACTGACATTTTAGGCAGATCTGTAAAGATAACAATGCAGTACTCCATTCCACTAAAGTTGAATGCATTTGTTCGTTTTCAAGGTCCTGCTGAGGCATTGGTCCTTTAAACCTCGAGTGTTCTTCAGTTGCTATAACGTAATTTTTGTGATGTCATCTTTATCTTTATGAGCTTCTGAACAAATGGTATAAATCATGTTCGGACACAGAGCATTTCTGAAGTAAAATTCTAGTAGTAAATAAAAAAAAATAAATGTACTTGTTACAGTTTTGACGGATGGATGGATGGATGGATGGATGGATGGATGGATGGATGGATGGATGGATGGATGGATGGATGGATGGATGGATGGATGGATGGATGGATGGATGGATGGATGGATGGATGGATGGATGGATGGATGGATGGATGGATGGATTTGGAGTTTATTCCTTGACACTAACTAAGCTTTGCAATTTCAATCCTTGCTGAAATAAATTTTGAACGGTTCCTCCATGAGAGCGCAGCCGAAACTCAACAGCTTTGTCATTTAGCATACTACCTGGAGAGAGAGCAGAAGGGCTGTTTCAATGTTGAAAATGAGTTACACACACAGAAATACTATGTTTCACTGATCCAATGGATTACAAATTAGAAGGCTCAATTTTAACTGTATAGTGGCACAGTTTTTAGTAGTGCCAATGCCATTTTTTGGCCCTGATACGTATACTCGATACCTGGCTGTGCAGTATTGGCTGATACCGATACCATCTATTTGAAATGAATGTATGTGTTTATATATAAAGAACTGCATACTGCTTGGATCTAAAATAATTGCCATCATGGCTTTGTCAAGCTGCTGCCTACCTTTGTGAAGCAGGAAACAGACTAATACAGTGAATCCAGTAGAACTTTTTATTGCCGACCTGGAATGGGTGACAATAGCTGAATAAACGTACGGCTTTAAAATGGTATCGGTGCCCTATTAGTTTGTACTCGCCGTTACCGATACCACCATTTTGGTGCTGGATCAAGGCCCCGCCAGATACTGGTATCGGTGCAACACTAGTTTTTAGCACCGGAGTTTATAGGTTCAAGCCATGTATGTGTGGGATATCTGTGTAAACTTTGTATGAAATCATCAATATTCGGTCAAGTGTTGTCTCTAAATTTTTCTTAGGAGTGAGTGTGTGTGTGCCTATTATCTGGGATAACCTGCAATGGACTGGCGACCCATCCAGACTGTGCCCTGTCTTTCCCCAATTGACTGGTGGAGCCTGGAATTGTGACCCTGGCAGACAAGCTGTAAAAGCTGATTGGATCAACACCCGACTATGAATTTAATTCGATGTAAACCATCGGTTTTTGAAATCGAGAATATTTTGAAATGCTGCACTGTGCAGCGGGGAGGTTTGTTTCTTTTTTTCACATTACATTCATGATTCATACAGAGGAATCGATGTCTTATTATTTAAGTAAGTGATGAATTTAATATATATCAAGTGTTCCTACTAATATTTATTTAAGGAGTAAATCAAGTTAGGTTTAGTGGTAATTGTACTTTAGATAAAATGATAATTTAACTACCGAGGTGTAAAAAGTTAACTGAGAAAAAGAGATTCAAGATTAACTTAAATTAAATTGTTCTTTTTATTCATTTCTGAAATATATAAGGTGGATGACATACACGCTAAATTGAGTTGTTTATAATTCCCAGCAATTTCATAAAAAAAAAAATAAAAAATAGCTTTGCATATTCTACCTAAAGCACGGACTCAAACCAAAAGAAAAATCCATCTTGCTCTTTCTAGAGTAGATACCTTTGATTGCTTGGAAGTCATAGGCCCACAAGGCACAAGACACAAGACAAGGCATAAGAAAAGATTAACTGACAAGAATAGAGAAAAAAATGCACACACTTTTCTACAATAAATAAAATTCCCAACCATGTATCTATTTTCTCACAACTCTCCTGGTCTATCATGCTAAATGTCAATAAAATATCCTCGCTCTTGTGGTTATCATGTAACGAAAAAAAAAAAAAACAGTTTAACAAGTATGAATAGTTTTGGAAGGTGCAGCAAGCACAACAATGAATCATTTCTTGCACTTACGCAAAGATAGTTACATTTTAACTTTCATTTAGGAGAAGAAATACTACTTACTTTATATTGCTGTTAAAGTTTAGTTGAGTTAACCTATTTTATCTGCACAAAATATCTACAACACAATAGAGAATGGAAAGCATTATAATGGGGAAGGAGCTGAACCTATAAATGAAAGTTTTTTTGAAATTTGAGGCTTGGCATACTTTAGAAATGACTTTAGAGATGGCTCTTGAAAAGGTTGTCTGGATATTTATTGATGACCATTCTACTATACAGTGGTAAGAGGTATTTTATACTTATATGCATTAATATTTTCTCTTGTTATTTCCACAATTATCTAAGTTACTTTTAATTTCAAAGAAGTTAAATATTTTATGCTTGCAGCCAAAAACAAAGTTTAAGTTATCTTCCAAGATTAAACTAAGTGGCTTTCTTAAGTAAACATATTAGATGTATGCAAAAATGCAAACTGAGCTCAGACTTCAGGACAAACAGGTTTTTGGTTACACCTGCTTAAAGGGGGTTGATGGTGGTATAAAAGGTTCAGGTAGAATCTGGCATTTGAGTGGAACTGAATGTTCATTTGTATCTTCATCAGGGAGGATTATAGTCTAAGTGCTATTTATCTTACATTACTTTGAAAATGACTCTCCAAAGGCTGTTTGGGTACTTAATGATGATCAGCATGCTCTGCAATGGTAAGAATTAATGTTGCATTTATTATATGTAACCTTACAGGATGCCTAATGGCTCTCAACACATACATCACATATAAGAGTTCAATTTTTTTTGTGGATTCAAAGTTTGTCGGGAAGACTAAACTATACTGTACTGTTAACTCACTATTTTTGCTTTTAACGCTGCATGACTGATCGTCACAAACTTGTACAAGTAGTGTAGAGTGAAACTTTTATGTTTACATTCTCATTTTAAATTAAAGCATTTCACTAGATGTTTTTTCCACTTTTACTCTGTAAGCACAAATCCATACACAATGGGGAATAAATAATGTTTTTTAACCCTGATAAGTTGAAAGTAACAACTGATTGGTGGTAGTGATAACATTTAAACAAGTCAAGTCAGCAGACGTTTAGTGATCAAAAGAAATCGACAACAAGGAAATGCCATACTACCAAGTGGATGTTAAGTTAATGCCACTTTGATGAAAATTGGCTAAACAGGTACTAGTAATCAGTTTGACATCTTATTAAATCAGCAATATGTCTGACCATCTCTATTAAATCAGGAGTTTTGGCAGTTTTTTGCTCTTGAGCATATAAATTTAAAACAAGGCCAAGAGGCAAATAAGAGGCAACTTTTTTATGTCTTCAAAAATTACATTAGAATGGAAAGGTACTTATCCTCTTACTGATTAAACAGTAGTTTTTTTGTTGTTGTTTTTTTCCCTCATACCTTTATGCTTTGGATAATTAAATATTTTGTTTCATATAAATGTAGCCTGGCTTAACACAAAAAAAAAACTGCTTTGACTTTTGTGCTGCTTAATAGACGTGAATAAGTGTTAAATCTGTAATAATAATAAGTGTAAATTCTGTCTAATAAAAAAAAAAGAAAAATGCATAATAAAGTCACACATACTTATGCAGGTGAGCAGTATTTCCACAGAATATGAAGGTTTTGGAGAGGCCTAGTCAAAGTACACTCTTAAACCAAGATACTGTGACATGGTCTTCGACAGGGTGTCTATGCTCAAAATATATACAGTGTGGATATTTTAGTCTATGGGTACTTATGCCACCAATGGTGACACATATTTACTTAAATCTTTTAAGAAGCAGACTTACCTGAATCTTTCTGCAAGCAGCTATGTTGGAAAATATTTCATTTAGTTTCCTTCTCTTATTTCCCACACTTGCTCATGACTAGCTTAACATGACTCTCTCTTTGGCATTTCAGGTTGTCAATCAAAGGAGCCAGGTAAGCAATATATTTAACAAGTTTTGTTCTGTTTTCTGACCTACATCACACAGAAAGATAAGTCAAGATTGATTCCAGAAATGGTTGGGCAAATGTATGTTTTCCTTTTCTAATCTATTAAATAGGAAATTTAGGTATTGTCATCAGGTAATGTAATTTATTTATACTTTTTATCATCATTGCAAAAATAGGAACAATTCAAAACAGCTTTTAAATGAAATAAAAAAGTACAATAAATTCAGTGTTAAAATATCACAAACTAATAATTGAGTACCAAACTATGGAGGATTTTTCCTTCTAAAATCAATAGTAAACATTTCCTATGTTGAGAGCAGGTTTCCACTACTACCATTTAAAACTTGTAATGCTTGCATTAAGAACTTTAAATTTGCTTTCTTGTAAATTTATTGTCTTCTCCATCAAACCTTTGTTTTTGCTCTCAGATCTAATGCTTCTTGCACAGATATTTTCTTCTCTAACATATTTCCTTCTACTGGAATGCAAGCCATTCCCTGTTCGAGTCAGCGGTACATTCGTAAACCCATTGGCTGTGTTTGTGGATTTTCTTCATTCTCTCTTGCACTGGAGTTAGATCATTGCCTAACAGCCTTTCCAGCCAGTAGAAGAACTGCTTTGGGTATTCTCTTCTTTGATGGAGAAGTGAATATATTTTAGGGAAACCAGAAGTGCAAATATAAGTTTTGAGTGCAAGTAGAGGAAGTCCCGCTCTCAAGGTGCTCTTGGTTATGGCATAAAAAAATCTCCATAACAAACTGCCACTGCTCTGTTGTTTATAAATAACAGTATGAATGAAAATAATACACCTTATAAGATAATTGTCCATCAAACGCCTTATAAGATAACATTGGCCACAAAGAAATAACTGGATCAAAGTGAAATTGAAAACTCAAAAAGAAAACTTAAAAGAACCAAAACCATGACAGTCATAGGCTACTTTCTAAACATGTTCCCTCTCTGGAGAAACTGGTGAACCGAGGGACTTCCAACACCAGGAGCTTTGTTTGGCTTTCCATATAAATCAAGCACTCAGACTCGCTCTATAAAATCCAGGTCTGCTATGTTGAAGTAAAACCCTTAAGCAGAAGATAATATGGAAGCATTTCTAATTCAATGATGCAGTGAAGCATCAGGAGGAAACCCTTTTCCTCTGCCATGCGAATTGCCAACAATATGTCAAACAAGCAACAGTGGCCAAAGGTTGTGACAAATTTGACGGAATTGTGTTTGCTGTGAACAAACTGTCAGATCATATCATTTTATAGATATGCACACTTGCTCTGCTTTCACTCATTCTGGCTTTTGTCCCTTCTCTGTTGCCAGTATGTGGTAATGTACTAGTAAAAGAGTCCCGAATCATTGGGGGTCAGGATGCCCAGCCAGGAGCCTGGCCCTGGCAGGTCTTTTTAACTATAAGTAGAAGTCTCTGTGGAGGATCACTGATAAATGATCAATGGGTGCTGACAGCTGCTCACTGCATAACCAGGTAAGAGTAGTTGTTATTTTGTATCTGTCTAAGTGGTTAACTTAATGATTTATCAGGTGATTTCATGGTAACATGAAACAAAAGTCAAGATTTTAAGTCAGACTGACTGTCGGAATGTTAGAGAGGATAAACTTTTGAGCAATGCACAGTACTAAATGTCAAAGATAGTGAAGATATTATCATACTATGAATGTGAAACAGTGCTAATGTTACTGGGAATATGGATTGTATGATTAAAGTTAGTCTGAAACTACACTTCTTATCATTACCTGAGCTCAAACTTTGCTGAGACTAACACAGTGGAATTAACTTTTTTTGTAATGCATAATTTGTATTGTAAGTATGTGAAGAATTGGAATTATATAAATTTATAATTTCAGGTTCCAATCTTTGAGCATCTTTGACACCTAACTCCAAGTCACCTACCTTTCTATGTACTTATATATGTGTATCAATTGAGAAGTGTGTCTTTATTATGGAAAGTATTGTGAACAACTGACCTGAACAGTAAATGCATTCAATGGTTAAATATTCTGTATTTTTAACAGCTTTATAAACTGGCCAGGATGGCCAGGTGCTTAGTTTCATTTATGACCTATAATTTTGTTTCTCTTTCATACGTATTACAACCAAGCAAGTACATAGGCATTTTCATGGGTGTCTGTTAAAACATGGTTTGTAAGATAAGCATTCATCCTACTCTATTGCTCTATTGACACCTAAATATTTGATTCTTTACTCAAAGAGATGATCTCAACCAAACAGAAGTCCAGCTTGGTGTTACAAGACTAAATGCTTCCAGCCCCAACAAAGTGACTCGAAAACTGTCTGAAATCATCTGCCATCCTGAATACCAGAGTGATACATTTGAAAATGACATCTGTCTCTTGAAGCTTTCGTCACCCGTTAACTTTACTAACTATATACAGCCAGTCTGCTTGGCTTCAGAAAACAGCACTTTCCATGATGGGGTTACAAGTATGGTCACAGGTTTTGGTGTTACTGGTAAGTTACAAGATATCTCTTTTCTCTAAATGTAACACTCATTGATTCAGTACAAACATCACATTGAAATTATTATTTTCTCTTAGATGCTGGAGTAATTTCCAACACCCTGCAGGAAGTAGAGGTACCAATAGTGGGAAACAACAGATGCAAATGCTACTACCAGGACTATTTTGAGCTTTTTATTTTATCTGGGGACCTGGACACAAATAACTACTTGTGTGCTGGACTTATACAAGGGGGAAAGGACTCTTGTCAGGTAACTGCCACTTTTTCATTGTAGTGTTTCTTTCAAACTCACTGACAAATTACATGTACGAATATAATGTTATTCGTTTGAAACCTCCGGTTTCGTTACATCAGCTTGAGTAACAAGTAATAACAAATAAAACTCTTTATTTTCATTCTACCACATACTGAGATAAGTGCATCTAAAAGGGGACTAGTTTACGAAATACAATATACAAGATGGAAAAACTATTTTCTTTTTAATTTTAATTTTTTAAAATATATATGAGTTAATAAAACTACACATGTACGTAACTATTAAAATTGCTTCAGGTTTGTATATTCAGCAGTGAAGATCTTCAGCCTATGTCCAACTGTTTGATGTTACTAAAACAGATGCTAAACTAAAGTATTCTGGAATACGTCTGAATCCCTAATAAATCAGTCTAGCTATCAACAAGGGAGTTTGTACAACATAAACAGAAAGCTTAATACACCACACCACATGAGGAAATAAAGAATACAGCCACTTCCAACTTTTTTAAAGCCTCTTTCATTTATTTCCAGCAATTTATTTCCAGGGATTTTTTTTTTTCAAATTCTTTGTTAGTAGTGGTATTTATGAGGTAAATCACAGGATCTGTGATGTTTACATTTGCAAACCATAGCACATTTAAGCTGTTGTTCTCTCGTCATTTCATTTTGTGTGGGTGGTTGGCGTAGTTGCAAATTTTCAGTTGACTGATACAGATAGTCTATCGGACTACACGTGTGGAAGCCAAAAAAAAGAAAACACTCCCATCAATATCAGCTTCATGTGACAAATGTGACAAAGGATAGGCCTCTACAACTAGATCTGCAGCTTAAACGATCATTTTTGCCAAAAGCACAAATGCCACTGTTTCTTAGTTTGTACGATAAATTATTTTTTTCAGTTCTTTCCCAGAATTTCTGCAGTACCCTTGCAAAACTTCCTAAGAAAAACTAAATAAAATCCTATGTCATCTCCAGGTCCAACTCCTTTGCAATTCTGAGGGTAGTCTTCTGGTTTCTCTTCCACAGCTAGGAGGAAAGTCTTAGAGGATACTTTGATAGGCTGAGTCCATGGGCTTACTTAGTTTAATTTGGAGAAAGTATGCCCACATTAGCCATGATTCAAACTCATATCACCAGTAAATTAACTAAATTAAACCCTGATTCCTATTTACAGATAAATAAATAGCCTGGTTACACTAAATACAGTGATTGATCACTAGGTAATGCTATAAGGCAGGAAAAAAATCTTATTTGTTAGGGCATATTCATTAATGAATTAAGGTGGGCAGCCACTATAAAAAAAAATTAACTTAGTTACATTGAACTTATTTCCTTTTATCGTTCACAAAAAGCACCATTTGAAAAAAAGATTGTGGGCCTGTACCCCCTTTGACCTGATGGTAGGTTAAGTCGTAGACGAGTGGTGTCTGCTGTGCTAATACGTAGTTTTAGATGTTTTCCTACTGATTTCCAATGATGGCTCAATAGCAAATCTTTGTTGAACTGCAAACATTTGAATAACCTCTTATACAGAAGAAAGTTTTAGAGAATGCTTAGACAAAAGGTAAGACCAACTAAATTTTGTAAAGCATTTCAGTAAAGTTTTACTGAAAACTTTTTTTTTACTGCTTTAATCAGGATATTGCGAATCATAATGCTTAATTTTCTATCTGCTTAAATTAGATATTGTAAAACCGCGTAGTGTTTTCCTGCAGTGGCACAACTGAGTAAAACCATATTTGTATACTTTCGCCTGCAAGCTGAATTCTTATGTGATTTCTTAGTTTATAACATCCAACAAGCCATCTTGTACTGCAAGCTTATCACATTCCGATTTTATGGTTTAAGAAGGGACATATACAGTAGCTGTGACAAAAGATGCCAAACCCACAGTTGAACTAATATAAACGTAGCAGCACAGGCAAACATATGCACAGCTGCTGCTATCACATCTGTTTTCCCAGAATCTTTGATTTCATCGTTGAAACAGGAACGACAGTAGTGAAAAAGCATAAGTTGGACCAAACATCTACCAAGGAGCTGTTTTACCCAATCAATTCAAAAGGCTCTGCTGAAAGCCACTCTTTTCCATTAAACATTTTCAATAGAGTAATTCCAGGTAAATAATGTGAAGAACTAAACTTGAGTGCTTATGAAAAACTTGTTTGACCATGACCCAAAAAGTGAGAATGTAAAAGTTTATATTAAAAAAATTACATAACTCTTAACCAGCCACTAAAGGCATCCAACTTTTTTCCCCACAGGGTGATTCAGGGGGACCACTGGTTGTACAAATCCAAAATAGTTCTACGTGGGTCCAGGCAGGAGTTGTGAGTTTTGGTGAAGGCTGTGCTTTACCAATGAGACCTGGAGTCTACGCTCGAGTGTCCCAGTACCAGAGATGGATCAGTGACACGGTCACTGGCATGGAACCAGGCTTTGTTACTTTTACCTCCACTGGCTTGGACAGCGACTTAAATTTCAACTGTGGTACTACCAGCCCTGCTACTACTGTCAGTACAACCACTGATGACAGTATTTTTGGCAGTGGAGGAACCCTAAACCAATTCTCTAACTTTATTGCTCTTTCTATTCTTGCTCTTTTTCTTCATGTTCTTGTTGGTAGTGTTTGAAGTTAATGTTTCACTAAGAAACATAAGAAAATGTAACCAATCATTAACTGGAATCCTGGAAACGATGTGTTGTTTATTAAGTTAAACAAATAATGCAACATTATGATCTTGCCAAGTACCATATTAACGTTTGGGCTGGGTTTATTTGAATTACTACTAATCAACCATAATTACTACTGGACAAATGTATTTTTTGAATATGTGTAACAAGGGATTTCTGATCAAAACAAAATAAAAAAATGTAATTGCTTTTGCTCATGTGTGATTACTTTTTTATTTAAAGGTCAGCAAATAATGACACAAAATCTGAAACTCCTCACAGTTTTTTTGCTGTTGTTTATTTTTGTCACACCTAAGAATATCATACAATTCAATTTCAAATAAGAGTTTTTGAGGGTTCATTTATTGAAAATGAATGTCAGGCTTTAGTTGATTTAGTAGATGAGCCATATGTCTTCAGATAATTCAAGGCTAGGACGGTGAGACTAATGTGAGTCATTCTTGGCCTCCTCAAAGAAACTATGTGCGGGAATTTACACTGGGTTTACACTGAACACAGTGTAGGTGCGGTGCGGGCGTGCTGCAGAAAGTTATAAACACTGAACACTGTGATCAGGATGTCCCTGCTGCGGCACCAGTTACAGAAAAGACACTTGACAGAAAAAAAGTTAATGAAGGTTTACGAGTGTTGTCAGTTGTCACGTATCTTCCAGAAAGACTATGTTGAGCTCATGGCCTCTTTAACCATACCCACAATGATTTAGGTTTCAGCTACAACACATTCAATATAAGCTCAGCATTAAAATTAATCATCCTCAACCCACTTGAGGAAATTGGAATGGGGAAACTTAGGTTGATCACACCACAGAAAATAATAACAGATTCAAACTTGAGACAAAAGCAGGCATACTCAGTACCCTCAGACAATACAGGAGCCAGAATTTGTGCAGGTCACTCCATCTAAGTGACCTGCACTTGAATCAACAGACCCAAGGAAGCCATGACGGTTTTCAACAGTTAAAAAAAAAAAAAAAAAAAAAAAAAAAAAAAAAAAAAATGAACCAATTAATCGAATCGTATCATGGTGTATTCTTGAGTATAGAAAATGATCAAATTGTTGGGTCAGGAAATCGATACTGAATTGAATCGCCATGATGGGTGTGATTTATACCCCTACTTAGCACCACAGAAAATAATAACAGATTAAAACTTGAAACAAAGACAGGCATACTCAGTATCCTCAGACAATTCAGGACCCAGAATTTGAGAGGAACACCAACATGGTACCATACCATACCAACTTTATTTATGAAGCACTTTATGCACCGGACAGGACCAAAGTGCTGTACACAATCATAAAATACAATAAAATTATAAAATAAAAATAAAAAAAACGAGTGTAAAATACATATTAGTGTACAAAGAGAATAAAACAAAGTAAAACCTCTCAAATTGTGCCAAAAGCCAAGGAAAAAAGATGAGTCTTAAGAAGGGACTTAAAAACAGCAAGAGAAGAGGCCTGTCTTATGCTCAGAGGCAGATCATTCCACAGCTTAGGAGCTGCCACAGAAAAAGCACGGTCCCCTCTGAGCTTGCATTTTGTCTTTGGGACCCTCAGAAGCAACTGATCAGCTGACCTGAGGGAACGGAAGGGTGTGTAAGAATGCAACAGCTCAGACAGATAAGAAGGGGCAAGGCCATTAAGAGTTTTAAAAACAAATAAAATTATTTAAAAATCAATCCTAAAATGTACTGGGAGCCAGGGTAAGGAAGCTAAAACAGGGGAAATGTGGTCGAATTTTCGTGTACCTGTTAAAAGACGTGCAGCAGCATTATGAACCCTCTGAAGTTGGGAAATATAAAAGTCACTGACCCCTGTATAAAGTGAGTTACAGTAATCCAGCCGTGTGGTCACAAATGTATGGCTCACTGTTTCAAAATGTTGTTTTGAAAGAATGGGTTTTACTTTGGCTAGGTGCCTTAAGTTGAAAAAGCTGGACTTTACAACGGCTCTGATGTGTGCTTCCATTTTATGATCAGCATCCATCCATGGTACTAAAACATGTTGCCCCTCTAACAGCTTGAGATGTCAGATAGGTTCTGGTGCTGAGGAAAGGAGCATCCCCTGAGGTAATGAGTAGAATCAGGTCCTAAACAGAAATAAGGAGCAGGCTCTGTTACTCTGCTTGCAGCAAAGCACTAGCAATGGTACTTCCACACTGTCTCAGAAAGACAACGACTTGACAGCTCCATTAACAACCTTTGTGTCATCATTGGATTAGAAACTACATTGCACTGTAAGTGGTGGTTATCTGGATTCCTCACATGGTTACTAAATAATAGGTATGTAACGATTGATTGTTTAATCGAATAGATCAATCTCTATTTCTATGATCCAACCACGTCGATCTGTGCTTGGCAAACTTAATAACATGACATAAACTAGTATTTAAAAAACATTTTAAAGGGTAGATAATTGATTATATTTATATTAAGAAATAACACATTAAAGCATGGTGGATTTTTTTTTTCAAACATCTGACTTATCAAATTCTAAAAAAGTACCATGAAGAACATTATCGGCTTTAAACAGAAGGTGTAGTTTAGGGACAAGCCCAGGATCCTTCTCTCATGCCTTAGTCAAACATCTTGCTCATTTTTGACCCAAAGCTTCCTTGTCACACCTCAGTGATTTATCCTACACCTTTAACATGGTTTTTCCTGCTTCTATGTTTATTTTCAACCAAATCTGAGCTCAAACACTTAGATGAAGTCTGCTTATAGCCTTCTTGCAACCAGTCATCCATCATCTAGTCTGCCTTTACTCTGTTCAGTCATTGTAGGCCTTGTGAGGTCTGCAATCAACCGTGTGTGTGCTTATATGTTCATAAAGAGAGAATAAAAGATGTCGAAGAGTGCTATGAGTAATTATCTAAGATGCCACAAGGTAAAGAGCAACAGCAACATACCTAAAACAAGTAGGACAAGTTCTGAGAAGCAAGCTCAGTGTAAGAACAAGGTCATGTATGTTCAAAGCTATGTCAGATACCTTAGAGTGGTAAATCTGTACATTTTCAAAAGGAGGAAATTCAGGCCACGATGCTTATGTGATGATACAATCAGGAATGTTGAATTTCAGCTCAAACTGGTATCCAAAGTTGCTATAGACTAAGCATATCGAAGAAGAAACATCCAAGTTCCAAAAATATATCTGGAAGCCTGCAGGTGCACAGCGACATCCATGTTTATGCGCTTGTAACAGGGAAGTGAAACTTTTCCACTTAAGTAATTGTGGATTTTCAAGAGAGCAGATTTATTTTTGCAGGGCAAACTGTAACTGGGCTGATATCTAAGGATAGCTCTGACAGGGTTTCACTTGCCAATAACGTACATTTATAACATAAGTTTTAGTAGTTGTAGAAGTAATAGAAAACACAGATCTGGGAACTGGAATTCTAGCAGCACTCCTACATTATTCTCTACATTTTCTCTCCGTTGTCCTTTCTTTCACTGTAAATGGTATCGGCATCTCAGATATGTTAGATTTGTTTACCAAGCTTTCCTGTCTGACCCTTCAAAACAATCTACCATCAACAGCATTGTGTTGTAGAAGCTTTTATGCAAGAGCCTTTTTTTTGGAGTTTTTACAGCACATTTTGGAGTTTTTACGGCACTAGTGTCTCGTTTTTTTGGCAGTAGGCTGGCAGGAAAGGGGGTATGAGAGAGGGAGAGACATGCGGCCATGTCGAGGACTAAAGAATCTTTCTGTACATGGGTTTTGTGCGCTAAACACTGGGCAACCAAAGCACGCCCTTATGCAACAAACTTTTAAACAATTTTCCCAACATTTATGGAGAACAGCAAAGTTGCTCTTTTGTAGTGGTTATTATTTTCACCTATAAACATAGAAAAAGTCAGCAGCCTTTTGAAATGTTCTGTAGTATGGTATAAATCAAGATTCTCCAGAACATATCTCCAAAGCCTGCTATTTTCTGTAACACAAGTTGTGCTACCCACAGTAATTGTTGATAAAAAGTCTAAAGACTGTTTTAGAATTTCAATATTTCTTTATGCTATTACTAGTTTTAAATCTGTGGTAAACCATTGTTTTACAGCAACTCCTCTCTCACATATACAATATTGCATCTTCTAATATGTTTCCTTAAAGACTGTTTAGGACAGGAAGCTAAAAAAAGTTAAATGATCATAAACTCAATGTAAACCCCTAGCTATTATTATTTTATGTTTATTTTATTTATTTGTTTATTTATTTATATGTTTGTTTCCCTTGTTTTATTTTTATTTATTTTTTACATTCTATGTCTCATTTCTTTTTAAGTTATAATGTCACCAACTGCTGTGTATCTTTGTTTGATGTTTGAATTACTCTGTATTGTTACACGGAATTGCCAATAAAGCAAAAAAAAAAACAGGATAGACGCAGCTGTTCTCGCGAGTCCTTCCGTATAACAATAACCTCGTATGTGATTGGAGGAGCTATACTCAGAAGAACTTTATCTCCAGTTCCTTTGTTTGGATTTTGCTGGTACGTGATCAATTGCTGGACGACGTCTGGCGTTCAACTTGCCTTCAGTCGAACAACAACTGGCCGGGAGAGACGAATTCAAAGAAGAGAAGCTAGCGTTAAATATATGTTCGATTACTGCTAGCTAAGCTAAAAGCTAAAGCTACGGCTAATAGTAGCCTTGCAAGAACAAGCTTTATTAAAGTGTATTTTTTGTGATTCACAGGAAGCAGTACGCTGTCTTCACAACTTGGAGACAAATTGCAGGCGCTATGAACCGGAGCAAGGGTAAGAGTTAAAGATTATGCTTTCATTCTGCGGTAAAAGGAAATAGATACGGATGGATACCGATCATAACTGTACATTTTGTTTTCACAGACTAATCTCGTCTCATAATGAGGCGGTGACCTCCAATTATTCATACCACTCTCATTTAATTGTTTTCCAGCTGCCTGTAAGACGTATTATGAGACGGTATGCAGGAGCTTCAGAAATACGCAGCCAGAGAACACGTTGCGCGCGGAAGCTGGCAAGCATTCAGAAAAGAAAGAGGGTAAGACTTTATTTGGTGACTATTTTTCAGGTGCATTGATAGATGTGTTGTGTCCATACGCAGTGCATCCCATCGCATAGTGCTGATTCATTTTTTTTTTTTTTTACAGCTGCTGGAATCGAGGCAGAGTGTGCTAGCTCATGAGGAAGTGGAACTCTGGAAGTCCGCCACCGTCGACCTCATGTCTGACAAAGAAGATGGCGTCGTTGGCGGATGGATTGAACGGCTGCCGTCATTTCGTAGGCCGCATCTCTCTGAACTCTGTGTTAAGCTGCAGTCCCGGTTAGAAACGATGCCGAAGTACAGGGCCACGCACAGTAGGCGTCTGCACATTGGACCTGCCTCGGAGGCAATGCTGCCAGTTACCTCCAACCCCGAGGAGGCAAAGGGACAGTTCACGGAGTTGTAATTTTTGGATACGCATGTGTGGGCAGATCCTCGCGTTGTATATAGTTGTGTTTGTTTTAGTAAAGCTCTTTCTTTGCATAAACAGCTTCCTGGCAAATGTTAATTTCCTGTATAAATTCATTCATGTCTTTGATGGTAGCCTAATAATTGTGTAGTAGTGTAGGATAACATAAATACACAGCATATGAATAAAAAAATATATGAATGAATAAATATATGAATAAATAAATAAATATATATTTATATATATATATATATATATATATTTACATATATATTTATGTAAATATATATATATATATGCCAACCAATCACGAGCGATTTTACTTGTTTAAAAAGAAGTGGTTCCGTCCAATACTCAGTAAGAAAATTCAAGCCTGGCCTGGCCACGCGTGGTTTTGCTGCCAATCACGAGCGATTTTACTTGTTTGAGAATAGTCAATACTGAGTAGGTTATTCAAGCCAGACCTGGCCAGCCATGCGGGTTCGCTGCATTCATATGCTAATTAGGGCCATTAGTACAGCTGATCGCTCTCCACATACGTCAGAGTCCGTTTCCGACAATTTGTGGCACTGACAAACGGTGACAAGCGCGGGTTGCAAATTGTCGGAAACTGACGAAAATCAGGGAGATCTGCGGGAGTTTACGGGGACGAAAATCTCACTTTTCATGCAGTGTAAACTAAGCTTCTTCCTTTGTCCTGCCGTTAGGGCTATTGATCGTATTGTATTGTCCCGTGGCTAGTAGTTTCATCACTGGAGAGAAAGTGGAAGCCTCCACCTTGTTAAGCAGCTGCTCTGCACCACTGAATAGAATTTTCCCTTTGAGGAGCCGGCACTGCAGCGTGTTGGGTTTTAATCACTGGCGGAACTCTACCAGAAAAAGCCGTAAGTTAACTACATCAATTAAAGCCCATCAAATTCCCTTGTTGCAGTTATCAAACTGATTTGAATCTCCCCGAAAGCCGACACATTTCTGGAAGACCGACTGCTGTGGATTGACTGAGCGGATAGCCAAACCTGCCTCCTTTGACCCCATGGTAGGGGTTCGCCATCTTGTTTGTATGACTCCCGAGCGTAGCAAAGTCCCCTCCTCTAACTGGATTAGATAAATGTAGGTTTACCAATGTGCTACAATGCTGTATTGTAAAAGTTTTAAATGGACATTTTGGAATTTAATTCCACTCTGATTCCAGACTAGGGTGACCAAACGTCCGTATTTCCCAGGACATGTTCGTATTTCACGTCCTGTCCTGGGCGTCCCGGGTTTTTTTTTAGAAAGTGAGGAAATGTCCTGTTTTTTTAAATTACCTTCATTGGACCATTAAATTTACAGACACTAGGGCACTGCGCATGGCGCTGCGTGTGACGTAACCCCTGAGCCGCGTCAGTGCGGGCAGCCCTGTTCTTAATCAGAATATAGATAGCGTGGCTGTCAGTACGCCAACAACATGCAAAGGCACAAATGTATGTTTACCAACGATTTACAAAAGAGTTTCCCCGCTTTCAGACCGGATCGAGACAAATGGGAGGCCTTGTGCACAGTGTGCAAAGCAGGCACATATGTCTCGGTGTCCAATCGAGGTGCAAGGAATCTCAAAAGCCACCTGGACTCCGAAAGTCAAGATATTCTATTGATATGTTTGTTCGTTTTTGGTACATTTTGAGTTATTTTTGCTACAAAAGAGGTATTTTTTGTTAATTAGCTCATTTGTTTATTTTTTCCACTAACCTACAGAACAGACATTATTTCGTTCATTGCTGAGGCTGAGTATCATCATATTGGGAGTTGAGAGTTATTGTTAACTTTTATTGTTAAGTGAGGGATGTTTAGATGAGACATTATTTCTTTCATTAGTGCTATTCATTCATTACAGGAATTGTTAAGCATTTTTAATAAATACATTTTGAGTAAAATTATCATTTGTTATTGGAGTTATTGCTGTTGACTTTTACTGAAAAGCATTTTTAATAAATCAACTGTTAATATCATGTTATTGTAGGATTACCTAGGCCTATGCAGGGGAACAGAGATCCCCCGCCGCCGCTCCCCCGCTCCAAGGTGTCCTGGTTTTTCAAAATGAAAATTTGGTCACCCTATTCCAGACGCCACCATTGGCGGAACCTCCTCCATACTCCTGAAGGAGCAAGTCTATTGCTCGTGTTTTCTGTAAATACACCCTTTTCCAAATTGGAACTTAGTTGATTGTGCATGTGGGTCAGAAAGTTAAATCCAAACATGCCAGAATCATCCATTCAACCTGACTCTAAGGAAACTTAAACCAAATCTAATACTACAGTACCTTGTACCTTGCTTACAAGTAACCTGTCCTTTCAGACTTTCAGACTTGTTTTAACTGCAAAATTAGATGTTAAAAAAACTGTACTGAACAGCAAAGCCTTGCCTGTCATAACTCATCACACAATCCCCATTGAGCGGTTGGTTTCAGGAAATCATCATGAAAAAATAACCTTTTTTGTTTTTCTTTCATCTCAGTCTCCAGTGGTTCTAGGCTATCCATGGCTCACCCGCCAAAATCCAAACCTTGATTGGAAGAACAGGGTCCTGGAGCACAGAAATTTTATCTTCAGGTCTTCACTCTGCTCTCCCAACAGTCTCTCATCCTGCAGGTGAACCCTCTCCTACTGACTTGGCCAGAGTACTGTCTGAATACCATGACCTTCTGATGGTTTTCAGTAAGTCACAAGCTCTTTCTCTTCCTTCTTACCATCCATACGATTGTGCTATTGACGTTCATCCGGGAGCACCTCTACCTACCAGCCGTTTGTTCAGCATATCTAAACCAGAGGGGGAAAGCATGGAGAAATACATCAGTGAGTACCATTCAGCTGGCATAATTCGTTCATTAACTTCACATTTGGGAGCTGGGTTTTTGTTTGTTGGTAAAGGGGATGGAACACTAATCGACTACAGGGCCTTACACCAAATCACAGTAAAGAATAAATACCCATATACAAATACCCAACATATGCACAGCTGCTGCTATCACATCTGTTTTCCCAAAATCTTTGATTTCATCTTTGAAACAGGAACAACACTAGTGAAAAAGCATAAGTTGTAGCAAACACCTACCGAGGTGCTGTTTTACTCAATCAGTTCAAAAGGCTGCTAAAAGACAATTATTTTCCATGAAACATTTTTATTGGAGTAATTCCAGATAAATAATGTTAAGAACTAAACTTGAGTGCTTATGAAAAACTTGTTTGACCATGCCCCAAAAAGTGAGAATGAAAAAGTTTAAATTGAAAAATTACATAACTCTTAACCAGCCACTAAAGGCATCCAACTTTTTTCCCCACAGGGTGATTCAGGGGGACCACTGGTTGTACAAATCCAAAATAGTTCTACGTGGGTCCAGGCAGGAGTTATGAGTTTTGGTGACAGCTGTGCTTTACCAAAGAGACCTGGAGTCTACACTCGAGTGTCCCAGTACCAGAGATGGACCAGTAACACGGTCCCTGGCATGGAACCAGGCTTTGTTACTTTTTACCTCCACTGGCCTCGACAGTTACTTAAATTTCAACTGTGGTACTACCAGCCGTGCAACTACTATCAGTACAACCACTGATGACAGTTTTTTTTTTTTAATGTGCAGCAACCCTAAACCAATTCACTAACTTTATAGCTCTTTCTCTACTTGCTCTTTTTTCATGTTCTTGTTGGTAGTGTTTGAAGTTAATGTTTCACTGAGAAACAAGAAAATGAAACCAATCTTACTTCGATGCCTTTTCCTTCATTGTATTCTGTACTTACCAAGTAAATATTTCTAAATCTGCTATATTAGCAAGGAAAATAAAATAAAACGTTTTGAAAAACTCCTGGAAATGTACAACAAACAGTTTAGGATGTGTATTGCAGATGAAGTTTTACAAATAATGTAATATTGTGATCTTGCCAAGTACTATATTTACTTTTGGGCTGGGTTTACTTGAATTACTACTAATCAACCTGAATTACTACTGGTCAATTTTTTTTTTTTATATGTGTAACAAGTGATTTCTGATCAAAACAAAATACAAAATTTAATTGATTTAGTTCCTGTCTGATTACTATTTAGTAATTAAGATTAAGTTCATCAAATAATGACACAAAATCTGAAACCTCAGGTTGCATACAGAAAGGTATCCAAACCAGCAAAGAGAGAGTGGAGCTAAAAGAGAAAAACATGATTTATGGAAGAAGGCCCTCTGGTGGAAGAAAGATACAAAATAAAATCATCTCCTTGACAGAGGAGGATTCAACAAGGTTTACTATAACTTTCTATTAACAAAGAAGGTAATATGTGCGTGTATTAATTTGGATAAAATATTTAATTTTATGGAACCACCAGGTTCTCTGTATCTATGTAGCACTCTTTTGGAATATTATTTTAATAAACATCTAGTAACTGTATCTGACAATGCCCAATATTGCCCTCAGTTTAACTTAGGCATGTTTATGCTTACTTTACAAGGGGTAACGCTGTTGTTTACATTTACATGGTGTTATACTCTGACTCTATATGTAGATATTTGTTTTTCATTTTGTGGATATTTGTGTTTCATTTTCCTATGAGATGCTTAGATTCTAGGAAGAAAGTATTTGGCTCCTCACAGTTTTTTTTTGCTGTAGTTTATTTTTGTCACATCTAAGTGTTTAAGAATATCATACAATTCAATCTCAAATAGAGTTCTTGAAGGTTCATTTATTGAAAATGAATGTCAGGCTTTAGTTGATTTAGTAGATGAGCCATATGTCTTCAGATAATTCAAGGCTGGGACGGTAAGACTAAGGTGAGTCATTCTTGGCCTCCTCAAAGAAACTATATTCAGGAATTTATACTGGGTTTACACTGAACACAGTGTAGCTGCTATGCAGGTGCAGTGCGGGCGTGCTGCAGAAAGTTAATAACACTGAGCGCTGTGATCAGGATGTCCCTGCTGCGGCTCCAGTTGCAGAAAAGACACTTGACAGAAAAAAGTTAATGGAGGTTTACGAGAGTTGTCAGTTGTCACCAGTGACGTGCGGTCAGGGGAGGCAGGTGAGGCAGTGCCTCACCAGCCATCATGGAAAGAAAGAAAATATATAATCATAAAGTAATTTAAATTGTTATATTCATCCGGTGGTTTGTACTAAAAAATATTCATTTTTCATGTAGCTTCACCAATTTCGATTTTTATTTGTTCAAAATCGCTGAATTTTCTTATTTTCCCATTCAAATGCTTGGAAGCGATGCCGGTGAGGCAGCAGCGAGCTCTGCCTCACCTTGGATTGCGCAACCCCTGGCTCTGCGCTGGCTGCAAAGCGGAGAGAGCATGTTGCTGTACGGCGTCAATAAAATGGTTTAAACAAATGTAATATGTGAACTTATTTCTAATAATTTGGCTTATGTATATAATGTACAGAGCTTTTTGTCACCAACTGTGTTTGTGTAACGTGTTTCGTGTAATGAGCGATTATAAACGGCAGAGAACAAGTTCGAGGTGAGGCAGGCAGTTCTCTTGCCTCATGGCAGGGGGTGCTCAAGAGACTGAAAACATAAGGCAGGAACAGGACGGATCAAGGAAGGCTTTCTTCCCTGGCAGTGATCTCCATTGAGACAGAGAGACTTTTAAAACTGAAGGAAGATAAGGAGGACTTCTATTCATTTATAAGTAAAGGTAAGACAGTAATAACATTTATTTTGTTTTGTTTTTTAAGGAAATGTGTGTTTTGTGAGCTACAGTTTGTATGTGTAAGGATGCAGAAGTGAAACATAACATGTAAACTGCTGTCAATCTATGCATCTATTTGCAAATCTGATTCTGATGACGTCAGTGCCTCACCAGCTATGAACCTCACCGCACGTCACTGGTTGTCACGTCTCTTCCAGAAACACTACGTTGAGCTGAGGGCCTCTTTAACCATACCCACAGTGTTCCATGTCTGATGTTTGTGTTCACATTAATTTAAATGATTTAGGTTAGAGCAACCAAATCTAAGCTCAAACACTTAGAAGAAGTCTGCTTAAAAGCCTACTTGCAGCTAGTCATCCATCATCTAGTCTGCCTTTACTCTGTTCAGTCATTTCTGGCTGTCTGAGGTCTGCAATCAACTGTGTGTGTGCTCATATGTGCATATAGAGAGAATAGATGATGTTGAAGAGTGTTATGAGTAATTACCTAAGAGGCCACAAGGAAAAGAGCAACAACAATATACCTAAAACAGGTCAGACAAGTTCTGAGAAGCAAGCTCAGTGTAAGAAAAAATGTCAGGTCAGTTCACAGCTATGTCAGACACCCTAGAAGGGGAATTCTGTAAATTTCCAAAAGGAGGAAATTCAGGCCATGATGCTTAAGTGATGTTAAAATCAGCATGGTGAATTTCACCCCAAACAGGTATAAAAAGTGCTATAGACTAAGCATATCGAAGAAGAAACATCCAAGTTCCAAGAATATATCAGGAAGCTTACAGGTGCACAGCGACATCCATGTGTACGTGCTTGTAACAAGGAAGCGCAACTTCAGGATGAGAATAGCATCTTAGACTTAGCCTAAACTTTATTTGTCCCTAGAGATTACTCCTGCAGGGAAATCCTGGTTCCAGTAGCTTATATAGTGTACAAAAAACAGTGTTAAAACAAGATGCCAATAAAGATAAAAAATGCAACAGACAATATAAAAAGAGTGTATCTGTCATGGTCTTTGTTCTGTTGTGCTTTACTTTGCTCCTTGTTTTCTAATTTTATTGGTTAGTTCTTAGGTTTTTCTGTTGTTGTCCTCTTTTGCCCTCTTGTGTGTGTTCCTTTCCCCCTGGCTTCCTCGTGGTCTCCAATCACACCTGCTCCTTATCCACTCGTTAACCCTGCCTTTTTCTCAGTCAGCTACATATACTCTCCCTCTGCTGTCACTCTTTTTTGCTTCCTTGTCTTTGCTGTCTTCTCATGCAAATGTCTGCACCATAGAGAGCTAAGGAAAAACTACACAGTAGTTGATTTGGATTATTGCACTTGCACTGCAGAGATCTACTGACCATGTAAATAAGTAAATTCAATACAGACTACACAGTAGCTGACTTGGATTGTTGCACTTGTATTGCAGAGATGTACTAATCTTATAAATAAGTAAATAAAAAAAATATACAGTCTACACAGTAGTATTTATTTTTATAAACATGACACTTTAATCTCATCTACATAATAATATTTCAACTCATTTGTCAAACCACATACACCAAATCAGGTTAGAATAGTTTTTAATGTTTTCAGATGTATAATGATTAATTTTTGAATTTATTAATATAAAACATGAAAGTTTTCTAAATTCTGTGACATTTTAAAACATAAAAAGTAATTGCATAGTTACTTTGGCAAGTAAATAGTTTATTTAATTGAGCAGTAACTGAGTTACTGACTGAGTGACTTTTTAGGAGGAGTAACTATAACTAGTTACCTTTTTTAAGTAACTTACCAAAACTGATTTTACCTAACAATAGTACCTGACTGAATACTAATATCAATTAGTGTTTTTTTAAAGCTGCTGATAAAAATATGAAAACGTTTTAAAACTGATTCACTAATGCTGTGACACAACACTGTTGAAATTATCACAGTCTGATCAAAGTCTGACCACTGAATCACTGTCACGCACCATCCCCTTTGAGAAAGCTGTGATGCAAGCAGCGCTACTCTCTACAGATGCTCTGAAAGCTTTAACACCTACACGCTGAAACTGCTCAGCCTCTTTTCCACATGGATTCCTTCAAGAAGTAACCTAGCCACTAAGCAAGCTAAGCATTTAGTGCCTAGCTTAGCTTCTTCCTTTGTCCAGCCTCAAAGTTATTGATCAGATTGTATTGTTGCATGGCTACTAGTTTCACCACTGGAGAGAAGCCTCCATCGATACGATACTTTTGGAAAATCGGCTGTTCGTCAAAGCAAAAAAAAATTTGAGTTCCATTCCTGTTCAGTTTCTTAGCTATGTTTAGGGGAGCGTGCAGGGGAAGACAGATCCAGCGAAGGTTCAAGCTGTCTTGGACTGGCCTACTCCTATATCTTTCAAGCAACTTCAATGTTTTCTGGGATTTGCACATTTTTACCGCTGTTTCATCAGAAACTACAGCCAAACTCTTCTGCCCCTCACCAGCCTTATGTCCACCAAAATAAGTTTTAGTTGGTCACCTCAAGCAGAACAAAGTTAGAATTAAAGAGGAAGTGTGCCACTGCTCCCATCCTCTTGCAACAAGATCCATCAAAACTGTTTATTGTGGAAGTGGATGCCTCTGATTCAGGGGTAGGGTCTGTCCTGTCACATATTTCTTGATGAAAATTACCCCCCCTTTGCGTTATTCTCTCATCGTCTCTAACCAGCAGAGAGAAACAGCGATTTGGGAGATTGAGAACTTCTGGCTATGAAGATGGCTTTTGATGATTGGTTTCACTGGTTAGAGGAGGCTGAGTGTCCCATTGTTGTGTGGACAGATCACAAAAATCTTGCCTAGCTGCAACAAGCCAAGAGATTGAATTCCAGACAGTCTCGCTGGTTCTCCAGATTCAGCTTTACAATTTCTTACATGTCAGGGTCAAGGAACACCAAACCAGATGCGCTTTCAAGACAGTTTTCTCCTGATCCACCTGCTGCTACCATCATTCCACCATCATGCACAATTGGAACTCTTTTTCAGGAGATTCGAGAGCAGGTACTGGGAGCTCAACAGACTGAACCTGGTTCCCGTTAATAGACAAGCCAACCGTCTCTAGGTACCTTCATCCGTTAGAGCTCGTCTCATTCATTGGGCCCATAAGGAACAATTTTCATGTCATCAAGGCATAAACAGAACAGTTACTTCAGACTTAACTTTTGGTGGCCAACTTTATATAAAGATTTGAAAGACAATGTGCTCACCTGTCCCTTTTGTGCTCGAAATAAGACCCACAATCAACACCCCAGTTGGTTACTTCCCCCAATGTCCTTGGTCACATATAGCGTTATACTTCGTTACTCAACTGCCACCTTCAAAGGGCTTCCCCACCACATTAACGGTCATTGATCTTTTCTTTTAGGTTTGCCGTCTTGCTCCCTTAAGTAAGCTTCTCACTGCCATGCATACTGCTCATCTTCTAACTAAACATGTTTCTTCTGCATGGTATCCCCACAGAGATCCGGTCAGATAGAGGTCCACAGTTTGTTTCTAGGCTCCGGACGGACTTTGGCACTGCTCTTGGAGCTAAGATAACCCTCAGTTCAGGGTTTCATCCCCAGACTAATGGTCTGACTGAGCGTTTGACCAGGAGCTTGAGGCTACCCTTTGTTGTCTCTGTTCTTCCACCCTTCATCCTGAAGTGTACACTTACCTTAGGGGGAGTATGCCCGGTCACACATCAACAGCTACTAGCCTATCACCTTTTCAGTCTTCTCTAGGTCATTAGCCCCCGCTCTTCCCTCTCTTTTATAGTAGTTTTGTATAACAGGGTGTACATAATTAACATATCCATTCCATAAACTGCAGCAGTGATAAATTGTAAACAGTTTAGGAGAATAAAAAAATGGTGCAAAAAAATGCATTGATATAGAAGTTCAGAGTATTAATATATATGCTGCAGATATGCAGTATTTTTGGTTTGGTGTTATCAGTGTGATGCAGAGTTTGTGACATGATGTAGAGTTTTCTTTCAACAGTCCAGCAGTCTGATGGACTTACACTGTCATCAAATCCTAAACTGTCCCCTCGATTCACTGGTCCCTTTCAAATAACCTCTGTTCTCAGTCCTTCAGCCGTACGCGTCAAGCTTCCTGATGGGTTAAAGATCCACCCTATATTCCATGTCTCTCTCTCATTAAACCAGTCTGTTTTAGTCCTTGATTCTGTTTTATCTTCCTGTATTTTAATCATGTAAAGAACTTTGCATTGTCTTTGTACTGAATTGTGCTATACAAATAAATTTGCCTTGCCTTTCCTTGCCTTGCCTGTATTCAGTAAATAACCCCCACAAATTTGAACTGAGCTGATTCTGTATGTGGCTCAAAAAACATGTCACTACTATAACTTTGGAGTTTGGGAATTTTAGAGATTTTTTCTATCTTTCTTAATTACAGAAAAAAAGTTACACGTCTTCAAATTCTAAAGTACAAGTACACACTGTGTTCTTTAAGTTGCACATCAAAAATCTATTACATTATCAGTGTTGCTCCAAATGGTCCAGAACTATTGTTACAAAAATAGTTATGCTTTGTAACTTTTGTGTTTTGTAATTGTAGTTTTTTTTTATTTCTTTCAATTACAAAAAAATGTAAACCTCTTCAAATTTTTGAGTACAAGTACACAAATTGTGTTCTGTGAGTTACACATCAAAAATATCTTCCATTCAGTTTTGCTGTAGTTGATCTTAAATTGTGCAAAAAATGTTTAATATTTTTTTGCAACTTCAAATTCACACTATCAATGTACAAATAGCTTTGATACAAAGATTACATTTATAGAACAGAGAGTATTTGTTAATAACTGCATGTCAGAATGTGTTTCTGTATCAACAGTTTCACCTCAGGGTTGTGTTTTATCACATGTTCTTTATATTTTGTACACAAATGAATGTAAAAGCACTCTTGAACAGTTATCTTATGTTTTTAGATGACACATTGTTAACTCTTGTCAGCAGTTCAAAATCAGAATATGGGTCAGCACTCTCTGATTTTATTTCTTGGAGTGAGTTTTAGAGTTGAAAAGATTTGGACACCGAGAGCATTAGTCATAGTAAAGTCATAATTAGTCATAATTTCCGACAACCAGCTTAAGTTTGAGGTCAATACTACAGCCATTTTTAAATGAGCTCCAGAAAGAATGTACCTTTTGAGAGAATTACATGTAGTGTGTGTTTTTAAGTCAGTCTAATTAATATGGGTAAGTTTGATCAGGCTTTCATTGGGAACCTCCTGTGTTTTACATTTATCTGTTGGTATAATTGTCATGATGGGTTTAAGGTTCTTAGCCCACATGCAGAACACAACGGAGGCTGGGTAAAAGATTAACAGAGTTTATTCAATGTTTCTATAACACAAGGAAATGTACAGGTTCTGGAACTGGTCCGGGCTGGTTCACTGAAGTCTGCAGAGATGATAGTTTGATTAGTAAAGCAGGCAGATGAGTTATGAGTCCTTGATAATTCAGAATTCTACCTTGACTGAGTTCGGGCTTCTCTTTGAGAGAGAGGGAACCGTTGGGTCCAGAGACTGTTTGTTCAGCAGAATACACGAGCAGCAGCAGCGTCTAGCTTCTGACTTTGAATGGCAGACTTTGATCAGAGTTTCCAGCTCTTCACTAAGAGCAGCAGGGGAATCCACATAGGAATCATCAGGTTTGGCTCACCAGGGCTGATTGGCAGGTTAGGCTCATCCAGAGCTTCAGGCTAGAGACAGGTTTCCAAACTAAGGTCAACACTGCGGCGTTGAAGCAAGGTCTGGCAGCTGGTTATAAAGGGGAGGTCTCCTGATGAGTAGATGCGTCTCAGGTGTGCTGGAAGGGTCCAGCTCCAGGAGACCCACAGTGCACTCTGCTGGAGAAAGGTGGTACAGCTCCAGATCCCAACAGTACCCCCCTTTCAACGACCGCCTCTTGGCGGTCCAGAGGATGTCGACGGGAGGGAGCTCTCATATTCCTCGATCAGGGATGGATCGAGGATATAAGAACCAGGAACCCATGTGCGGCCCTCCGGACCGTAGCCCTCCCAATCGACGAGGTACTGCCAACCGCGACCTCGCCGACGGGAGTCCATGATCCAGCGAACGGTGAAAGCTGGATGACCATCGATGTCCAGGGCGGGTGGAGGGGAGTCAGATGGTGGGCACAGGGAACTAGAGACAACAGGTTTAATTTGGGAGACATGGAACGTGGGATGGATGCGAAGACTCGGAGGCAGGGCAATCTTATAAGGCCCGATGAACCGGGGTGACAGCTTCCTAGACATCGAGCACAAACCCTGAAAAAGTGACAGATGGTTGGTGAAATTCACATTTTTCTGGCTTCACAAAGAGCTTGTTTTCCAAAAGTCTCTGAAGAACAAGACGGACATGTTTCTTATGCTCTGATAGGTTCTTGGAGTAGATCAAAATATCATCAATGTACACAAAAACGAATACATTCAAAAAATCTCTCAGGACGTCATTGACTAGAGCTTGAAAAAAGACAGGAGCGTTTGTGAGACCAAAAGGCATGACCAAATACTCAAATTGGCCTAAGGGGGTCTTAAAGGCTGTCTTCCATTCGTCTCCTTCTCTTATCCTAAGAAGGTGATAAGCATTTCTCAAATCGAGCTTGGTGAAAACTGTTGCACCCTGAACAGGTTCAAATGCTGATGCCAGTAATGGTAGGGGGTACTTATTTTTGATGGTTATCTGATTTAGGCCTCTGTAATCTATACAGGGTCGTAGGGAACCATCTTTCTTTCTTGTGGCGTTCAGCCCATTTGATATGGGGGTTATGTCGTTCCAGCCACTCGAATCCCAGCACCAAGGGGGAGCATGCAGAAGGAAAAACAAAAAAAGTTAATGTCTCACGATGATTTCCAGAGATCAAAAGTTCTAGAGGTTGTGTTTGATGAATGACTTGAAGGAGTTTCTTTCCATCAATAGCGGATACTCTGAGAGGTTTGGATAAAGGAACGGTTTCGATCTGTAATTGTTGGACCCGGTTAGAATCAATGAGATTACTCTCACATCCAGAGTCAATGAAAGCACACAAGGTGAGGTTCTGGTTAGAGAAAAAAAAGTGTAGCTGGTAACATCAGATGAGGAGCCTTTTCAGTTTTCAAAAATTGCCTCACATTGAAAGATAAAAACAGTCTGAGTCGTGTTGTTGAAATCTGTTCTAAATCATATGTGTGAACCAGATGGACTTCCCTTCCTTTTGTAAAGAACAAAGACTATATAGTGGACTTTATAGTTAACTCTGTTAACTGACCATTCGGACAGATGAAAACTTTTTTTTTGCTCCCTGTTGTTAACGTAACTCCACAGTGCATGTGCCACTTAGTTATTTCTCGCTGCTGTTGCTGCCCGACATGAGGCTGATGTCACACAATATCCCATGATGCTTTGCGTGGGAAGCTAACCACTATATAGTGCCCTATATAGTGGTTAGGGCGGACATTCTGACACAGCCAAAGACAGTTAGAAGCTAAGGCATCTAAAAGTTCAGCCGAAGTGATTAGTGTCCCATTCAAAATAGAATATTTTTTTTTTCTATCTAGAGTCATTTTTTGTCATATTCATTGAACTCGTATATTACATTTACAGACATTAATGTTAACTCATCAAGCAGGAGTATAGATGAACAGATTTCTAAAATCAAATCTGGGGACATTTCCAGCTCGCAGATAAGAAAAGTACATTTCATCAATATGAAATTAGGAAACAGGGACAGAAATGTTTTCATTTATTTTTACAAGTGTATTCATATTTAAACAACGAAAATCATGTTTAAAAGCCAGGATTATGGCTCTTAACACTGGTAATATTTTCTCAAGAACGATAAAACGAATAAATCGACAGTGTTTTTTATAGAAAACTAGAACAGTGTCTCTGGGTTCAGAGTGGGACTGAAGGGGTTGGTTAGTAGAGCTCCGATTTTTAGGGCCTAAAGAGCTCTGCCTCTGCCTAAAAGGAGAATGACATGAGGAATAGAAAAAACAAAAAAGTAAATACAAACATCTGGTCCATTTAGTCTTCGTCTTCCTTCAGTCTACATTATTTTCTTTCTAGCCCTCTTCTGACTTCTGTCTGCTCTCTGCTTTACTCTAAGTAGATTTTTCTTCCATCTGTTCAACTGTTCTTCTCATCAGTGTTCCAGTTTTCCAATAAGGATCATTACAGTCCAACAAGTGGTGCAATGTTATAATCATCTTTGTTTAACAGCAGCGCAAAATGCTACCATAATAGCTGTTACTGCACACAACATGTTCACACGCTTTCTGACCATAACAACAGTCTATATGCAGCATTTCCCCCCTCTTTCATGAAATGGTAAAATAGGGGACATTTCCAGGGAGAGGTTAAGCCTGGGACAGGTGGTCAAAAATGGTGACTGTCCCCGGAAATTGGGGACGTCTGGTCACTCCGTCCTTGAACAATCGCAATGCTCTGCTAATAACTATGGCAATGCTAGCTGGACTGTTCAGCCATCCAGCCATGCTCTCTCTGGAGCTAAGAAACCAAAGCGGTAGAGGTGACAACTGCCGCTGCTTGCTCAGGAAGAGAATTCAGTGGCACAGCGGTACATCAGAGAAACCTGTCGGGGAAAAAAAGAGTGCTGAAGGCTACGGCTGGCTTTGGCTAGTTAAATATACTAAGTACGCAAGATTGAAAGAGGACAGCTGAAAAATGGATAAGTCCACCAGGCAAACAGAGTCCTGAATGCGAAGGAAAGGGGCTGCGGCTGGTTGTGAGGAGGACAGATGTACATCAAAAGCCCGTCATGGAGACAGAACAGGAAGAAGTGAGAGCTGGCAGAGCCTAGACACTAGAGACTAACAGCTGGAAGTGAAAGAAGGACAACTGAGGATCAGGAGAGCGCACCAGGCAGAAAGTAGGATGACGAAACAGTCCTTCTTTAAAAGCCACCTACAAACCTCTTATCAGCATATCTTATTTCATCCTTTCTCAACATTTTTTTTTCAGTCGTCCATTTTGCTCATGGTACTTTCTCATTCCCTCATTTTATAGTTAATAATAAAATCTTAATGTTTGTTAGACAACAGTATTAAAGGATTTATGAATTTGATGCTTAAATTGGTGATCAACAGATACTGATTTTTATGATCGATCAGACTAGCATGTGTTGTTCGGCTGCGATTACTATAGAATATCTTGGTGGCGCTACCCAGTTGACATTAGCATAGGGCTAATGTTTGCAGTGGTCATACTGGATCTAAATGTTGGTTGCACTCTATTTTACAACAGCCAAGGAAAGCGGCTCAGCCAATCACATTTAAGAATGGGAAACACCCATTATATATTTCGTAATATATGGATAATTTATAGAGTGACCACATCTCATAAAATCGAATGTGGGACAACTATGATCTATATGAAGGACAGATGTGGCTTTTTCAACATTACATTTCTTATGTGACTTACTTTTATAGTGTTGCTTTACATCATGTACCTGTTTTATCAAATTTTAAAAATTACTTCGGCAAACTTCAGAAAAGCTCACTGAGAAACACCTATTATTGCCTTGCCAAATTTTAAATAGTTCATCAATCTTTTTTGTGGCAGCTGTTTTTGTTTCTTTGACCAAAGTCTCCATCATTGTAGATTATAGGGTATGTAGGGTAGGCACTAGTGCAGGTCTTATGACAACAACTGTGGCTCTGCCCTCTTCCCATTTAGTAAAGGCACCTGGAAATATATATATTTGATTTTCTTTTGATCATTTGACGCAGTCAAAAGCGGTATACTGCTTTGGTTTGTGGGATAGCTTGAAAGTGAAAATTACTTAACTATCCCAGATAAATCAGGACATCTGGTCATCCCCGTTATTTCAGAAATTGTCTGTAATATTTCACCATGTCTTCATCACCTAAAAGTCAGTGGGCCGGATCTATCAAAGGTTTGCGTGTATAAAAACGTGACCTATTTCACTGCGCACGCTAAAAAATGTACAAACTGATCAATTACAGCGTGCTAAAAGGATTTGGTCTTTAAAACGTGCTAAATAGCGCCTCTTATCCATTTAGTACTTTTTCTGCAATGAATATTCAATATTGGGCGTTTACACGCAAAAGTGCGTCTTGTGGGAGGAGAACGTGTAAATATATTAATTTAGCACTCGCAAAGTGCTTTATCAACCTGAAAGCAATTTTGCTAACGGTATCTCACTCTATATTTAACACGTTTCAAAAGAAGGTGCAAATGGTCTGTATGCGTAATTGCGCACACATGGCAGCGGTTATTGTCGCAAGAAGGAGACATCGAAATGAAGCAAGGAGACGCAGAGAACGCATTTTTTCACTCCGTGTGAATATTTTAAGAATGAACGAGGAAAAGATCATCAAAACATATAGTTTATCCAGCATTGCCATTTTGGAGCTGTTGGGGGAACTCCGAATGGATTTGGACCCAGCCACAAGGAGGACCCACGCGATACCAGATATCACAAAACTCCTTGCAACATTGCACTTTTTTGCATCTGGGATCTCCCAATCTCGTTTTTCAGAAGTGCTGTCCGACGTTCTAAATGCCCTGACGCCCTAACGGAGAGAACCCCGGCCTTGCGCCTGTGGAGCAACATGGCAATGCTGCGGGGATGCAGCGCGCAGTCATCTTATCCACAGTCACTTCTTGTGAGCCATTTGGTATGTGCATTTTTCTACAGGCCGATACAAAACACCTGTTTTTTTTTTTACTGCGATGAAGTAGAAATTCAGGCACATACCACCTTAGGATAAAGGTTGCCAAAGTTTACAAACTACTTTGCCGCAAACCACAAAACGCGCAAAACCATCATTTAAATAGGGCGTCTCCAACAGTTTTGCACCTGCCACCAGTTACGCAATCGCTCTTGTTAAATCACCCGCAAACCATGGTTCAGCCCCTCGCGCAAAATTCCAATTTGCGAGCGCAAATTACCGCACGCAAAATTGGATCTTGATAAATCCGGCCCAGTGTCTTGACCATGATATCAAACCTTTGACTGACTACACAAGAATTAACAGCTTAGGATTTTGGACATTATTTGTAAAAAGGGCACCAAGGAGAGGACACAAAACAGGTTAGCCAAACATGTTGTAGTTTTATAGATTAAGGTAGAACATACAGCTGTGATGAAAGCAACTTGTGCAAAAATCCAACTTTTGATGCAAAATAATGCGAATAATAAACAATATAAAAACTGTAAAAAAAAAAGTTTGGATTAAAAAATGGTGTATGCTCATTGGAATAGATACTTCTCAGTCAACTGACTACCAAAGTCAATCAAGATCCTTGTTAAAGACCTTTATGTAAATCTTTAAAAATCATTTAACAAATGTAGGAACTAAGGTGCCACTTAATTATTGTGTAAAAAGTTGTAAAGGTTATAATATAAGACTAGGAAAGTTGCTTACTTTAGGAAGAAAATACCCAGTTAAGTCTATCTTTATTGAGTACAAGCAAGCAAAAACACATTCTAACCCTCTTCGAGGATCAAAGTAAACAGCTTTCTTTAGTGTTAATCTTTTTATTGTTTGCAAAATACCAACAGAAGTTTGACGTCAGGACTATCAGGTTTCATCTGCTTGAAGAAGGTTGATGCTGGTATAAAACGTTCAAGTGTAAAATAGCATTTGGAGTGGAACTGAACATTTATCTATATCAGAGGGATTTTTGGTCTAAGACTTGGAGATCTTACAGGACTCTGAAAATGACTCTCCAAAGGTTGTTTGGGTACTTAGGGGTGATCATTTTCTTCTGCAATGGTAAGAGTTAATGGTTAATTTTTCATTTGTAAACTTGCATGATTGTTAATGGCACTGAACACATTCATCTCAACATGATGGAAAAACATAATGGACTTAAATTTTTTATTTTCATATGGATTGCATTTTGGTTAAGAATAATAAATTATATGCTTTGCAATTTATCAAATATGTATGCAATTTATTACAAAATAATTTTAACTGGTTGACTTATCATTATGAATATGTACAAGTATTGTAGCTTACATTCCCATTTAATTTAATCAATAATAACACTTTTTTTTTTTTTACTTGTACTGTATAAGTTGTTATATAATTCACCAAAACAAATAGATCCAAAAGAAGCCAAAAAGAAAATGTGACTGACGGATTTAAGTTCTAACTACCGTAATCTGACAATTTTACCAAAATGTTTCCTCAGTCTGAAAGTAGCATTAACTTTTGGAAATGGCCAGCTAGTTAATAAACAGATTCAGCAGTGATTTAAAGATCAAAAGCAAAACCAATATTGGAAAAGCCTGTGCTCAAAAACTAAGTAGATGCCACTTGACTGGAATTTAGAAACAGGCTGATAATGGTAATCAGATTTACTCCTAAATCACTACAAAAGCAGATCTAACCACTTATAGCATGCTTTGTAAGTATAATGCACTGAGGCAAACACATTCAATACAATGCCAAGAGCTAAGGACATCAGCATTGACTTTAGACAGGCAACTGTTTCTGGGCTTGGATAGTTACACTGGTGTGAAAAATTACGTCTCCTCTTAAGGTGGGTATCAAGATAATAGATATAATAGCAAGATAATACTAATGAATTCTGTCCCGCACTTCCCTTTCTGAGAAGGGAGTGTTAACTGACGAGATAATGCTACCTTGTGTGGTGTGTTAACATTAAACCAATCTGCTAGAAAGTATGTTGGGACCCCTCTGATGTCATATTGGGAAAATCCGTCATGTTGGATTGTCTTTACCTGTGTGTGGCGTCTCACTGTGGACAACAGAGCATGAACATTCCATATCCACACCCTAGACCAGGGGTCTTCAATGTTTTCCAGGCCAAGGACTCCCAAACTGATGGAGCGGGGACCCCCTCATTATATATAATATATAAAATTTTGTTACATAAAACTGGTCCTGTAGTCACTCTATTACAGATGGAGTCATGTAACGAAAGTAATTTCTCCCTGAGATTATTAAGGTATTTCGGATTCTGATTTCTTGTTGACAGGTGCCCAGCTTGAAAGAGCTCCGGTGTATTGCTGAATGTGTGTGTTGATGACTTTATCTTTTTTGTTTTTCATCTTTTTCGTTTACTACAGTGTGTTGAATTCATGTTAATGTGTATTTAATGACATTTCAATTAGTGGAAAAAATTGCTGGGGGGATATTAAAAAAAGTCTAATCTACCAAAACCTTCGCAACCCCCATGCAGTACCTCTCTGGACCCCCTAGGGGTCACAGATCCCTGTTGAAGATCTCCACCCTAGACTGTTCTCTCTCTATGAGCAGTCCCATTGAGCACTCCTGAGCTGAGCCAGAGTTGTGCATATTGCGTTTGTTCAAACCTGTATGCATCCGCATGCATTGACATTAGAACCGGGACCCAATCCCTCTTACCTGCAGTCTTTTCTGTTCTCGAGTTTAAAATCCCATCTGGACTTGTGAGTATTAGACTGCGGCCTGGCCCGTGATTACAATGGATACACATAGCTGCTGATTTTCATTTAAAGCTTTTAGTCGCAAAGTGCTTTATGCTTGTAGTTTCAGCAAATTACTGTCTTAACAACAGAGGCATTTAAGTGCCAGTGAGCAACAGGATAACTCTGTTCTAACGGATGACTAGCAGTAAACAAGACAAAGGCCAAAATGCCTTTTCTTTTTTCCACAAAATCAAACACACTCATACCTGTATTTATGCAATTCATTAACCAAAACAAAACCTCTTTTAAAACAACTCTTCAATTTTACATTGAATAAAAGAAAGCCAGTTTAAGAATAAAATTCACAACATGGATTGAGCAACACAACTCTTTCAGAAGCATTAACTCAGGCCAAAAATACCTCAACGATCAAATTAACTTATTCCAATCTTTTCCATTTTTTTATAAAATGTGCTGAGGTAGGTTGATGAAAAATTATTTAATACACAGTCAGTGGCTTTGTTGAAATGCTTTAACTTTGTTTCTACTTTGCTTAATTCTAGCTGGCGAAAAATCTCATTCACTAGTGACACTTGATGCCACAAAGGGAAGCATATTACACACTATTAGTACCCATAAAAAAATACAGGTTTACTTTTGACCTGTAGCTATTAGTACCTGCCCTATGCAAGACTCTTATATGTACACAATCTCGGCACTTAGCAAAAAAGTACAAATTATAAACATCAATTGATGTATCTTGAGAGTTTGGTGAGTTCTCCAGAAAATAAAAAATAAAATGATCTCAAACAAAAAAATTATTGATCAGATCATGACCTTCTACTTACATACTTATGAAGCAAAACAAAATGGTAAAGAAATAAAGGTTTGGGAAAGACCTTGTCAAAGTCCAGATTTAAATCTAATAATAAATATACCATAACAAGATTATTTAGGATAACACTCAAAATCCATTCAAACTGGCTGAAGTTAAAAAAGAAAAAAACAAGGAAACCTAAAATGTTAGATTTGCAGTTATAGGTTCTTATTACCACCAAAGGTGATGCAACCAATAAAACATATTGTGATGCAATTTTTCATTAAAGTAGCCTCAGCTGGTTTAAATTTTCTGTTTTCCGCTAATGAATGAAATTCAGATAAAGAAAATACTTTTTCTTGCTTCTGCCATCTTAGTTCAATGTAGAAGTATATTTGATGATCTGGAACTTTTAATGTATAATGGTCTAAACACTATATCAAAGAAATATCTAAAAACTGTAATGAACAACTACGGTAAATGTTATGTTAAAGAATGAGAAAAATGTATTCACATTTGTAAAAAAGTTTTGAGCATGCTGTTTTACTGTGCCTTCCTGCAACTAAATGAATCAAAAGTACTTTATGTAATTCCTTCTCTTATTAACCATGTATGCTGGTGACTAACTTAACATGTCTGTCTCTTTGGCATTTCAGGTTGTCAATCACAGGGCCTGGGTAAGCAACATGTTTATGAAGTTTTCTTTTGTCTTTTGACATGCACTGAACAGGAAGATTGCAGAAATGTTTGGACAATTAAGATGTTCTTTTGTATTCGATAAAATAGAACAGTACATCAATTTTGTAAGTCAGGCCACTGCCAATGTTATATAAAGTTTGCTATTTTGTACAGAGAAAAGCAGAAATTCAAAGTAACATTTAAATACAGAATGATAATACAAAATATCAGTGATAAAATGACCACAATCTAATTATTGTTTACCAGACTACTATTTCTACAACTACCGTAAATCTTCTAATATAAGACGGAGCCTCCATTTCACTCAGGTGCATCTTGGTCCAGGCCAAATATTGGAAGGAGGCCAGAATTGGAGGCAGGCCTCTATTTCTATTTGAGCTAAACAGACAACCAGTGGAATGAATAAAAAATAGATTTTGTGTCTATTTGAACCTATAAAATACTAGGTTAATTAATTGAAAAAGTACAGTTACCATAACAATATACAGAACATTATCAACAAATACCTGTAATTCAGACATCTTCAAGCAGCCTCCAGGCAAATTTTCTGCACAGCAATATGGAGAAAAAAAACCTACACAGAATGGAATCTTTGCCAAACTGACTTGCGAAACAAAGTTTTTAAAAAATGGGACAAAAACTGTTTTGCCATCAGAGCGACATTTTATTTGTTTTAGGTTAGTGGAAGTAGGCTACAGGTATCATATATCTCAAGGGGAATTCAGAGCAATGAAGACCTACTACACTGTGACATTTTAACGCTTTTCACCACAAAGCAAACATAGTGCATTGTAAACATTTTCCATGGTTGTAATTATTCATAACAAAAGGCATCTTATAGATTTAATCACCTTGCCCCTAACTCAAATTGTCTTGTTTAGTTTGAAGTAAAAAAAAATTAATAAAAAATTCTCCAATTCTGTTTAATCATCGACAATTTCCCCCTCCTCTTCATCTCTCCCCATAATCTCCTCATCACTTGCAGATCAAGACAATCTCTTATGTAATCATGGGACTTCCCATGCTCATGGCTTGGATTCGTTAGCAAACATTGCCCCTCTGTGGTACTTGTATGTTACTATCACAAGTTTTTGAGGACTTCCCAGAAACATAATTGGTTCTAATTAAAGCCCCGAACTGTATACGAGTCAGGCCATAATTTATCTCCTCCGACAGCGAGACCGGCCATTGTTAGAGCCCCTAATGGAATACAGACCAATATTAGAGGATTTACGGTATGTTGATCACTGAACAAGTAGTATAAATCACAGTAGAACACCAGAGCTATCAACATAGGAAAATCACCCATAGAAATGTCAATACAAATAAATCTAAATACTAAAGCTGAGTTATGTCAAACTAAGATCATTGATAGGTGTGAGCTGTTCTTCCACATTAACTCATTCTGGCCTTTTCTCATTCTCTGCTGCTAGTTTGTGGTAATGTAGCGGTAAAGGGGTCCAGAATCATTGGGGGTCAAGATGCCCAGCCAGGAGCCTGGCCCTGGCAGGTATATTTCACTACAAATGACTCTTCCTGTGGAGGGTCGCTGATTAATGATCAATGGGTGCTGACAGCTGCTCACTGCATAAACAGGTGAGAGGTTTTTAGTGAGTTGGTTCATTGGTTTAATGGTTACCAGACTTTGTTATTTGGTCAGAGTAATAAAAACAACACTGTAAAAGAAAAATCCATTTGTCAAAAATGGTGGTAGTTATTCTTTTATTGAATCAAAATTAAGTTAACCAAAACAAAAAGTCAACAGCATTTAAAACCTTTGTTTCCAGAGAATCACAAGAAAACCATTATACCGTGAGTGTTTTAGTGCCAGTTATTGGTACACTGCACAATGTGGATTAAGTAATGAAGAAATAGGTCCCAAACATAGCTGAAACTTGGACACAATCAAATATTAATTTGACCTCTGATCTAAACTGTGCTGTATATGCAGTTTAATCTTAAATGTAGTGCTTTTATGGCTAATTTAGATTTAGACTATTAAATGTGCTGTCTTTACTTTATTATCTTTTATTCATTAAATCACAAAGTACATATGTATTTTATCAAAGGTTTCATTACTTGTTGAAACTAGGTTAGTACATAAAACAGTAATCTTTCTCTTATCTGTTGATTCCTATTAATTTATTTTTTTGGTTCTTTTTTCCTTAAAGAGATGATCTTTACCACACAGATGTCCATCTTGGCGTTTCACAGCTAGATGTTTCTAGCCCAAATAAATTGACTCGAAAACTCTCTGAAATCATCTGCCATCCTGATTACCACAGTTATACATCTGAAAACGACATCTGTCTCTTGAAGCTTTCGGCTCCTATTAACTTTACTAACTACATACAGCCAGTCTGCCTAGCTTCTGAAAACAGCACTTTCCATGATGGGGTTACTAGCTTGGTAACAGGTTTTGGTGTCACTGGTAAGTTACAAAATATTTGTTTTCTCTGACAATACTGCTTGTTGATTCAGTCTAAACCTCTTATCCCTGTTACTAGATTCTGGCCAAACTTCTACTCTGCAGGAAGTAGAGGTACCGATAGTGGGAAACAACAGATGCACATGCTACTACCAGGACCTATTCAATATATATCTTCTACTCTTTGAAGACCTGGACACAAATAATTACTTGTGTGCTGGACTTCAACAAGGTGGAAAGGACTCTTGTCAGGTGACTACCACTTTTTTTAATGTAATGTCTCTTTAACGCCCGGTGGAATAAATTTAACCATAAAAACACATCGAGAATGGTATGTCTGTCATTTGAACAACCTAACTAATCAACCTCACTAATCAAAGAAAGAAAAGTATTTGTTTGTCATTTTGATTCTTAACAGGTTGACTGCAGCACAATTTCAAAGAGGAAACAAAGAAAAAATATCTCACATATTTGCAGATAAATGCGGCCAAAATGAGTTTCCTTCGCCTACATGTTATGAATGCTGGCGTAGCATAAATGATAAATTATGAACAGTTTAGTTTGTGCCTTCAAGTCGTTTTGCCCATAGGAAGACGTTATATAACCAGAGTGCGAAATACGGGGTTAACCCATGAGACCCCCTGAAAGCCTCAAAAACAAAATTTAAAGGGGGTCTTAAATTGTGTCAAAAAAATTAAAAATAAAATATTCTTTTGTCACTAATGGACACTAAAATGTTTTTAGGCTCAACATGTCCAGTATTAAAATTCAAAACCTTTATTCACAAATATGTTCTGTTTTTTGCCAAGTGGAGCCAGCCAATCCTGCTCGCATATGCAAATTAGCCATGTGCTTTTCCGCAGTTAATAACACGGACAACGCGGAACAGATTGCGAGAAGACAGCAGGTCTTCACTCCGGTTTGTGGACCTCAACCAGAGCCGGCCCGAGCCTCTTGGGGGCCCTAAGCAGAATTTGATTTGGCGCCCCCCCCCTCCCACAATGCAGAATCACCTATACTAGAACATTACTGACACAAATGTCATACTATTATGTTATAGTGAATATAAAAAATGAATACACTATGATAATGTATTAATACAAAATAAATAAACACTACTTACTGTCATGTTGGGTTCAAGGCGTCTAACCCACATGCAGAAACACTCGTGAGACAGGGAAAAAGTTCAAAGGTTTATTTACAAATTTACAATGAGTATGAACTGGTTCTTGGCTCGGCAGACAGGTCACAAGGGGAACACCACTGAGGAGGACAGAGGAGTAATGCTGCGTTCACACCGGGGGCAGCTGGCGCGACAGAAGCAGTGAGTTTACATGCAAAGTCAATGGTTGACGCGCGTCAAGGCGCAGCAAAATGTCCCGCGGCGCGTTTCGAGCAGCCGAAGCAGCGCGTCGGGCGCGTTTTTGGCATCTGACGCGCGCGACGCGCCGCAAACGCACTGCTGCTCGAGATGGAAAAATTGAATTTTTGCTGCTCGACGCGCCGCGTCAACCAATCAGAGAAGCTGATCTGGGAGCTGGCTGGGAGAGAGACACAGCGCTGATGACACAGACTGCTCTGATCACTTCTCTTAAACAGTTTATTAAAGCATAATTAACTTAAAATATATACATCTGCCGGCAGAATATGTTCGCTTTTATTATTCTGGTGCCTGCAGATCGGATTATTTAGATGAAAAACACCTACCAGCCACAGCGGTAAACCGCGAGGAGGCGACCCGGCCAGAGGCTGCTGATGAATGGATTCCTTCTGTCGGCGCACCGCTGGTATGTGGGGGTCTGAGCGGCTCCGACAGAAATAATATTGGGAGGCAGGATTGTAATCTGGATGAACTGACTCCACTGATGAAGTTTTCAGGTGTAATTTCTCACTTAAAAACATATTAAAACTACTTTATTCCCACTGATAACAGCAAATATAGCTGCAAGGCAGAGAAAGGATAGTGAAGCTCCGCCCAACGAGCGTCAGACACACTTTTGGACCGCGCAGCGAGAGCAGCAAAGCTGCTTCAGACGCGCGTCAGAATTCACTGGTACAAGCAGCAAAAATGAAGCAGCAGACGCGATTTTGCTGCTTTTGCTGCCCCCGGTGTGAACGCAGCATTAGTGTTGATCCAGGTAAACTGCAGGTTTTCAGATGTTGGAGTAAATACCTGCTCAAAGGTGGAGCGGAGCTGCAGGGGGGGAACCTGGAGGGTCCAGAGGCTAGTCGGCAGGCAGAGGACTGAGGGCAAAGGCAGAGGCTTAACTGAGTGCAGGCAGGCAGATTCCAGAGAGAGATAATTCTCCAGGATTTCAGGTCTTCAGACAGGACTCAATCTGTGAGGCAGAGAGAAACAGGGTCAGGCAGGTTCACAAAAAGTTAGAGATTCAGATCTGGTTGTTTGGCTCAGGTCTAGCTCTACCATTACTGGCAAACACTCTGGCAGGGAAGTGTTAGCCTCCTCCTCCTTAAATAGGGCTTCCTGATGAGCAGATGGAAGACAGGTGTTGCAGTCAGCTCATGCCCCCAGGAGATCTCGTGCGCCCTCTGGTGGAGAAAGTGGACAAAGCCTCCAGATCCCAACACTTACAATACTTTCTTTTACTAAACCTTTTTAATACAAACATATTAAATAAATTATTTGCAAATGTGCATTAAATGTGCATTTTTTTTTAAATAAAACCAAAATAGACAAACATTAATATCAAAAATAGAATGTTACAAAAACAGATACTTAAATAAGGAAAGCAAACATAAGAACAGCAAGGGTTCAACAATGAATTGTACAACAGTGCCTCAAAATCGTTCCTTCCTTGCTTTTTTGGAGGCAAAGTCACTGATGACATCATTGTATGGTATTGCTTGGCCAACTTTGTTATTAATACTAATGACTGCAAGTCCACTTAGTCTTTCCTTGACCATTGATGATCTCAAGTATGATTTTATTAATTTGAGCTTGGAAAAGCTCCTCTCTGCTGAGGCAGCTGTCACAGGCAGAGTGCAGGCTATCCTGAGAGCTACCCAAAGATTTGGGTAAAGCTCAAACATCTCATTTTGTGAGAGGTATGTGAGAAGCTCAAAGGCAGTCTTCATAGTTTGGGGAAGTTCAAGAAGACTCTATATCTCTTATGCCAGTGTGCTACCATCAATATCAGCCTCCTCTCCAAAAGTGAGTTTTTCCGCAAGAAGCTCACATTGTTCTCTCCAGACTTTTTGATCAAGCTCCCTAAAATTGAGCAGCACTCCAAAGTTATCTTTAACCTCACTTAGAGATGTAAATCTATCCTCCAATGACTGAATGCTACAGTCCACTACAGCATTAAAAAATGACTCTTCAAGCCTCTTAATAGCATCCACTATTGGCTCATCTGCAGCCTCATAGGCAAAGTGCCTTTTTGTAGAACCCAATCGCTTCTCTTTCAGCACTGCTTCTCTGTTCATCTGCTCAGAAATTTCTTTAGCATATGTCTGTGCATCACTGAAGCCTGTTTTTCAGTAACTGATAAGTTCACCTTTGTTCTTTTTTAGAAGGTGAACTGCTACATCAAGCTGCATGTTTTTTCACTCTAGAAGCTTGCTCGTGATGTTAATTTTAGACAAAATGTCATACCAGACAACACAACAAATCTGGAACCTAAATGAACCTTTCTCTTCCGCAAGGGAGTTGGCTTCAACAGCCACTACAGAGTCAGACGCTTTCCCTCTCACTTCTAGCAGGGCTTCCCTCGCCTTCTCTGACTGGTACCGCAAAGCTTCAATACTTTTTATCCTGCTTTCCCAGTGTGTCTCATTCCAGGATTTGAGCGTGATGCCAACAAACTTCCTTAAGACGTCCCACCTTTGAGTGGACCCAGCCAACAAATCGTACACATTCTCTACATTTCCAAAAAAAACAAGAAGCATCCATTGATGCTTTAGCCGCATCTGACATTGTCAGATTTAGTGTATGGGAACTGCAAGGCACATAAAAAGCTCTTGGATTCTTAACCAATAGCTTAGCCTGCACACCTTTGTTTTTTTCCCTTTATATTAGCCCCATTGTCATAGGACTGCTTCCGACAATCCTGAAAAGGGATGTTCAATTCCTCAAGCCTGTTAAGTATTAGATTGGACAAACCCAGGCCAGTGGATTCTGGAGCTATCAGAAATCCTAAAAAGTGCTCTTTTATTTCTGGTGTTGTGCCCAGAGTGACTGTGCGCACCACAACAGACATTTGTTCATAGTGACTAACATCAGGTGTACAGTTTAAAATTATTCAATAATATTTGCAGTCTTTGATTTCTGCCACCATAACCTCAATTATTTTGTCACTGACACACTCTATCAGCTCATTCTGGACAGTCTTACACAGGTAAGACAATTTCTTTCTGCATCCAAAAGGGCCATTTCTGTTTCATCAATAGTCTTCTGCTTAGAAAGACGGAGGGTAAAGTCTTTCCACTTCACCATTTTATTGTAATGATCTTGACTATTTTCATGCTGTTTCAGCAAAGCACCTACATTTACCCAATCACACAGTCCCTCTGATGACAGCTTTGTGGACTTTCTTGTGAATGATTATCAAAAGAGGCAGTAAACTGCATCACTTTTCTTTGAATAAATTTGCCAGCTTTGCTTGATTTTTTTCCCCATTAACTAAATGTCTGTATGTATAGTGGTAGTGAAAGCTTCGTCCATCTGATCTCTTGTGGAATGTAGAGGTGTCACTGATTGGTACTGGCCCTCTTCTTACCAGATCAGTCCTTTCTAAATCTGAGAGGAATGCTGACCATTCAACTGTGTCAATTGGAGGAGCTGTTGATCTATCTTGATAGCTGGAGCTTGTTGAGGCAGTGGATGGGAAATCTATAGCAGTGGGTGCAGATGTAGAAGGACCTGTAGGGACGATAGATTAAATAAAAAAGAATAAAATGACATAGCATAACATTTAATTGTAAAGCCAACACAAAACAAAAACTTTTAGATTAACAGACCTGTCATGCCGGCTGAGTTTGAAACCAACGGATCAGTGAATGTAAGTCCTTGTAACTGCTCCTCTCTTTCAGTCACATCTAAGTGCTCTTCCCTTTTAGTCGCTTGTGCAGTGGATGAACCTGCAATGATAAAACAAACAAACAAAAAATAAAGAAATAAATAAAAAGCTTAATGTTTTTTGTCCTATTAACAGGCTATGTAACCATTTGCCATCAAGAAAGCCCTCACCTGCTGCATCATCAGCTGTTGAGGCACTGACACTCGAAACATTAGGGGCAGGTAAAGTTGGTTGTTCTCCAAAGTACTTCAACAGTGTTCCTATGAAAAATAGCATTACATAATGCATAGTTTATTTAGTAGAATGAGTTTATTTGCCCATGTTGTACCACAAGAAACTCCACACGTCACCTAACAATTCATATTCTGTTGGCAAATGAGGCATAATTGCCATATGGTGAAAACTTAAAATGGTGATCTACTGCATCCTAAATATGAGGAAAGCACTGCGTCATCACTCACCACCATGTTAATAAAACTGCACTCTATTTTCATTTTTGGTATATTTTCTAATAAAGATAAATACCATCTCTCTCCAAAGATCTTAGAGCAGAGAGCGCATGTGCTTTGTCTATTAAGGTAGTAGATTCACTTTAACACAAACAGCAATGCTAGCTAAGCTGGCATCTGTTTTCTTCAACTTAAACCGATATCTATCCATCCTTCTATTATCTTCCGCCTATACGGGGTTGGGCCGCGGGAGTAGCAGCTTCAATAGCGAGGCCCGGACGTCCCTCACCTCTGGGGAAATCCCAAGCAGGCATTTCCAGGCCAGGCCAGCCTAGAGACATAGTCTCTCCAACATGTGCTGGGTCTCCCTCGCCGATATGTATCAACACATGAAATACACACCTACCTAGATAAATGTATATTAATAACGGGTAATATTTCACTGTTAATGATGATGGATGGTTGATAAATATCACTACACGAGTTATGACGACAAGCTAGCTGTTACCTCAAGTGACGTGAGCACAATATGTGCTGCTGCTGCACAAAATATACCGGTCAGTAAATAATCATGCAAACATACCTTTATCTTGCTATTTTTTTCTCTTCCTCTTTCCTTTTCTTTTTTCGGCACAAGAGGGATACATTCTTTTTTGTGACATGGCTTAGACTGTCTTATTAACGTGACGGATGCACGCCAGTGTGATTTGTCAATGGACACGCACATACCGCGAGCCTTCTGCGCCATCGCGGCTGCCGTTGCGAAGAGAATGTTGATCATTTATTTATTTTGAACACTTAATAAAAAGCAAATATAAGTAAATTAATGAAGTCATAACAAAACAAAACAAAAAAGAAGAAAAAAAAACATATGTACATACCATCATGTTCGAAAAGGAGTAGGAAGAAGTAATAAAACTTATTAAATCCTACCCCTGTTCTATATTAACATCTACCTATGTTTAAGCATACATACATATCTATATATATATACACACACACACATACATACATACATATATACATATATATACACACATACATACTTACACATACACCCGTATCTCAAACACATGCACACATACATGCATATACATACACACCCACATAACTATAGACAGTATACACATATCTCTATCTACATATACGTACACATATATCCATACATATCCATATACAAAATACCCTTATCTCTCACACTTTTTTTATATATATATTTTTTTTTTCATGTGCATGAGCAGTTGTGGACAAATCAGAATTTTATTGTCTTGAATTTTTCATTTCTTAATTGATATACATTCATTTATTCATTTATATCACTTGTTTAAGTTATTTATATAAAAAAAAAAAAACATATTAAAAAAAAACAGACCATGGGCCTGGTCATTCGTTTTTGGGGCCCCCCACTTAGTTCGTTTATGCTTCGGGCCATTCGTCCCAGTTCCATTCGTCAGAAACTGAATTAAAGCAGGACATCTGTCTTTTTATAGACTGACTGTCTATTCAGGCTCTTGCCCGCTCCACCAGATTCACAGAACACCTCATCCACAAAGCTGTCAGCAAGCTGAGCCCCCCTCAAAAAAAAAAAGAACTCTGGACAAACTATCTCCTGCACTACTATTAATACTATATGTATTTACTGTTCTTTTGCACTGTTACTGTTACAAATGCTATATCTTACATAATTGGTAATAATAATAATAATAATATTTCTTTGCTGCCATTACCATCTGCCTTTTTGCACTAGCATAAGTATTGCATATTTTATATTATTGTACATTTTATATTTTATTGTGAAATTGAATGTTTGAATTTTAGTATTAGGAACTGATCTTTTCTGTTGTGCCTGTGCACTTTATCTGTTTCACTGTTGGTGAATGAGAAACGTCCTCTCGAGTCCTTGTATGTCTGGTTTGACTTTGACATTGTAATGTTATAGGCCTACTGCATGTTGAGAAAATTTAGATCGGTATTGCGCAACAATCGGGAGATGGGAACACCCCCAAAAATTGACAGCTATTTCGCACACTGGATATAACCTAACCGAATATCTTCAGAACAGCTCCAAATGACACAAAACTCATTTGGGTGAGTAGAACATGATGTAATAACATCACATCAAGGGCCAAACTTAAAAAACACGGCGTTTTCCTTTAAGTAAGCCCCATTGTATAGACCAATTTACAGCCTAAATCACTGGGAAGCTGTACAGTCAAATTGATTCAAAGTTTTCTATCTAAGGAAAACCAGTTGATTGCATTGGCTCATTGACTCAAAGGCAATCCCTCACACTAAGCATGCTTGTAACAACAGTGGAGAGGAAAAACTCCCTTTTAACAGGAAGAAACCTCCAGCAGAACCAGGCTCAGTGTGAGTGGCCATCTGCAGAGGCCAACTGGGGCTCATGGAGACAGAAGCAGAGATACAGATAGCAGTTGTAAAAGGCGGCCCCGTCCAGGAAACACACAGCCAGGCAGACAAGCTCCGAGCCAACTCCCTTGTCAGAGGAGGAAGAGAGCACATCCAGCCAGTCCACCACAGAGAAACAGGATTTTAATGGAAAACAGGCCAATCTCCAACATTTATAAACAAGGGCGTTGATGGCGGCAGCACAGCTGATATTTCTCTCCAGGATGGTGTCACAGCCAAACAGGAACAGACAAGGCGAAGCTACTATCAGAAAAAGCAGAGAGCATAATGTTAGAGATTGAACTAACAGATCTTGCAGAGAGCGAAAATAGAGATAGAATGAAGCAGAATGATGAAATGGGGGTCCCTATGTCCTCCAGATGTCTAAGGCTATAGCAGCATAACTATAGAGAAAGCTCAGGATAACCCAAGCCACTCTAACTATAAGCTTTATCGAAAAGGAAAGTTTTAAGCCTAGCCTTAAAAGTAGACAAGGTGTCTGCCTAACAAACTAAAACTGGTAGTTGGTTCCACAGGAGAGGAGCCTGATAACTAATATATCGTCCTCCCATTCTATTTTTAGAAATTCTAGGAACCACTAGTAAACCTGCAGATTCAGAGCGAAGTGCTCTGTTAGGAACATAAGGAACAATCAGATCTCTGATATAAGATGGAGCTTGGCCATTTAAGGCTTTATATGTGAGAAGGAGGATTTTAAATTCTATTCTGAATTTAACGGGAGGCCAACGAAGAGAATCTAGTATAGGAGAGATATGATCTCCCATTCATCACCTGCGCATAAATAGGCATACCAATTGCCATTTGTTATAAAAAGTTTATGTTATAAAGTCAAACTTTCTCATTATTCTCAGATAATGAATGGGCATAGACCGACAAGCTTCTGCTAGTTAACATACTTATGTTGCTGGACTGTTGATGAAGCCCTCCTTGTTTACAAGCAGTAAATGGGTCTATGCAGGATCCATTGTGTTCTATCACAAGCATTATCTATGTAAAGCCATAGGTCAAAATTAGATTCAACTGCATTGACCAAGAGAGGATTTGCAAACAAGGAATTTAACTTTGGTTTTAGGCACTTGGAGCATACAAATGGGAAAAAAGACAAAGTACACATTTTCAAAGTACAGGGACAGAAACCTCTGTTGCCATCTTGACTAAAAGGACACATTGCTCTGTCTTGCATCAGATATGAAAAAGACAAAATGGAGATGCTCAGGCTTGTCTACGATGTTTATCTTTTGATGCAGAATATTTTTTTTCCTAAAAATCATTGTCAGAAGTTCTTAGAACAGAGCCGGTTTTCTTTATCAGCTTTATACCCTTCAAGTAATATGTGCTTTTGCCACTACCCCGGCAGGTGATGGAAAAAGACTTCAAACTTTCCAAAACAGACGTATAGAAGATTAGCACCATCTTGCAGCAAACACTTAAGAAACTTAGCTTCCTTAAGGACAGATTGTTCTGTGCCCTCTGGCAATGGCTTTACAGACGCATCTCAAGTCTGTTGTCAAGGTAAACACAGAGCAACAATTAGCAATTAACTTATGCTGGGCTTACAGTAAACTTAGTGCGATTGCTGCTAATAATTACAAAGGGATTCCCATACAATTGCCCAACAAAATGTTTAAAACTTTTTTAAGGGATGCTTCACATTTAAGTGAAAATAAATAAATCCTGTCCTTCAGACTGAGAGTGAAAAGAAAGTGAAAAGAGTTAATCAAAATCAAAAAGCTTCTAAAGACATTCAACCTTTTTTTTTTCCTCACAGGGAGATTCGGGGGGACCACTGGTAGTACAGAACCAAAATAGTTCTATGTGGGTCCAGGCTGGAGTTGTGAGCTTTGGTGAAGGCTGTGCTAAACCAATGAAACCTGGGATCTACACTCGAGTGTCCAAGTACCAGAGATGGATCAGTGACACTGTCACAGGCATGGAACCAGGCTTTGTTACTTTTACCTCCCCTGGAATCGACAGCGACTCTGGCTTTCACTGTGCTGCCACCCCCCCTGCTACTCCTATCAGCACGACCACTGATGTCAGTATTTTTGACAGTGGTGAAACCTTGAGCCACCTCACTTACTTCATGGCTCTTATTTGCTCTGTTACCTCAAGTTTTTGTTGGTAGTGTTCAAAGAAAAGATTTCACTTAATACACGACACATAATACTGTTATTGATATGGGTGGTTCACTTTTAATTGATTGTACTGCAGTTCTAAGACATACTAATGTACATGTTACTTTATTGAAGAACACTTGTCATGAAATAAAAAAAAACATGGTAATCACATTGTGTAAGGTTAAAAATAAAATATTTCTTTTTTAAACTGGAGTACCAGAGAAAAGGAAAGTTTATAATGTTATCATAAAAAAGCAGTATTATTATATTGCAAAGTAACTTGTTGACTGATCTTCGAACAAGTAATTATGACATATGCCAAATTATTAATACATTTTTCAAGAAATTTTATTAATTTTATTAGTCATCCAACAAACTTAAAATATTTTCCTGTAACAGTCCTGCTCTCTGAACACTGAAACCCTTTTTTTGCTGAATGTCCTTTTTTCTGTAATGATTAAATACATTGTTCAATAAAGATATCATATGATTATTTGTATATTAAATGACCATCTATAGATATTTATTATCAGAAAACATAACATTTCATACAAATACAGTGGGTACTGGTTGGAAATGGACGGTTTCCTGCGTGATTCCTGCGTGAATCACGATGTATTTCCTGAGGCCAGTTTTTTTTATTTCAAAAAGAACTGCAATGTACCCGGACAACCACCAGGTGGCGCTTGGGAGCTCTGCCGTGCTAAAGGTGACGTTTGTGGGCCTGCAGTCAACTGAAAAGCAGGTTTATTGGGGATCTTAGTGTGATATTGTGCTATTTTATGATGTTTTTGATTAAAATAAAGTTAATGAATTAATTTAACATAGTGACTGCATTATCTGCATCTCTATTATTTAATGAAAAATAAAATTAATTAAGTTGGAGATGGGGATACGGACTGAGGCGCAACCAGAGAAAGGCGACAGAGACAGTACAGTGGCTGGTGATTTTGAAATTAAAATCATATCCAAAGTTGATTCCTCATTGAGATAAGCCAAATTTGTTCAAAAAGGTATGTAAGAAAATATATTTTCTTTAGTTTTGTGAAATATAAGTGCCGTTGACAGCTTTGAGGATCAAAAGTTAAGCTAATCTTTAAATGTGTTCATTAAAATCCATCGAGAGTTTGTGTGCTTGGTCTGTAATAAAAAAAAAATAGCCATAGTAAAAAACATTTCATGTTCAGACTCACAAAATTAACAGATTTTATCACTTAAACGTTTAGCCTTGATGGGGTTGCGATACATGTACACATGCACCTTAATACTATTTACAGTGGGGCAAAAAAGTATTTAGTCAGCCACCAATAGTGCAAGTTCTCCCACTTAAAAAGATCAGAGAGGCCGGTAATTTTCATCATAGATATACCTCAACTATGAGAGACAAAATGAGAAAAAAAAAATCCAGAAAATCACATTGTCTGATTTTTAAAGAATTTATTTGTAAAATATGGTGGAAAATAAGTATTTGGTCAATAACAAAAGTTCATCTCAATACTTTGTTATATACTCTTTGTTGGCAATGACAGAGATCAAACGTTTTCTGTAAGTCTTCACAAGGTTTTCACACACTGTTGCTGGTATTTTGGCCCATTCCTCCATGCAGATCACCTCTAGAGCAGTGATGTTCTGGGGCTTTCGCTGGGCAACACGGACTTTCAACTCCCTCCAAAGATTTTCTATGGAGTTGAGATCTGGAGACTGACTAGGCCACTCCAGGACCTTGAAATGCTTCTTACGAAGCCACTCCTTCATTACCCGGGCGGTGTGTTTGGGATCATTGTCATGCTGAAAGACCCAGCCACGTTTTATCTTCAATGCCCTTGCTGATGGAAGGAAGTTTTCACTCAAAGTTTGACGATACATGGCCCCATTCATTCTTTCCTTCACACGGATCAGTCGTCCTGGTCCCTTAACAGCCCCAAAGCATGATGTTTCCACCCCCATGCTTCACTGTAGGTACGGTGTTCTTGGGATGCAACTCAGCATTCTCTCTCCTCCAAACACGACGAGTAGAGTTTTTAACAAAAAGTTCTATTTTGGTTTCATCTGACCATATGATATTCTCCCAGTCATCGTCTGGATCATCCAAATGCTCTCTAGCAAACTTGAGACGGGCCTTGACATGTACTGGCTTAAGCAGGGGGACACGTCTGGCACTGCAGGATCTGAGTCCCTGGCGGCGTAGTGTGTTACTGATGGTAGCCTTTGTTACTTTGGTCCCAGCTCTCTGCAGGTCATTCACTAGGTCCCCCCGTGTGGTTCTGGGATTTTTACTCACCATTCTTGTGATCATTTTGACCCCACGGTGTGAGATCTTGCGTGGAGCCCCAGATCGAGGAAGATTATCAGTGGTCTTGTATGTTTTCCATTTTCTAATAATTGATCCCACAGTTGATTTCTTCACACCAAGCTGTTTACCTATTGCAGATTCAGACTTCCCAGCCTGTTGCAGGTCTATAATTTTGTTTCGGGTGTCCGTTGACAGCTCTCTAGTTTTGGCCATGGTGGAGTTTAGAGTGTGACTGTTTGAGGTTGTGGACAGGTGTCTTTTATACTGATAACGGGTTCAAACAGGTGACATTAATGAAGGTAACGATTGGAGGACAGAGGAGCCTCTTACAGAAGAAGTTACAGGTCTGTGAGAGCCAGAAATCTTGCTTGTTTGTAACTGACCAAATACATTTTTTCCACCATATTTTGCAAATAAATTCTTTAAAAATCAGACAATGTGATTTTCTGGATTTTTTTTTTCTCATTTTGTCTATCATAGTTGAGGTATAACTATGGTGAAAATAACCGGCCTCTCTCATCTTTTTGAGTTGGAGAACTTGCACTATTGGTGGCTGACTAAATACTTTTTTGCCCCACTGTATCTTGATATACTGTATATACCTGGATATACTATATATATAATGCTTATTCTTAATGCACCTTTTTCCTCCCTGTTTGCACCTTCAGTAACTTCTATGCCAATATGTGACGAGTGAATTTCTCCGCTGTGATATCAGTAAAGCTCATCTAATCAAATCTAATCTAATCTAAATAAAAACATAAATAAATACATGTTCTCATAATAAATCATTTATTTAAAAAATGCTGTTATGTTCCTTTTTTGTAAAATTGCTTTTAAAATCCTCAACTGTTTTTATTCTTTTATTTTCTTTCAAAAAATCACTAGATTTTAAAAACACTCATAGTTTTTGAAAGGTATTATGTATATATATATAAACTAAAACGCTCTGATCTTTCTTTCTGTCATTTTGTGTGCGTGTGTGGCATCTGCAATGTTTTCGTTAAATATTCAAATAAATAAGATGGACTTTAAACTAGCAGACACGTTTGGATTTTTGCCATTTTAATTTTTTATTTAATTTTAAAAACGAAAGAAATGGAAATGGTTATTTTTGTCATAATCTTGGCGCTGATGGTTTGGTTTTTTCCTTTGCTCCTTGCTCCCTGTCTAATTGGTTCTGCGGCTGATTATCGCCGATCATTTCCACCTGGTCCCTCTACTATTTAAGTTGTGTGTTTGCCTTCCATCAGCGCCAGGTTATTCGTGTGTTTTGGTACGACGTTTCCTAGCTTTCTTTAGTCTCTCTGCTTCCCTGTTTATGACAAGTTTTCTGCCCTGTGGATCTCGAGTTTTGCCTTCCCCCTGTCTGCTCTGTTTGTCGCATCTGATCCTGGATTCTACCGGCTTCTGAACCTGAAACTGTCTTCTGACTTCGGCCTTGGATTTCCCTTCTGGACTCTGTTGCTGCTCGGCGTCTGCTGCTCGCTCTCTAGGAACTCTGGGAACGTCGCCCGCTGCAACAGCGGTCAAAGCTCCGCGAACGGACTGAACTTTGAATCAGGTCAGTGACTAGCTCCAAGTAGCATTCAGCTTCACATACAGTCTCTGACCTGTATTCTCCTATCCCTGCAGAGATCCACCCCGCAGCAGACGAGCAGTCCCATGCACCTGTTTTGATAAACGCTTTTAACGTTCCCACTGCTTGTCTCGCCTTGAATTCTGGGTCCAATATTCTCAGATCATTACAGAATAACCTGGCCAAAACATGGACCCATCGGCAGACGGGCAGTGGCGAAATGATGTGGATCAAAGCATTTCCCGGCTAGAATCAGGCATGCAGGAGATCCTTGATTATTTGCGTAATCAGGCTGCTCCAGCTGCCCCACCTGTGACAGCTGCCACGCCCACGTCTGCTACTCATAGTCCAGTTTCTCTTGAACCGCGTCTGTCCCCTCCTGAAGCGTTTAAAGGGGATCCTGATCAATGCAGAGCCTTCCTAACTCAGTGCGAAATTCATTTTGAATTACAGGCCTCTGCGTTTCCTTCTGATCGAGCCAAGGTGGCCTATGTAATCTCTCTGTTAGCGGGAAAGGCCAAATTATGGGGAACGTCAGAGTGGTTGAATAATCCTGAACTCTGCAGCTCTTATAATAATTTTTCTTTGGAAGTAACCAGAGTTTTTCCCCAGTTCTTCTGAGTATGGAAGCCTCAAGGGGACTTTTGACTCTCAGACAGGGAGATCGGTCAGTAATGGAATACATCACTGATTTCCACCTGTTGTCAGCCGACTGTTCCTGGAATGAAGACGCCTTAATGGATGTTTTTTTCTTTGGCCTGCGGGAAAGCATCAAAGATGAGCTTTCGACCCACGACTACCCCCGGACTCTGAAGCAGCTGCCAACCAGATCGACCTTCGCCTCACTGAGTGTCGCAGGGAGAGGAGAGCACTAACTATCGCCTTTCCTCAACCTGCTCATCACTCCGCACCCTTTGCACCTATGTCAGCCACTGGTCCGGATCGGATGCTGGAGCCCGAACCTATGCAGCTGGGACGCACGTCTCTCCAAGGAGGAGAGGGCACGTCGAATCAAATTTCATCTCTGTCTGTACTGTGGCAGTGATGGACACTTCCTCAGTACTTGTTCTTCTAGGGGTAAAAATAGGCTGGGACGCACCAGACTCTCTGCCTCCCCAGCACCCCCGGAGCCTGGTCCAGATTATTTTTCTCCCCTTTCTTCTGAGTCTGGTTTGGTGGATTTCTTTTATGGGGATAGAGAAGACCTTTTTCCCTTCTGTTCACCTCCACCCACCGGATTCCGAGAGGGGGGCCCTGCCTTCACGGTCAGGCGCCTTCTCAGGTCTGGGAGGATAGGCAGTAGGCTCCGGTATTTGGTTGACTGGGAGGGTTATGGTAGCCTGGGTGCCATTCTGAACTTAGTCCCGCCCACAAAGTTTGAGGTCGGGAAGTTCGGTTTGGCTCTGCTCCATAGTAGCGCGAGTATTATCGCCCACTGTCAGGCGATCCAATCAAATTGTCAGGGCGGGCTTTATACGATGATGGACAGATGACCAACAGTAACGTAATCAACCAAGTGACCAATGCGTGCTTGGGTGACAACAACAATGGCTGCTGCTGGAGAGTTTAGGTGAGTAGATTCTGCTATTAGGTCTGTTCTAGAAGATATCGACAGCAAATTAATTTTAAAAGAGGAACAGAGAAACGCGATCAAGTCTCATCTTCTTATTCTAGGCGTGCAACTGCACGCTTTGATTTTTGTGGACAACAACTATGCCTCGCTTAACATACGTCACGCACTCCGTTGCTCTTATTGGTTGTAGGTCTATCCAATTGAGTGCAGAGGCATTTTTTTTCCTGGTTCGTTCGAAACACGCCCCATAATCACAGCTCTATGGAGCAGTATCAGACTCATATTCTGAATAGAATTGAGTCGGACTACGTCAGGCTAGGGTTATGGACCCAGGGACAGGTCCTGGATTCCGGCCCGGTTGATCCGGGATCAGGACCCCCACCAGGGGGATCATCCTGATCAGCCTGTTGGGGCGTCTGGAATCCGCCCTTGAAAGGGAGGGGGGGGGGTTGTCATGTTCTTGGCGCTGATGGTTTGGTTTTTTTCCTTTGCTCCTTGCTCCCCTGTCTAATTGGTTCTGACGCTGATTATCGCCGATCATTTTTTCACCTAGTACCTCTACTATTTAAGTTGTGTGTTTGCCTTCCATCAGCGCCAGGTTATTCGTGTGTTTTGGTGAGACTTTTCCTAGCTGTCTTTTGTCTGTCTGCTTCCCTGATTATGACCAGTTTTCTGTCCTGTGGATCTCGAGTTTTGCCTTCCCCCTGTCTGCTCTGTTTGTCGCATCTGATCCTGGATTCTATCGGCTTCTAAACCTGGAACTGTCTTCTGACTTCAGCCTTGGATTTCCCTTCTGGACTCTGTTGCTGCTCGGCGTCTGCTGCTCGCTCTCTAGGAACTCTGGGGGCGTGGCCGCCGCAACTGCGGTCAAACCTCCCTTCTGGATTCTGCTGAGTTCTCTGCGAACGGACTGAACTTTGAATCAGGTCAGTGACTTTGCTCCAAGTCGCATTCAGCTCTACATCCAGTCACTGACCTGTATTCTCCTATCCCTGCAGAGATCCGCCCTGCAGCAGACGAGCAGCCCCGCGCACCTGTTAGTGTTTAATAAACGTTTTGAACTTTCCCACTGCCTGTCTCGCCTCGAATTCTGGGTCCAATATTCTGAGATCATTACATTTTTACAGGTATGCTTAAAAAAAGATTTATATAGTAGCCCATAATATAATAGTGAAACATAAAGTCAGGAAAATGTCTCATAGAAAATGTTTTTACTTGCATTTCAACTCAAATCAATGTATTCCCTGATTTCAATGTTGAAATGGAGTATTTCATTGTATGATAACTGTAAAAAAAAATAAAGGTTTCTATTTCCTATCGCGGGTTCTTTTTGGAAAATGAAACCCCCGCGATAAAGGAGGGTTCACTGTATTTAAAATGGGAATACTCCGGATTAGCTCCGGGGGGGTTGGGCCTTTCATGCTTGTAAGGCATCATAGCGTCCTTTTCCAGATCAAACTGAAAATTTTACCAGCTAGATAATAATGATGATAAAAATAACAAAAATAGTATAACGATACGCCTATTATCAGAGTAAGATATTGAGGCTGTAGAATGATTATACCTATGGTCTAATGTAATTCCTTGGAAAGGTGGAGCGCACATCAGCTAATCTAAATAAAAGAAAGATGCCATAAAGACAAACAGTATAATAGGCTAGTATCCGTAATATATAAATAAGTTAATTAAGTTATTGTACAAATTTTACAAATCATAGGCCATCAAGTGATTAAAAAAAGAGAAAAACATTTAAGGCAACAATAAAAAACCTGGCCAGAGCTGGGACCGAACCCTCAATCTTTTGAACTGCAGACCATTCACCCTAACCTCTACGCTAAACCTGGGGAACATTAATCTGCTCAGCTCGCAACACCTGACACACCTTCCAGTCTGCTCATTCACCTATCTAATCCTGACTCCTGGGACACCGAAATGGACTCAGACTGCCAGCTGGTGGCTATAGTAGTCACATGTTTTTTCACGCAATTCGTGAAACACAGGGAGCGTGAGTGGAGTGTGCATTTCCAACCATCACCCACTGTAATACCGCAATTAAAGAAATCAGAACGGGCACCTTAGGGCAAATTTTTGCCCCTTCAGGAGACCTGCTTGTGACATTTCATTGGCACTAAATTGCTGTGCATTATGCCTAAGTTAGGCTGTCTTTGAACATAAGTTCTGGACCCGTTATAAATACTCTACTGTATGTATACGCCAAAAATGGAAAAAATACATAAAAAGTTCTGCGTAGGCCAGCATTTTACAAGATTCTGGGACATGAGGCATACGCTGACTAAATCATTAAGGTGTCACAGGGGCTTTAGATCTGCTTATGACAGATACATAAGCAGATGTTTTGGAAATTTTTTTATTTAAAAGTACTACCAATTTACTAACCTAAAAATGACACACCTCTCGAATTACCCACAACATAACGGCTTTTGGGGTTCCATCAAAGATGGGGCTCAGAAAGGCCATAAGAAGCGTGAGAAACTCATGCTTCGGGCCACCTGTCTCCAACCCTTTCTCCAAACAGCCAGCATCATCGTTGACTTTGATGAACCCGTCGTTCTTGTTGGAGTATGTGCTCCGCTGAAAGTCCTGAAAACAGCTCCATCCCACACATCAGTCTGACATATATTGAAGCGTGTGACTTTCTTGTGGTCAATATCCATGGCCAGCTCTGCAATAATATGTAGTTGCACATTTGTTTCTCCAGATGTTCTTCTGGGGACATGTCCTGCTCTTTGTCTTCTGTAAAATCTTCAATCTCATCATCATCAATTACAATGGCCTCAAAGAGATTGGCGTAGTCATGCACACATTAGAGATGGGGGGGAAAAAAAGCATCAAGATGTACTTCCAACTTTCATTCACAAAACATTCAAATTATGTCAGAAGTTATATACAACATCCAAAGTAAATACATCTACAATAGATGTATCAGTTTCACTTTACCATATGGTGAGACCACACACACCCTTTTTCTTTCAGGAGCTCTGTAGATTGAGACATTGTCTGGTGTGTGGATTGTTGCCGTCATTGAAATCTATAGCCTGAAAACAGTGAAAACACAGGAGTAAGATTCTGCCACTCTTGGCTGTGTTGCTGGGCTTGTGTTCAGAGTTAAAATATGCAAATATGCATATCCAATTCAGCAAAAACTCCAAGGTCTTCCATTTGCAGTACGAGAAGCTGTGTCAGAGGGACTGGAACTGCTCTCGAAAGAGGGCATTAGGAAGAACATTGATGCTTCTCCCTGGATTTCTCCTATTGTGGTCCCAACAAGAAAAGTTAAGGGAACCTAATAAGGCCATTGTTACTGACAATGGCCCTTTATCCCACATGAATGAGCTTTTAAGTGAGCTCAGGGGTGTCTGTGTTTTATCCACCATAGATCTGGCATCTGCATACCACCCACTATTTCTACATTCAATTTAGTTAATTTTTATAGTGCCAATTCACAACACATCATCTCAAGGCACTTTGTAGTTCACCAGAACTTACAGTCAAATTGATTCAAAGTTTTTTATCTAAGGAAAACCAGTTGATTGCATCGGCTCATTGACTCTAAGGCAATCTCTTACATTAAGCATGCTTGCAGCGACAGTGGAGAAAAAATAAACGTCATGGGGAACCAGGCTCAGTGTGAGCGGCCATCTGCCGAGGCCGACTAGGGTTCAAGGAGACAAAAGCAGACATACAGAAAGAAGCAGAGATACAAAAGGCAACTGCAAAAGGTGGCCCTGTCCAGGAAACACACAGTGAGGCAGACGAGGTCCGAGCCAGCTGCCATGGCAGAGGATGAAGAGAGCACATCCAGCCACAGTCAGAGAAACAGGACTACACTGAAAAACAGGCAGATCTCCAATATTTATAATCAAAGGTGTTGGTGGCAACACAGCCAATATTTCTCTCCAGGGTGGTGTCACAGCCAAACAGGAACAGACGAGGCACAGCTACTATGAGAAAAAGCAAAGAGAACATAACATTAGAGATTGAACTAACAGGTTCTGCAGAGTGGGAGAACAGAGATAGAATGAAGCAGAATGATGAAAAAGGTGTCCCTATGCCTTCCAGAAGTCTAAGCCTATAGCAGCATAACTAGAGAGATAGCTCAGGATAACCTGAGCCACTCTAATTATAAGCTTTATCAAAAAGAAAAAAGTGTTAAAACTACCCTTTAGCACATTGTACACTGTGCTATTTGTGGGGCGATTTTCCAGTCCTACGAGAATCTTCGATCAGGCTGACTATCAGCCTCTCATGACCACCTCCCAATCAGGAATCGTGAGGTCGGGAGAAAATCAAACATGATAGTATTAGTATATTAGTATAGTATAGTATAGTATAGTATTAGTATTAGTGTTGCGCCAATGCCATTTTTCGGCTCCGATACCTATACCCGATACCTGGCTGTGCAGTATCGATCGATACCGATACCATAATAATGTAAAATAATTGCCATCATGGCTTTGTCAAGCTGCTGCCTACCTTTGTGAAGCAGGAAAAACTCTAATACAAAGTGAATCCAGTAGAACTTTTTAATAAAAAGTTTTTATTGCCTACCAGGAGTGGGTGACAATAGTTGAATAAACTTATGGCTCTCAAAATGGTATCTGTGCCCTATTTTTTGGTACTCGCTGATACCGATACCACCATTTTAGGGCAGTATCGGGGCCCCGTCCGATACTGGTATCGGTGCAACACTAATTAGTATCATTAGTATAAAAGAAGCCTTCATCTCAGAAGTTACAGAAATAATAGTTTCTTTAAAACCCTCAAAGGCTAAAGATACATTTAGGCTGAGAAGCCATTTCCTTCAGCTTCACAAAGAGGCACTTACTAGGCCAATTGCTCCTCATGATAAATCGGTCCATTAATCAACAGATTAATAGTGCCATCATCATGCAAAATAGACAAAGTTAATCTAGTGTTTAAGACAGGAGACAGTTCTTTGATTTGAAATGTGCTTTTGACACAATCAACCTTAATTTTCTGCTGGCTAAGTTTACCCACTTTAATTTCTCCAAAATTGCTCTTTGCTGGATGAAATCATAGCTGTGCGACAGAAAACAAGCAGTTCAAACAGATAATTCACAGTCCACCTTCCTCACTCGTTCTGCTGGAGTTCCACAGGTATCAATACTGGGACCAATTCTACACAGCCTTTATGTTTAAAGGGGGAGAAGTAAAATGGAGGAAAGAAATAAATGATGTTATGGTACTGCTGAACGAGTTATGAGTAAACACCCTTAAGAGTTAATTGTCTACTTGAGCTTCTACCTCATCCTAGGTTACAAACATAACACTGCCATTTTTTTCACATAATTTCAAATGAATGTTTTTTCTTATGTGGTCATACATTATTTGAAGTGCATTAATATGCCCTGCAGCAAAACATCACAGCACAAAATATAGTTATTCACTGGAGCATTTGGTGACCACATAAGCAAGCATCCACAGAACAATCATTTGATCAACAATAGTCCACAACTAAGGCTATGATCACACAGCAGGCCTTGATGCTCAATTCTGCTTTTTTTCGAAATCCGATTTATTTCCAAATATATATGCGACTTCTATTTGATCTCTGTGTGAACTGCAGTCATACAGCGCAAGTTTCCCGCATGCGCAGTAGAGGACGCAATGACGTCACAGGCCAGCGTGCTATTTGTTTACGGAAGTAAACATGGATTTTAGTGGTGGCGTGCAGCTAGCGGTCTTTTCCAACAATAAAAACACAATCTTTTCAAGATGGTTAAACATAAATATTGCTCTCCGCAACATCATCTGCAATGGTTGTTTTATTTCCTGCCGCTTCTACGTAACAAGACGCATGATAGTAACCTTTCTCGGGTATTAATGATTAATCCGACCTGGCCGTTCACACACAGGTCACTTTTGAAAAGATCACATTTCTATCGGATTCAGGATCACATAGTCAAGTGACCTGGGTCGGATTGGAAAAAATTGGATCTGTGGTGTTCAGACTGCGATGAAAAGATCAGATCCAGGTCGCATATGGGCAAAAAAATCTGATTTGGGTCACTTCATGCTGCAGTGTGAATGTAGCCTAATAGGCCTATAGGCTTGGATCCACGGCGCCCTCTGGTGGGCAAAGTCCCGGATCCTGACAAGATCACCATGTCACCAGGTGACTATGAACCAATTCAAGCACTGAGTAAAATGCTTAGAAGAAATCAATGCCTAGATGTGCCATAATTTTCTTCAACTGAATAAAAACAAAACTTAAGTAATAATCTTTGGAGCAATAGAGGAGAGATCTAAAGTTAGCACACAGCTTCAGTCGCTTCAGCTAATAAAAGTATCAGGCCAGAAATCTAGGTGTAGTGCTGGATTCAGACTTGAACCTCCAAAAGCATTTAAGGACAATTACAAGGTCGGCTTTCTATCACCTGAAGAACATTTCCAGGATTAAAGGAATAATGTCTCAGCATGATCTAAAAAAACTAATCCATGTGTGTATTTTTAGTCAAATTGATTACTGCAACAGTGTTTTCACAGATCTGCCTACAAAGTGGATCAGACAGCTGCAGCTAATCCATAATGCTGCTGCCCGTGTCCTCACTAAGACTAAGAAAGTAGAGGACATCACTCCAGTTCTAAAGTCCTTACACTGGCTCCCTGTATCTCAGAGAATAGACTTTAAAATACCTCTGTTAGTCTATAAATCTCTGAATGGCTTAGCACCTAAATACATCACAGACTTGCTATCAGTGTATCAACCCTCCAGACCACTCAGGTCTTCTGGCTCCAGCCTGCTCTGCATACCTAGAACCAGAACTAAACAGCATTTAGTTCCTATGCTCCACTAATCTGGAACAAACTTCCAGAAAACTGTAAAAATGGAGAAAGCCTGAAGTCCTTTAAATTAAGACTAAAAACACATTTGTTTAGGATTGCCTTTGACTGTTCTAGTTAAACAGTTCAACTAAAACCTCATTAGTTCAACTTTTTCATTTTCTTCAATCCAACTATTTTCAATGTTCTTTTTTGTTTCTGCATTTTTTATTTTATTTTTTTTTCTACTTGCTTTGATTCTGTTTTATTTTACTATATTTAATCATGTAAAGCACTTTGCATTGTCTTCGTACTGAATTGTACTATACAAATACATTTGCTATGCCTTGCCTTACTTTCCTTCTCAGTACTAGCATCACCATGAAAATCTGTTTCAAGTTCCAGACTTTTACACCACTGATGACAGATTTTATTATGCATAGATATTAAGTTGTCAAAATAGATGAGAAAAAAATCATCAATTATTCAGTTCAGTTATTGACAGATATTTGTCTTTGGCAGGTCATTATCAAGTATTTGTCACAGCTCAGAACAGAGGACCCAGTATTCAAGGCAGACAGACAGATTCCTCAAAAAGCGTAGACGCCAGGATGTGTAAGTCAGGAACCTGTGCAAAAGGAAATCTCAGGTTAGAGATCACATTAATCTGATGAGGATGATTACGTACACGTGAGTCACTAACCTGGTCTTAAAGTTCAGTTCCGTGCCCAAAGGAAGAGGTGGATTCCAGCGGGATGGCTACCAACACCACGTGGCGAATACTGCCCAGAGAGTTCCAGATGCTGAAGCCTTGAAGACTGCAGAATTGGCAGGATATCAGATCCAAGTAGATGAAGGAAGGCAGGACAGTCCAGAGGGCGAAGCCAAAGCTGGTGTCAAAGAGGTTCACAGGATTTCGAGCCAGAAGATCAGAGATCTGAAGAGGTACCGAAGGGAAATCCAGGTCGATGTCAAGAAGCAGATCCAGGTTTGGTCAAGAGTCAGAATCCAACAGAAGTCCAAAGGCAGGGAAACAGATCAGAATGAGAACAGGCGGGCTAAGAGGTCCAAAGGCAGAGTTGGTCAAGATCAGGAAATCAGAGCACAATCAGGTATGCTAGAGCACTCTCACCAAAGGTTTGAATAATCTGGCACTGATGACTGAAAGCAGGAGGGTGAAACAGAGACCGAAGCAGGTGACACTTACTATTTACATTATGCCATTTGGCTTAATGTAAATGGTAAGGAAGGTAAATGGCTAGCTCCGCTAACCATTTAACTGCCTAGCGGGGCAGGTATGAATGAATGTATGAACAATCAAGCCAGTCATCAGCACCAAGATCATGACAGTATTCGCTCATAATAACATTAACACATTTGAAACAAAGCATTAAAACACACGGAAGCACAAATAAAGGATAGTGAATGTCAAAAGTATATTCTAAAAACTATTAAAAAAGCAGTTTCGCTTTTAAAGTGATAAATTGTTTTGTGTAGAAGCTTTGGGAGAAGGTTAGGAGCTCTGCTACAAATGTAGGTGGAGAGCAGTTTGAGTTGTAGATGAAAAACATGCATTTTCATAAAGAAATATTTCAGCCCAGTGAGCTACTCAGGCATCAAGGGAACCTTGAACAAAAGTTGATTTAACTCTGTATGTACCGGTTGTCAGTCAATTTCCAGCGGTTGAATCAGCATTCATCATGTGTTTGATATTTGAGCAACATCTTGAACTGAAAATAAAACCTTTATCTCAGTGTTAGATGCAAACCTGTTTAATATTTCTGCCGTAAAACGCAACAAGATGGCAAAAAGCTGATTGCATGGGACAGAAACTCCTGCGCAGAAACAAAATAGAACATCTCTCTGATTTTCAAAATAATAATTTGCTATTTAAAAAGTTTTCTGTGATAACCTGCCCTTATTTCAAAAGTCACCACAATGTTTCTTTAAAAGCCTCAGAATGCACCGTTTTTATTTAGAACTGTTAAAGCCTCCTACATTATTATTTATTTATTATATATTTTGGCATACATTTGGATATTTGGTCTTGTGCATTTAATATTTATACTTCAACTTATTTATAGGTACACTATATTGCCAAAAGTATTTGCTCACCTGCCTTGACTCACATATGAGCTTAAGTGACATCCCGTTCCTAATCCATAGGGTTCAATATGACGTCGGTCCACCCTTTGCAGCTAGAACAGCTTCAACTCTTCTGGGAAGGCTGTCCACAAGGTTTAGGAGTGTGTTTATGGGAATTTTTGACCATTCTTCCAGAAGCGCATTTGTGAGGTCGCACACTGATGTTGGACGAGAAGGCCTGGCTCTCAGTCTCCGCTCTAATTCATCCCAAAGGTGTTCTATCGGGTTGAGGTCAGGACTCTGTGCAGGCCAGTCAAGTTCATCCACACCAGACTCTGTCATCCATGTCTTTATGGACCTTGCTTTGTGCACTGGTGCACAGTCATGTTGGAAGAGGAAGGGGCCAGCTCCAAACTGTTCCCACAAAGTTGGGAGCATGGAATTGTCCAAAATGTCTTGGTATGCTGAAGCATTCAGAGTTCCTTTCATTGGAACTAAGGGGCCAAGCCCAGCTCCTGAAAAACAACCTCACACCATAATCCCCCCTCCACCAAACTTTACACTTGGCACAATGCAGTCAGACAAGTACCGTTCTCCTGGCAACCGCCAAACCCAGACCCGTCCATCAGATTGCCAGATGGAGAAGCGCGATTCGTCACTCCAGAGAACGCGTCTCCACTGCTCTAGAGTCCAGTGGCGGCGTGCTTTACACCACCGCATCCGACGCTTTGCATTGCACTTGGTGATGTATGGCTTGGATGCAGCTGCTCGACCATGGAAACCCATTCCATGAAGCTCTCTGCGCACTGTTCTTGAGCTAATCTGAAGGCCACATGAAGTTTGGAGGTCTGTAGTGATTGACTCTGCAGAAAGTTGGCGACCTCTTCGCACTATGCGCTTCAGCATCCGCTGACCCCGCTCCGTCAGTTTACGTGGCCTACCACTTCGTGGCTGAGTTGCTGTCGTTCCCAAACACTTCCATTTTCTTATAATACAGCTGACAGTTGACTGTGGAATATTTAGGAGCGAGGAAATTTCACGACTGGATTTGTTGCACAGGTGGCATCCTATCACAGTTCCACGCTGGAATTCACTGAGCTCCTGAGAGCGACCCATTCTTTCACAAATGTTTGTAAAAACAGTCTGCATGCCTAGGTGCTTGAATTTATACACCTGTGGCCATGGAAGTGATTGGAACACCTGATTCCAATAATTTGGATGGGTGAGCAAATACTTTTGGCAATATAGTGTATTTTTAACAATTTCACACTTTGACACAGGGCTGCTCTGAAACCCAAAAAACTATTTTCATTTCATGTTAACGTGTTGAAATGACTAATAAAACTACTTGAAACATGGTGTTGAAATGGCATATTTTTTCCATATCAGAACAAAGACGACATAAAAATCAAGTATAGAAGTTATAATTTCTGAAATCCATACTTACATTGAAGGTGATAGCTGAAATGCAGCCTTTAATACTATCTTGAAAGCTATTGGCTTTGATCAAAATAGGATAAGTCCCACACATTTTTATCTTCATAATTTAGACTTTTGCTGATTTACGGCATTTAATGTGAAGAAATAACAATATTTCCACACAACCCTTTCCTCTGTGACCACTTTTTAATAACTTTCAGAATTACTTTGACAATGTTCTCCTCCCACAAATGAAGGTTTCACTTTAGCAGATCATTATCAGATAATGCAGTTGTAAATTCTAAAGAATCTGTTTCTCTTTCTCATTCCTCTGTACAGTGCTGCAGAGGGCAAAAGTTTAGTTTATTCCCTTTCACTGTTATGATTAGCGCTGATGACTGCCTGATTGCTTTTTCATTCTTCTGCCTTGCTCTGCCCAGTTTCTCATTACCGCCAATCATATCCACCTTTTCCAGCTTCAACCTAAACTGCTTTCTCCCATTCATAAGTGTCAGATTATTTTTAAGCCTTTGGGGTGAGTGTTTTCTAGACAGTAACTGATTGTGTTCTGATTAACCGATCCTGAACCATGTTAGTTGTAGACATCTGAGCATGCCTGTCTCTGTTCTGAACTGTTAGGATGACTTGTCTTCAGACACCTGCTGGATTCTTCTTGTGGACTGAATCTTGATCTGCCTCCTGACTTTGACCTGGATTATCCTGCCTTCCTTTGTCTGTATGGATCTGACCTCCTGCCAGTTCGTAGCGTCTACTGCGTCTTGTCAGCCAACAGGCCGGAATCAACCTCGGGCACGGAGTGAACTGTAAAACCAGTTTGGTAACACGCGTTCGTAATCATCCGCTGTCAAATTATGGTGGGTACTTACCTGTGTTTCTCTACTGTAGAGATTCCTGCCTTAGACGCCCTAGTCGCTGCTACTGCAGATCCGCAGATCCAGTAAATAAATCCCTTTTGAATAATTCCATTGTTTGTCTTGCCTTAAATACTGTACTGTTCTGAGACGTGACATTCACAGGTTGATGATTTTGTTAATGGGGTTGCTAGTTCTCTGCCTACTGCCTTAGACAACATAGCCCCTTTGAAAAAGAAAAACTTTGAAAATAGAAACCTGGCTCCCTGGTTTAATGCAGAGGTTCAAACTCAGAAGCAAAATGCAAGGAAACTGCAGAGAAAATGGTGCTATACATGCAAATGGGAATCCTACCGAGTCTGGAAAAAATAGTTTACTGCTGTATAGAATGATCCTTCATGAAACAGTATATTTCTCCTAATTAATAGAGGAGAATAAGAATAGTCCTATATATATTTGAAATACATTTGCCAAACTCACCCAGAGCCATAGCTCTGTCAAACCATCCATCCCACCTGCTCTTAGCAGTAAGGATTTTATGGGATTGTTTATAAATAGGATTAACTCTATTAAAAATAAGATCATTAAAACCCCTCTAACTATGAGTCATTTAGGTCTACAATTTGAGGCAGCATCTGAGGTAGCCATAAAATCCGAACCAGTTTTAGACTGCTTTAATCCAGCTGAACTTTGAGAGTTGGCAAAACTATTATCTTCGTCTAAGCCTTCAACTTAAATGTTAGAGTTCCAGCCAGGTTATTTAAGGAAGTATTCCCTTAAATAACCCACCCTCTTCCTCCATTTTAGATGTGATTAATCTATCCCTGTTACAGAGATTTGTACCTCAGGCATGTAGTGATGGTGACATGAAGCCTCGTGAGGAATGAAACTGTTTGGGCAAATTGCTTTAATGATCCCCACAGTTCATCAAGCTTAATGTGAACATGTCACCACCTACTGGTGGAGAGCATAACTACAATTAGCAATATAAACTGATTTTTTTACAATGGTTTTTCGTGTTTGTTTTTTTTAAGATCCTTTATTGTTCATGACTGGTGTGTACAATAAAATCTTTTGTTTTTGTTTTTTTTAGCATAAAATGTCTTAGAAGAGAACAATCTTTTAAAGTAAAATTTTTCTGTCATTGTAGTGACATAAGCTCAAGCATACAGTGTTTGTGCAAACCGGACAATGATGAGCAAAATGAAGGATGTTAGTCATTTTTATTTTAAAAAAATTGCTTTTCCAAAGTTTTTAGTATTAATCTGGTTGGAAGTCAGGTGTTCAATCAATCTTTTGGTTAGACCAACCAATCTAATTTGGCAGTGTATTTACTCAATCTATATTGGTAAAAGAGCAAACCAATACAAATTGCTCATTTTGGTCAAAATACTGGTTAAGTACTACAGCAACTTTCAAAAGCTTATAACAACTCTCTCTGATCTGGTTGAATTGTCTCTGTAAAGTCCCTTGAGATGACATGTGTTTAGAATTAGTGCTATATAAATAAACTGAATTGAATCGAAATGTCTAGCAGGGTTGACAGAAGATCAGAAATTCAAAATCTAGACTATTCAAAGGTAGTAATGTTGAAGTAATGTTGCTTTTGCTTCTTAAGACTCTGAAAATGGCCAGATTTAAATAATGGAATTAAAAACATTTTATGGTATGACATGCCGCTGAACCCACCTAGAAGTGACCGACTAGAAGTGACCGACTCCTGACCTCAGGCCATGTGTACTGCCCTGTCAGTGAGAGAGTCTCAGGAATGAAACCAGGCATTGATGCCTTCTAGGGGTGGAACGGTTCACAAAATCCACGGTTCGGTTCGATTCACGGTTTCTGGTCACGGTTTTCGGTTCGATTCGATACATGTTGATTGTTACACCGAAATCCCATAAAAATGTATCAAATTAATGAAAAAATCCCCCCAAAAATAATGGATTGTAATTATTTTAAATGATTCACAGAAACCCTGGATCATTTCCGTATGTTTTGCTGCTTTGAATTTAATCATCTGGCGCATGCTCTCTACCATCTCCAAGGGACTCAGAGGGGAGCAGACGAAGCCACAGTGGGGGCTGTAGGCTTTGCTTTGAGCAGCCGGTCTGGAGCGCAGCGGGGGTTGCTGACGCAGTATGAGGGATTTCGGGGTTAGCGTGACATGTTGCTGTTAGCATAAACAAAACGTGTTGCACAATGCTTGCACACTGTTGCACTTTTATCCACAACTTTCTTTCCGCTGTCATCGTAGGTTACTCTAAATGCAAAGCGCTCCCATACAGCAGACCTATAAAGTGCTGCTGGCGCGTCTTCCAACTCCAGTATTTCCCACTCGCCAGTCCGACACAATTCTCCACAACAACTGATTTTTTTCCCCTGCTACACCCGGCTAAGCTGCTTCGCTTCTTCTTCTTCTTGTTTACTACTGGCGGTTGACTTTGGTCGCAGCACTGCCACCTTCTGCTCTGGAGTGTAATCTCTTCCTCTATGAGAAAAAGGAGCAGCGCATGAACCAAACAAAACACACGCGAACCGAACCGAGACAGTCGAACCGAGCGATTCTGACGGTTTTCATAAATCTTCCCATCCCTAATGCATTCATTACTCAAGTCACTGACAGCAAGAAGAATTTGACGTGTCTGTAAAGGCATGCTAGAAAATGACACACCTTTAAAATTACACTGCTCAAGTTTAACCCTAATGGAAGGAAGGAGGAAATCTTTCTTCTCAAATAATTGCATGAGGGCGAGGGTAACGTTTGTCAGAATGCAGACAAACACCGTGAGCTGTGAAGTGATCTTATTTAGATGGGTGAGTCACAACTAATTATTTCAAACCAGATGGCATGTTTTGCATATAAGCAATTAAATTGTTCCAGGAAATGAACATTAAGCCAACTGTAAAGCACATATAATCTGTTTTTTTTTTATTTTCGTTGCAGCAGGATCTGGCCAGGTTACTATGAATTATGCTGTGGATCAGAGGGTGCTTTAGAATGAAAGAAATGTAATATTGTTGGGCTAAGTGAAGGCCAAGATCCCATTCCAAATAAGATATAACCATATAAGTTAACTCAAAATTTGTTTACTTGAAAATTTAAGCTTGATTAACCCAAAACCACATTATCCGAGATAACCTTTTATTAAGTGGCAGCTCTTCTTTTTTATTTAACTTTAAATAATTCACTTCACAAGCTCAAAATATTTTACCTACTACACTTTAGAGTTTTTAGTTTTATGTTTTTAAATGTTTTCATGTGCAAAGCATTTAAAATTTATTAGCTGCTGTTTCTTTGAACCCAACTATTAACACAAAGACACTATGATATAAATAAGCCAGAATTGCAATTTTATCCTGTTGGAATTAGAAGCAACGGCAAGATGCTTTCAGTATAATGATTATTTCCTCATGCAAAGCATTTCCTTTTACATTTTTCCCATACTATAACTTCCTACCCAGCAACATTAAATCCAACAGAAACTTCACAAATGGTGTTGCAACGCCAGCCACACCCTTGGCAAAAAAGTCAGCTGATGGTATCTTCTTGTTAGATTTTGCACAAGTACTTCCTTATTACAGTTAAACTGTTCTTTTCTAAGGTTTGTAAGCTGTTGGTCTGTAGAATATGTTACACTAACTCAATACATTTTAGTAAACAAAAACTTGTCTAGTCTAATTAATTACTTTTAAATCTCGGCTTAAAGTGGGGTGAACTGAAACTGACTGTACCTATACAGCAGGTGAAATAAGTATTTAACACATAATTTTTCTCAGTAAATATAAATACTGCTCAAAAAACACATCAGATCTCAATGGGGAGGGGGAAATCATGCCGTTTATTTATACTGATATGGACTGGGTGATTTGTTAGGAACAAAAGGATGCCACATCATTTGATGGAAATGACAATTATCAACCTACAGAGGGCTAAATTCAAAGACACCCCAAAATATACAGTGAAAAAAAATATGTGGCAGGCAAGTCTATTTTGCTGAAATTTCAGGCAGCAACACAAAATTGTATTCAGTAATTTGTATGGCCCCCACGTTCGTGTATGCATGCTTGGATAGAAACATGCCCAGAGGTGTTCTATTGGATTTAGGTGAGGCGAGCGTAGGGGGCAATCAATGGTATCAGTTCCTTCATCCTCCAGGAACTGCATGCATACTCTCACCACATGAGGCCGGGCATTGTTGTGCACCAAGAGGAGCTCAGGATGGAACAATGGGTGCAAGAATTTCATCCCAATACCTAATGGCAGTCAGGGTGCCGTTTTCTAGCCTGTAGAGGTCTGTGCGTCCCTCAATGGATATGCCTCCCCAGACCATCACTGAGCCACCACCAAACCGGTCATGCTGAACGATGTTACCAGCAGCATAGCATTCTCCACAGCTTCTCCAGACCCTTTCCTGTCTGTCACATGTGCTCAGGGTGAACCTGCTCTCATCTGTGAAAAGCACAGAGTGCCAATGGCGGACTTGCCAATGCCGGTGTTCTGTGGCAAATGCCGATCGAGCTCCACAGTGCCCGTCAGTGAGCACAGGGCCTACTAGAGGACGTTGGGCCCTCAGGTCACCCTCGTGAAGTCTGTTTTTGATTGTTTGGTCAGAGAAATTCACACCAGTGGCCTGCTTGAGGACATTTTGTAGGGCTCTGGCAGTCCTCCTGCTCCTCCTAGCACAAAGGAGCAGATACCAGTCCTGCAGATGGGTTGTAGACCTTCTAGGGCCCTGTCCAGCTCTCCTGGAGTAACTGCCTGTCAACTGGAATCTCCTCCATGCTCTTGAGATTGTGCTGGGAGACACTGCAAACCTTCTGGCAAAGGCACGTATTGATGTGCCATCCTGGAGGATTTGGACTGCCTGTGCAACTGTAGGGTCCAAGTAGCGCCTCATGGTAACAGTAGTGACAGTGACCCTAGCCAAATGCAAAACTGATGAAAAAGAGTCAGAAAAGATGAAGAGGGAAAAAATTGTCTGTGGCCTCCACCTTTAATTCCTGTTTTGATGGTCGTCTCGTTGTTGCCCCTCTAGTGCACCTTTTGTTAATTTTATTAACACCAAAGCAGCTGAAACTGATTAACAACTCCCTCTGCAACTTACCTGACCAAATCAATATCCCAGAAGTTTAATTAACTTGATGCTATACTCTGATTACAAGTGTTCCTTTAATTTTTTTGTATTGTGTATTTCTAGAGGTGCTATTGACATGACATTTTCACCAGATGTCGGTAACAATGTATCCAATGCATATATACAAAGAAATCAAGCCACGAATGTCCAGAAATAAAATTATTTGTAATAAAGTGACAAGATACAGGGAAAAAAATATTGAACACTTACTGAAATTTAGTCAATACTCAATAGCAAATTTTAAATGAACTTTAACATGCTTTTTCTTCAGCAATGGAGTTTTGCATGGTGAGCGTACATACAGGCCATGGCTGTATTACTTGTACCTGCTAATTCCAAGTCTTTCTGCAGCTCCCCACAAGGGGTCTTTGGCTTTTGGACAACTATTCTGATAATTCTCCCTTTCTTTACCAATTCAATATCTAAAAGTGTGATCATGATTTGTAGGAGTAAGGAAGATAAATCTACTGAGTTTCCAGATTTTTTGCTGTCAAATACTGTGCTGGGTGTTACAAACAAAACCAAGTATCTTGGGCACATCCTCACAGAAAACCTGTCAGACGATGATGATATTTGCAGACAATGTAGATTGTTGTATGCTCAAGCTAATACCCTTGCACGTAAATTCGGTTCATGTACTGATAAAGTCAAAGTGGAACTGTTTAAAGCATAAAGCATATTGTACCTCTCTGTACACTGCTCACCTGTGGACTACCTATAGAAAAGTCAACCTGCAAAGGCTGCGGGTGGCCTATAATGATGCTATGCGGTTACTTTTGAAATGTCCAAGATGGACCAGTGCAAGTGAGATGTTTGTCACAGCAAGAGTTAATACCCTACAAGCTGTTCTACGAAAGTTAATGTATAAGTTTATTTGTAGGTTAAATGCATCTGAAAACGATATTATTTTGTCACTTACTGATACCACACGTAGTGCAATCCGATATCAGTCTAAGCTGTCGAGACACTGGTATTCCGTCTTAAAGATCCTATTTAATCGATAATGGTACTTGTATTGTGTTTTTATCATTAACTATTTTTATTTTATTTTTATGTATGTATTTATTGGACCATGAGTCCGGAAAAAAGTTTATCTAATATTTGTTCCATGTGATATTTCCCATTATTACACATAACTTAATTTCTGCACATCTATGGTTTTATTTCTTTGTACATGTGGATTGCATGGCTTATTACCAACATTTGGTAAAAATTTCATGTCAATAGGACTCTAAAAATATATTGACTGAGAAAAACGGTGGCGTGTTAGATATTTATTTCACCCGTTGTATGGAACCCCCAAAAACAACTTACTGGTATAGGTGTGGAGCCGGGAAATACGGTGACCCAGAGGTATCAGGTCAAATATTAAGGCCACAACACAAAAACAAAATTCACACCTGAAATACAAAAGCCCCAAAGGAAGTCACACAACCTGCAACAGAAGTAACAGTGTTTGTAATAAAGGATCCAGAGACATGAGGCAAAGGACCACAGTTCAGATCTAAATCCAGGTCGGCCACATCGAGGACTAAGGTCTCCATACATGGGTTGTGCACGCTAACCACTGCACCACTGAAGCATGCCCAGTTAAATTTTTTTCTGGGGTTAACAATAAAACATTATTATGATATGCTATGACGTATATATTTTGCAGAACACAGCCACACTCATGTTGAGAATTTTTTTGTTTTATTTATTACTAAATAAATTATTTTTTATTTATCAGTTGCTTGTGTCTTTGTGGCTTCTATTTCTGTTATGGCTTTTGTTTTCTTTTTTTTTGTGTTGGGGCTTTTGTTTTTCACTGACACCTCTGGGCCACCATAGGAAAATTTCCCTCAGACCAATGTTATTGACTGACAGATAGCTAGTAGGGTAAAACCAGCTAAGTAGTAAAAACCAACTACTTTAGTAGAAATTTTGTAGAATGAGTAGAAATTAAATGGCTTTTTTAATACTAAATGTATTTCCTGGGTTCCCCTCAACTTTTCACGAATCAGAGTAAAAAAGACTGATGATTATTTTTCATTTATGTGAAAAAAGAACTCATTGAAGGCCAACACACAAAACAGATAGAAAGAGACATGATTTACATGAACTTAGTGCTCTACCTTATCAGGTGCAGGGATCCGATAAGGCTGTACAATGTACTTGCTTCTAGTTTATATGTAATTACTATAATAAGTCTTTAAATGTTTAAATATGTCTCACTTGCTCAAAGTTAATGAGGAAGTTTTCCAAGGTTCATAGAAATAGTCTAATGTAAACCCCATGATTCTAGAATATCCTTAAGTTGATCGTCTCTTGATTTGAGTGAGTATATTAGGGCTGGGCGATAATTCAATAAAGATATATATCGATCGATAGACGTGTGGCGCAAGAGAAAAAAAAGAGAGTCGATAAAAGTTCGATAAAAAAACGCAGTTCTCATTGTAGCATAGCAGGAAGGTTTATGCTAGTCACTACTTCCTCCTAACCAATTGCAATCGCGGACCCAGGCACGCCGTCACAAAGCGCCGCCCTCTCAAACCACAACACAGAGCACATGAAGATGTCGCAGCAAGGAGAGGCGGAGGAAATTGTTCCAAAGCAGGGTTTTTGTAGTTTGGCAGTATTTCGGTCATGGCAAGTCGGACAAAAAACAAACCACCAAAAAACAAACCACAGTCATCTGTAAAATGTGTAGGGAACCGGTGAAAACAAAGTCTGATAACACAACCAACTTTTTTTTTTTTTATCATCTCAGCCGCTCACACCCGCAGGAGAACGAGCTGTGTAGGCCCCGGCGCGGCTCTCCTCCGAGGAATCTTCTGGAATTTCGGGAAAATATTTATATATATATATATATATATATATATATATATATATATATATATATATATATATATATATATATATATATATATATATATATATATATATATATATATATATATATATTCAGTTCTAGGCAGTTTCCCACGTAGTTCTAACAGTTGAGAGAAAAATGCTGAGGGGCCAGCAACTTCAAAGTAATAACTCAGGTTAAAGCAGGAAACTAAGCTGAACCATAACAAGGTGCCAGCAGCACCTCTAGAAGAATAGGGGTGAGAAAAAATACCCCATAGAAATGCTAGACTAAAGGGTGAGTTGATTTTTGTTTGGGTTTTTGTTCTTGTTGAGTGGAGTTTACATGGTAGCCTAGTCCTACAATCTTTTAATTACCACAAGCTGGTGGTGTACTATTCCCACCCAAATAGGGTATTCTATTTATGTATTTGTTATATTTATTTTGGTCACTTTTCTGGTCAATTTAGTTTATTCTTTGTCAGTATTTAATATCATAACTCAGGTCTCTTAAGTTATTTTTCTTTAAAACAATTGTTATGGTTAAAAAAATTGGTTAAATAAATATTTAATTGGAAGTCTGTGTTTGTGTTCTTTACTAAAATTAAATCATTTAGCAATATCATAAAAAGTCCAGGCAGAGCTGCACATAAAATATGGTTTCAAATCTTTTCAATAATTATTGATATCGATCAATATGCATTTTTTTTTTATCGATAAGCTTTTTATCGCCCAGCCCTAGAGTATATACAACAATTTGCAGATGAACTAAGATTTACATTTGAAATATGAAAAACAACTCTATTATCTTGTTTCAAGTGCATAGTATTAAATAATATTATTTTAAGTTTAAAAACTTCATAAAATTTGTGTTTAGAAATTGTGATAATTTGGCCTTATGTTTGGCATTATGGTTGCTTTTATAGTAAATGTTTAAAGTAGTTGGGAAGCGGCTGTTCCAACGGATGCAGTTCCAAATTCCCCCGAGTGGTGCCCAACTTTACATGAGTAATTGTGGTCAATGTGACCGGTCAATTATCAAGGGGGCGGGAATGTTGTGGTGGAAGGTTCGCAAGCTTTTTGGTTATGGCCGATGTCTCGGGAGCATCTTGCTACCCAGTTAGCAACATAGTGCTAGTAGGTTCCCAATGGGAAATTACATTAGGACCTAGTAACACTTAGCAACGGCACTGTCAAGGAATGGACAGCTGAAACATGGAAGAGGAGGAGAGTTTAGTGTCCGAGGTCATGGATAAGTCTCCTCCGTCATACATTTTTTATTTAGAGGAGGAAAGCGGGGTCGAAGTTGTTGTGAAAGAGGACGCCAGAGCAGCAGAAACTTGGTTTGGTGTAGAGGGCTTACAGCCGTACATGTTTGAGCTCTGGCCTCGCAACGCTGCCAGTGCTGTTAGCTCTACGCCTGCCAAAGACATAGACGTCAATCCCTGTGAACACTGGGATAAAACTCAATGGTAAAGAAAATAATGATTCTTATTTCTTATTTAGACCGTTGAGTATATTAGCTGCAACATATGAATCAAGATGCTATGACCGAAAACATCTGATTGACATATGGCTGTTGATATATGATTGGCTGAATTTAGGTGTACAAGCTGACATATAACTAACTGGACTGCATAAAATAACAAAGAAAAAAAAAAGATTTTAAGACAGGAATTTTTTTAAAATAGAAATTCTCTAACTTTTGTGACAGTATGGTCTGATCAAAAGTACATTTATGTACATGTTTAAGCCGGAATGTTTTGAATGACTTCCCTACAACTTTAGCAGACGAAAGGTAACATGAATTGTGTAGTTGTCATTGAAGGAAATAAGTCAAATACAGGTCATGATGACATTATTTGACTTGTCTTTTTTAGCTGTTAAAACATCAAATCAATAATTACAACTATGAGATGCTTTAAATTTAGTCAAACAGTTGCATTTTCAACCATTCCCTGGTGCTTGGTAGATGCCATTGAAGATGTTATGCTATAAACTAACCAGTTGTTGAAGGAAGGTATCAGTGATGGGCAGTAGCGCCGCTACATGTAGCGAAGCTATTAGTTTAACTACATGTTCCAGTAGCTTGGCCGTAGCGTCGCTGCTTTATTTATCAAGTAACTTTCCTGTAGTGACGTTATTGCTTTGATCAAATAGCGACGTAGCGTCCAAAAACGCTACAAAATCCAGGACATAACTAAGAAATGAAACCAGGTTTTCTATTTTGAAACAACAATCAGCCACAAAACTACTGTCAATAGCAGTTTCAGCTGATGCTCTTATAAGTGGCGTAGTAGCACAGGCACACTTAGTAGGGTTAAACAAGCGCACCCTTTCCAAGGCTGTCGTTCTATTGGCTGGAAAGGTTGCTAGGCGACGATCCAACCGGTCTTTGTCAGCCACGTGACTGACACGCCCCCTAGCGCCATTTTTGTGGTGAGCGGAAGAAAAACAAAACAGCAGAAAACAAGAGGAGAGCGCTGCAAGCCAGCAGCGAGGATTATCAGTTAAATGGAAAAGAACAAGAAAACTGAACGGATACCCTACCCACACAAACTTTCTAAAGCTGCTAGGGAACGATATTATATATTATTATTACAGTGACAAGGCAGATGTTGTGGGCAGTTGCACAGATCGCTGCAGTTATTAGAGTAGTTTGTGCTGCTCATCAGACTGAACGGAAAAACTTGTCAGAATTTTTGCACATTGATAAGTTGCACACTGTATTTGCTGTTCACTTTACCCAGGCCTGTTTTCACTGGGATCTGCAGTCTTCTTCACAGATATCACCTGTTAGGTCATATCTCTACGGAAGACCACAGTGAAAACAAGTCCAGGGAAAATGAAAATCGTCTAATTTAATCTAAAGAGCAATCTGCTATATACGAGGGAGGAAGACAAAGTAAAACATTTGAAGCTTTGCACTGTTCTGCATTATTTATGTATTTGAGATTTTGTATTGCATTTTCATAAATTCTCTGCTTGATTGAAAAGATAATAACAACGCTTGTTTCAAATTTCAAACTCCACTCTTTATTGTACACACATTTTTACAACTTCAGAAACATTGTTAATATTTGAAGTGATGGTGAAACTTATATTTGTTTTGCTGTTATTTTTCAAAAGTAACTTTAAAAAAAGCAAAATTCTATTTGTGTGAAAAGAAGAATAAAAAAAGAAGAAGAAAGTTGAAACAGTACTTGATCTGGCATTCATTTATTAGCTGGTTTCTCTGTGAAAATTTCAAAACAGTCACTAATCACTGTGACTCTATGTCCAAAGGCCTCCACAAACGGATGAGGCATAATTTTGTGCAAGGTGTCTCTATCTGGCCACACAATTGCACGCTTTAGATTTGCATATAAAAATGACACCATTTCATTGAATGTTCTGTACACTGTCTTTGGTGAAACACAGAAGAGATAAGCAAGGTGTTGTGAGGGCAGATCCAATCTCAGACGCATGAAGGTTAACAGAAGCATTTGAAATGGACTGAGAATTTTATTTTGAGCAGACATGAGAGGCAGCATAAAATTAAACAAAGCCATAAAGGTCACCAAGTTTGGTAGACCCGTATAGTACTGGACTTTTTCATTAGTGTCTCCAAAGAAGCAATCAGAGATCCGCAGCTCATCAAGTTCACGCCGCAGCTCTCTGTTTTCTTCCAAAAGATGGTTCATCTCTGCACACCTGAGCACACACAGGTTACATTCTGTCTGTCCTTCCTGACGACCACCTTCTGTGTCATCCTTGGTGTTTGGCCGGCCAACGTTTTCAGCAGCCTTCTGCGTGTCAGTCTGTTGCTGGTTAGGGTTCTCTGTCGCCTCATGTGTTACTTCATCCTGTTGCTCAAGGATTTCATCAGCCCGATGGAGCCCCGTTTCAGTTGCTTGCAGGGCATTCTTTTTCAGCTGTTCCCGATAACCACGTCTTAAAGAGCGGTCTGTGTCTGTTGGTTTGATGTCAGTGTGGCCCAGATGCAGGGATGGAGCCCAGTCTGGGTCAGTCTCCATCATCTCATATGCGGGTTGACCTGCAAAGTAGATGAAAGGTTGAGTGTTTTACACATCTATTCAAAACACTATATAAAGCACCTAAATAACAGAGCCCATTAGATTAGATGTGTAATAAATTAAGATAACCTTATGTGTCCCACAGTGGGGAAATTTGCTATACCGAAACAGCACAAGTACATCGGACTAGTAAGGCCAGAGGTAAATAAATAAACTGAAAAGCTTACAGACGAACAAAGGATTATAATATACTTAAGTAGATTGCACAGGATAAATAAATACAGTGAGTTGGCTGACGAGTGGGTATGTACAGTGTTTTTATATGTACAGTGTATTTACATATATTTATTCATTTAAAAAAAAATTGTATTGCAGATTGTGTAAATGATTATATACAGAGAATGCATTATTTATTCAATTTTAGCGGTCTAAAAAAGAAATAAACAAAACAAACATCACTTTCCGCTTCTCTTCCACAGCATGTTTCAGTAGGTTTACATGAACTCCTGCAACTTTATAAGCAAACCATTTCAGCGTGTTGATTTCTATTAGTGTATATTTATAAGGACTTACCTTTTTGAAAATGCCGAGAGCAAACACGAGCATGAGGAGATATTTTATGAAACGTGATGTCTTTCCTTCTTACAGCAGCGACCCATGCAGCCCGACGCCTCTTTGTTAAGTCCTCTGTCTGCGGTCCGTATTTTTTTTTTCCAAGTGGGGAATACGAAAAACCGTAAGGCCCCATCTGCTGTTTTCTGTCTAGAATTACTGTTGCATCCTTTGACGCAGCACCAGTGTCCCATTATTTCCAACGGAAGCAACTAGAACACCTCTACTCTCTGTTAGTTTTCTGTTGTTAGTTGCTGCTGTCTCTTCACCACAGAAATGGCGCTAACTACCCTAAATGCATTGCGCTTTTGCGGAAGTGACGCACACTGTCAAAGACCGACTGCAATCTGAGAGAGAGCAAAAAAAGCAGAGCCTACGGATTTGCGAGCGTATCTGAGACTCGAGCAGAGCGCGGTTTGTGCGCGAAGAGAAGGAGGCAAGCGAGAGGAGAAAATATATGTGCAAGAAGCATTAAATCTGAGAGAAGAAACAAAGATTTGAGAGAGAAGAGAATATATTTGAGAGAGAGCGCATGTTTTAAGTGTGAGCATTATAGGTTTTGAGTGCAAGAAGATGAAATTATTTTCTCAAATTGAAATGATGTGCTCTTGCATTATGGCAGGATAATTCTCCCATATGTGCCACTAAGATACTCTAATTAGAGAGCATTACTGAAACTTCGATATTGTAATTTGATTACCCTAGTTTACCTGACAGGATAATTACATAAATCTGTTTTTAGGCTTTGCACAGATAAGATTTTTTATTTATGCAGGAACAGCTCTACCGTATATAAAATAAATAAATAAATGCACAATAAATAAATAAATAAGCATTCAATTAATTGCCCCCAAAAATACAATGAATAAATATGTACTGTATTTTCACAACCATAAGGCACGCCGTACTAAAAGGCGCAGTCTCAGTTTTGTGTGCCATTTCTGTATTTAACACACACATAAGGCGCACCGGACTATAGGGCGCGTTTTTTTATATACTGGTACATGTCCTCTACTACCTTTAAATACCTCTACTGCGTATTTAAAAATACAGCGGGAGCAAAACTGAGTATGACTGTGCTTTATTCATGTATTTATTACAAAGTATTAATCAAACCTGGGAGCTGGCCGTGAGACAGACACATTGCAGATGACAAAGCGCTGTGATCACTCCTAAATTAACTTAAAATCCTGAAACCAGCCGACGGAATATGTTCGCTTTTATTACCGGTATCCTGGTGCCTGCAGTTTAAATTATTTAGATGAAAAACACCTGCCAGCCACCGCGGTGAACCCGGAGGCTACCCAGCCTAGAGGCTGCTGTTGAAGGGATTTCTACTGTCGGCGCACCGCTGGTATGTCGGGGTCTGAGCGGCTCCGACAGAAATAGTATACTGTAGGCACGATGATAATCTGGATGAACTGACTGCAATTATGAAGTTTTCAGGTGGACTTTCTCACTTAAAAACATAGTAAAACTACTTTATTCCCACTGATTACAGCAAATATAGCTGCAAGATTTAGATTATTTAGATGAAAAAACACCTGCCCAGAGGCTGCTGTTTAATTAAGTTTTCAGGTAGAAAAATAGAGCGGGAGCAAAACTGAGTATGATTGTGCTTTATTCAAGTATTTATTACAAAGTATTAATCGAACCCATCAAAGTCATCATCCTCTGTTTCTGAATTAAACAGCTGCGCTAAATCAGACATGCCAATTTCCCCTTCTTCGCTGTCAGAGTCACTTTCCGTGCCGGGCGGCTCCTCAGAAATAATGCCGGCTTTTGCGAAAGCTTGAACAACAGAGCCAGCAGACACGTTAGTCCAAGCATCAACAATCCATCTGCAAACTGTGGCGTAACTTGCCCGGCGCTGCCTTCCACTTTTCGTGAAACTGTGGTCTCCGTCTGTCATCCATCACTCCCACGCCGCTCGCAGCATTACTTTGAACGGCCGCTTCATACCGATGTTGAGCGGTTGAAGTTCCTTTGTCAGACCTCCCGGATAACAGCAAGCACAGCGTAAATTTGTTTCACCATGTTTTTCACATCGGCTGTGAGATGGGCACGCATGGAGTCACAGATTAACAGCGATGGAGATGCGTGGAAGAAACAAAAAAAAAAGAAAAAAAACCACCTGGTCATCTCACATACACCTGCCTCAGCCACGCTTTCATCATCTCCTCATCTATCCCGCCCTTTTCATTTGCCTTAATATCATATGTCATCAGAGCGCTGTATCTGTCTCGCTGTCAGCTCCCAGATCAGCTTCTCTGATTGGTTGATGCGGCGCTTCCAGCAGCAAAACTTCAATTTTTCCATCTCGAGCTGCAGCAGTGCGTTGGCGGCGCGTCACATAAACGCTCCCGACGCGCTGCGCCTGCTGCTCAAAATGCGCTGCGGGACCTTTTGCTGCGTCTATACGCAGACATTGACTTTGCATGTAAACTCGCTGCTTCTGCTGCGCCTGCTGCGTCCGGTTCACACCGATGTTGAGCAGTTGAATAACAGCAACCACAGTGTTAATTTGTTTTACCATGTTTTTCACATCAGCTGTGAGATGGGCACACACGGAGTCACAGAATAACAGCAATAGTGATGAGTGGAAATAAACCACCTGGTCTCCTTACATTCAGCCACTCTTTCATCATCTCCTCAATGAGGTGGTCTCAAAAGTCCGCAGTTACAACACACATAGGGCGCACCACACCAAAGGGCGCACCGCACATTTTGAGGGGAAAAAAAGACGTTTATGTGCGCCTTATAGTCGTGAAAATACGGTAGGTAGAAATTAAATTATATGGTGAGACATATATATATATGTATCACTTAATTAGCTTCTTTATTTTTTTCACCTTCTTTTGTAAACAGTTTCATTTGTTACTTGAATCTACTGTTTGAGGTCTGAAGAAGTTTTCTCTAAGGGAGACCCTAAAGAAATAAGATGCCCTTTGTAGGGTTTTGTTTTCCCTAGAGATGTCCATTGAATGCAAACTCATAGCCATGTCTTGATGTGTAAAACACTACATAGTACCTTTAATTTGGTTCTAATAACAGCAGATTGTTTACTAGTTTGTCTAGTAGTTATTGCTTCAGTTTTTATTTTAATATGCTGATCATAAAGCAATGTTTACACTGTGATATGTCATTGGCTGATCTTTAATAAATGTTTTAACTAGTGTGTCAGACTCATTTTGAATTGACATTAGCTTGGTACAACGTTAAGTAGCTTCTGATGTAGTTAAGCTACTGTTAACACATTAGTGTAACTAAGCTTGCTATAATTCTTTAAGTGGTAGCTTTTGTGTAGTGAAGCTTAATTTATTGTTGAGTAACTGATAGCTTAGCTCACTACACTGGACAAGTAGCTTGCCCAACACTGGAAGGTATATACGCTTGTTTGGTTACCTGGTCAGTTTGCTGACCATTCACCAGGGCAAGGCTCTATTGGGATGGTGCCACATGTCCTGTGAAGTAAAATTACAAAAAGGGCAGGTGCTCTCACACCACCTAGTGTCTATCTTGGCAACAGTTCAAATAACAAACCAAAGTATTAAAATAATTTTTGAGAGATAAAATTAAGACAAAAATCTGTATGTTAGACTGTACTGATCTGTAAAAAAGGAAGATACCAGAGAAACTTTAACCGAGCACAGAGGCTGGTATAGGGAAAGGCTTAACTAGTCCAGAGTGGCAGATTCCTTGAATCAAAATTGTCTGTGCATAATCAATGGGGAAAAAATCAAATTACTTCAAAGGGCTTTTCAGGTGTTATTCAGGAGGCCTTTGGATTTTAATTCCCCTCATTTTCGGAGGCAACTGTGCACCCCCATTAGTCATGTCATATTCTCACTCAATAGTTGTACATAGATCCGCAAGCTAATGCCATTTGTTAGGCTGTATGTTATAGGTAAACTTCACTATTATTTCCAGATAATGTGTTGGCATACAGAAGTTTAAAATAAAACCTCTACTAGCCAACATATTTCTTTTTTTTTGTTTTACAGTGTCCTGTCTGGCAATGTGGCAATAAGAATAATTGTCTTGATGCCAAAAAGAGCCCAACAGATTTTACTTTCACAAGTGTAGCAGTATGGCAATTGCCATACTGCTCCACTTGTTTCATGCATATAAATTGCTTTAATATATTTATGCAGGGAGTTTTACAGTTTATATGGACACTGCAATGTAAATAGGTGTGGAGGCTGCAGAGCTTCTGACTGGAAGAATGTGAGGAGGGTGGTGAGGACAGCGGAAGGAATCATTGGGGCTCCTCTTCCCTCCATTAAGGACATTTCATCACAGCGCTGTGTGTCCCGAGCCCGTAATATCATCAAAGACCCCTCACACCCCCACCATGGACTGTTCTCCCTGCTGCCCTCTGGAAAGAGGTTCCGCAGCATCCGCTGCAGATCCACCAGGTTGTGCAACAGCTTCTTCCCCACTGCCATCAGACTGTTGAACCTTTGATCCACAATCCGAACTCTGCACCTATTGCACATTATCGGGCATCAAATGCTGCTGAACTTTTAACTTTTAGCCCTTTAAATTGTTCATCTCATTGTATTTTTCAATAACGCATTTTTTGCACAAATGCCATTTTGCACTGAACCACTGCAACTTGCACACTGTCTCTTATCCTCTGCACTGTTCACACTTTGACCACTGCTGCACTTTTTGTATTTTTCTATAACTCGTGCCATTGTGAAATATCAATGCAACGTTCATAAGCTGTATGTAACGCAATTTCGTTCTGTATGCACCCTGTGCATACAAAATGACAAATAAAGAAGTCTAAGTCTAAGTCTAAGTCTAAGTCTAAATAGAGCAGAAAAACAGAAGCAGAAAAGGAAAAAAGAAAGAGAAAAGATGAAAGAAAGAAGAGAAAGGAGACAATGACAAAACATTTTCAGTCTGCTTCATCACCTGTAACGAGATGAAAAAAGAACAGCACAACCTAAAGACATGGTGCGAGACATACAATAAATCAACACCATGAAACTATCGCTAAAGTAATATTATTAAGTCTGACATGTACTCTGTGTTACCTGAAGATACGGATGTGGGCTTTCTGTATGGAAGTGAATCTCTGAGTACCTGGAGCCAACCACCTGTAGTTGTTTGTGAGGGTGCACTTGTGCATGTAAAGTTTATCCATAGAAAAAATGCTCAATAGTGGTTGTGGAGAGCTGGAGAGGCACACCCCCTAGAGCACAGGATCCAGCGCCGGGAGACCCAAAGCCCCAGGCGCCCAAAGGGACCCCAAGAGCGAAGGCACCAAGGAGGGGCCAGCCCCGGAAATCGGACCCCCACCAAGGGAGGAGGAGAGACAGCCCCCAAGAAGCCCCTCAGCCACCGCCATGCCGGCGCCCCGTGGAGCCGCGGAGGTGAGTCCGCGGGCTCCGCCGGCAGCCGGCCACCCTGAGGTAGGGCCCGGCAAAGAACACCACGGCACCGACCGAAACGCCCCCGGCACCAAGCCCCGGCGACCGGCCGCAACACCCATCGCGACCGCACCACCCTCGCGACCGCCCACAGCCGGGGCCTACGCGCATCTGCCGCTAACTGGACACGAGCGCCGCCGAACCCCCCCAAAACGCCCCTCAGGCCAAAAGCGCGGCCCCATCCTACCAAGACAGACGCCAACAGCACGCAACGCAACACACCGCGCACAGAACTTACCCAAGAGCAGAAAAGCCGCCCGGCGCCCGACCGCCAGAAGAGCAGACCGTAGCCGGCGCAACCGCCCCGCCCCCAGCAGCCCGCGGGCAGCACAGAGCCAGAGCGGAGCGAACCACGCCACTCCCCCACCGGGCGAAGCCAGAGCAGCACAGCCGCGTCCGCCGCCCGCACAAGCCCCCAACACGCGGTCGAAGCACCTCTGCCGCCCTGGCCCCCCGACGCGCGCCGGACGGAGCCACTCCAGCCCCCACCCACCCCGCAGCCACACCCTCCGCGATCAGCGGGACCAAAGCAGCTCCACCATGCCTCCAAGCGGGAAAACCCACCCGAAATCCCAATCAGCGCAGCCAGCCCATCCACACAAGCCCCCCAACACCAACCCTGCCGGAGCCGCCCAGACCCCCACACACCAGCGGCACGCCGCCAGCAGGACCCCCACCCAACGGGGCTGCCCTCCGAGAGAACAGACATGCCAATCCCCCCCGGAAAAAGAACGGCAAGCAGAAAAGCCCCCCCAATGCGACAGTAGACACCAGACACCGACCTGCCCGCAACCGCTCAAAAATAAATAAATAAAAATGTTTATAAATAAATAAATAATAATACATATATATATATATATATATATATATATATATATATATATATATATATATATATATATATATATATATATATATATATACACATACATATATATATACATATAAAAAAAAAGGAACAGTGATAGATCCTTACAAACCTGTACCCAGAATCTCTGAACCGGTGTGCATAACCATAACGTGTGAAAATAATTATCAAGTTGATTGCCTGTGCACTGTGTACAGATGTTAGATTGCGCAAACCCCATCTTGAATAATCTTTGACCTGCATAGTGCACTCTGTGGAGGATTTTGTATTGTATTAATTGTAAATTGGGGTTTTTAGTGATGTTAAAAGTTCTTAGACATATCTGAGCCCAGATGTTTTGTTCAAAACTGACTGATAAATCCTCCTCCCATTTAGTAATAGGAAGAGATATTGTATCATCCAGTTTAGTCAGTGTCCTGTATAATTTAGACAGTAGTTTGGGGGGGTTTAACTCTAGAAACTCTGATATATTAGTTGGAATTTTTAAACCTCCATCAATATGCTTAAATTTATTTCTAATTATATCTTTAATTTGCTCATATTCTAAGAATTTATTTTTGTTAATGCCATATTGCAAATTTAATCTAGCAAATGTGATAAACTCCGTACCTTCAAACAAATTATCCAGATATGTAATACCTTTATTCTTCCAGTACGGAAAGTTTATCACATTATTGTTTTGTAGAATGTCAGGGTTATTCCAGATGGGTGTACGACTGCACGGGATAAGTGATGACTTTGTTATTTTTAGAAATTCCCACCATGCTGTCAGGGAAGAGCTGTTAATATTTTTAAAACATGGGTGCCGTTTGATCTTAGAGCTGATAAACGGCAAACCTGAAATTATTATATTACTGCATAATTCCTGTTCTGTGTCTATCCATGGCTCATCTAAGGCATTATGTTTTATCCATTTAGAGATGTATTGTAATCTATTTGCTAAGTAGTAGTGTTGGAAGTTAGGTAAATCTAGTACCCCTCTGTCTTTAGTTTTCTGTAGTGTCTTTAAGCTGATACGAGGGGGTTTGTCCTTCCAAAGAAATTTAGAGATGGAAGAATCTAGAGATTTAAACCATTTGGGTGAAGGTTTATTTGGGATAATTGAAAATAGGTAGTTAATTCTAGGTAAGACCATAATTTTAATTGAGGCTACCCTACCCATAAGGGAGATCGGAAGCGATTTCCATCTTTCTAGGTCCTCTTCTATTTTTTTTAAAAGAGGGATGTGGTTGAGTTTTGGTAACTCAGCTAGGTTAGATGACACAGTAATTCCCAAACATTTGATATTTCCTGATTGCAATTGTAGACCTGATGGATTCTGTAGAGAGCAGTTAATTGGTAGTATTATAGATTTAGACCAATTTATAGAGTATTCTGAGACTTTTGAGAAAGATTCTAGTAAACTAATCACTTGAGAGAGGCAAGTGTTTAAGTGCTGGAGATAAAGTAATACCTCATCTGCGTAAAGGCTAATTTTATGCTCTATTTTCATGCCTTTTATACCTTTAATCACATTTGTTTCTCTGATTGTAGCAGCCAGAGGCTCAATGAAAATAGCAAAAAGTGAGGGGGAGAGTGGGCATCCCTGTCTGGTGCCCCTCTGGAGACAAAAGCTGGAAGAAGTTTGATTATTTTGATTTTTTACCAATTTATAAAGGAATTGCCAAAACCAAATTTATGTAGAGTAGCAAATAAAAATGTCTCTATCGAATGCTTTTTCTGCATCTAAAGACAATATATAGGATTTAATATTTTTGCTGTAGGAATAATCTATTAAATTCAGCAGTCTGCGTGTGTTAGCAGCTGACTGCCTTCCTTTAATGAAACCAGTTTGATCTGGGTGGATTATGAGAGGAGTGACTTTGGCTAATCGTTTTGCTAAAGCTTTACAGATTATTTTAATATCCACATTAATTAAGGATATGGGACGATAGCTGGTCGGAAACATAGGATCTTTGCCTGGCTTAAGCAGGAGACTAATGGTGGCAGAATTCATATTAACTGGAAATTTGCCATTATCTTGAGTTTCCTGCAGCATTCTACAGTGGGCGCTGGTTGGAAATGGACACTTCACTCACGCTCCGCGTGTTTCACATATTGTGTGAAAAACATGTGACTACTATAGCCACTAGGTGGCAGTCTGAGTCCATTTCGGCGTCCCATGAGTCAGGATTAGATAGGTGAATGAGCAGACTGGGAGGGGTATGAGGTGTTGGGAGGGGTATGAGGTGTTGAGCTGAGCATATTTTTGTTACCCAGGTTTAGCGTAGAGTGTAGAGTGACTTGTCTGCAATTCCAAAGGTTAAGGGTTCGGTCCCAGCTGTGGTCAAGTTATTAATGTTGCCTTAAATGTTTTTCTTTTTTTTTTAATCACTTGATGGCCTATGATATCAGAAATTGTACAATAACTTATTTAACTTATTTCTATATATTACGGATAGTAGCCTATTATGCTGTTTGACTTTATGGCATCTTTCTTTTATTTAGATCAGCTGATGTGCGCTCCACCTTTCCAAGGAATTACATTAGACCATAGGGATTATCATTCTACAGCCTCAATATCTTACTCTGATAATAATAGGCGTATTGTTATACTATTTTTGTTATTTTTATTATCATCTAGCTGGAAAATTTTTCAGTTTGATCTGGAAAAGGACGCTATGATGCCTGATACAACAAGCATGAAAGGCCCAACCCCCCAGGCTTTTTGGGCACATTATGCAAGAATGCTGCTTGCTGCCGCGATGAATAGTGGCGTTTCTAAACTGTTGTCAGGGATGGTTGTGACCCACCCAAAAGTCAGTGAGCTAATCCGGAGTATTCCCATTTTAAATACAGTGAACCCTCGTTTATCGCGGAGGTTACTTCCAAAAAGAACCTGCGATAGGTGAAATACGTGAAGTAGAAACCTTTTTTTTTTTTTAGAGTTATCATACGATGAAATACTCCTTACAACATTGAAATCAGGTAATAACAACTTTATACAGGCCCAAGCATTTGTTTAACAAACAGAAGTACGGTATAAACGTTAACTACTGTACTGTACTGTAAAATAATATAGTTATAAATACTTTTAATCATCAATACGAAATGAAGGGTTAATATTGCGGGGATCAGCACCGCCCCGCCGTGATGGATTGGATTTTTCTTTCAAAGCCTGCGGTGCAGCTGTGTGTTTTGGAGAGAAGAACATAGTTATGTGATCAACGCGCAAGTCAGTGAGCTAATCCGGTTTATTCCCATTTTAAATCATGTACTATTTAACCACGTATGACCAGAACGTAATCTGGATATAATGGGTTCCTCTTTTGTATGTCATCCTGTTCAAAACATCACCAATTAATTAAGCAAACCACTTAATGCAGGAATGTCGCTACTACTATAGCGGTGCTTGAACTCTATTGTCAGAGAACAAGAGGGTAAATGTCTACACATCGGTTTTTCCAAGACAACGATGAGGTCGTAGCCTTGAATGGAGCAGCGACTGGCATGTAATATTCCCAGGGCCAAGAGATACATGTCATTTGCTATCAGTAATATATTGATTTGAAATGTAAATAAAAAACATTTTCTATGAGACATTTTCCTGACTTTATGTTTCACTATTATATTATGGGCTACTATATAAATCTTTTTAAGCAAACCTGTAAAAATGTAATGATCTCAGAATGTAGGACCCAGAATTCAAGGCGAGACAGGCAGTGGGAAAGTTCAAAGCGTTTATTAATCAAAACAGGTGCGCGGGGCTGCTCGTCTGCTGCGGGGCTGATCTCTGCAGGGATAGGAGAATACAGCTCAGAGACTGGATGTGGAGCTGAATGCGACTTGGAGCAAAGTCACTGACTTGATTCAAAGTTCAGTTCATTCGCGGAGAAACTCAGCAGAATCCAGAAGGGAGATTTGACCGCAGTTGCGGCGGCCGCGCCCCCAGAGTTTCTAGAGAGCGAGCAGCAGACGCCGCTGATCCACAGGACAGAAAACTGGTCATAATCAGGGAAGCAGACAGACTAAAGAAAGCTAAGAAACGTCTCACCAAAACACACGAATAACCTGGCGCTGATGGGAGGCAAACACACAACTTAAATAGTAGAGGAACCAGGTGAAAATGATCGGCGATAATCAGCCACAGAACCAATTAGACAGGGAGCAAGGAGCAAAGGAAAAAACAAAACCATCAGTGCCAAGATCATGACATAAAAACCCATTTCTATTTCTTTCGTTTTTAAAATTAAATAAAGAATTTAAATGGCAAAAATTCAAACGTGTCTGCTAGTTTAAAGTCCATCTTATTTATTTGAATATTTAACGAAAACATTGCAGATGCCACACACGCACACAAAATGACAGAAAGATCCGAGCGTTTTAGTTTCTATATATATATATAATACCTTTTAAAAACTGAGTGTTTTCAAAATCTAGTGATTTTTTGAAATAAAATAAAATAAAAACAGTTAAGCATTTTAAAAGCATCTTTACAAAAAAGGAACATAACAGCATTTTTTAAATAAATGATTTATTATGAGAACATATCATTTCACCATTTATTGGGGGGTAATTAATTGAATGCTTATTTATTTATTGAACATGTATATATTTATGTATTTATTTATATTGGATTAGATGTGATTAGATGAGTTTTATTGATCTCACAGCGGAGAAATTCACTCGTCACATATTGGCATAGAAGTTACTGAAGGTGCAAACATGGAGGAAAAAGGTGCATTAAGAATAAGCAATATATATATCCAGGTATATACAGTATATCAAGATAAATAGGATTAAGGTGCATGTGTACATGTATCACACACAATGAAAAACAAAACAAAAATAGGAAATAAAAAAAATAAGAAATAAAGATATGTACAATCCGGATGGCTTATAGGTGGAGAAATATTGCACATTCAACATATTGCACAGCATATTGTTCACAGTCAATAAATACAAAACTATAATGTAGCTGCACAGTGGTTTTTACAGGAGTTATTGTTGATATAGTGCATTATTATAGAGTCTGGTGGCAGCAGGAACGAATGACCTGCGGTAGCGCTCCTTCTTACAGACAGGGTGTCTATGTGGCACCCGAGAGGTGCGATCATCTTACAAAACCCCATAAAACAAAACAGACTGCGGCGATTGTGAGCAGAGCTTTAAAACTTTTATTAGATTAAAAGTTCAATAATTTACTTAAAAGACGAGCTCGCTAAAAATGGTTGCTAAAAAAATAAGTTAAAAGGAAGGGATTAAAAAAAGAGAAAGATAAAAATGCAGGGCATCAGGAGCAGCAGAGTCAATGGAATAGTCCTAAGATGCGCTCTAGCTGGCACGATGGAGGGCGCAGTCCTTTCTCCAACACGCGGTCCTCTCTTCAGCATGCTGCGCGTGTGGGCCTTGCCAGCATAGCTGGCACCAATGAGGTCTTCTCCAACACGCGGTCCTCTCGCCAGCGCCGCTCCCCAATGCGCCGCTCTCCATTCCGCCGGTCTCCATCCTGTCTCGCTCCAGGGCGGCTCAGCGCCTCGCTACAGTATGCCCGCTCCAGTGCGCCTGCGGCAACCGGTCGCTAGAAATCTCCTGCTGCTTCTCCCTCACCCACTCTGTTAGACCCTTCTCAAGTCCGGCTTCGGCTTTCCATGTCCGGTCTCTGTCTTCCCATGTCCAGGGCCTCTCCTCCAACCAAACAGCTGTCTTTTTATCAGTGTCCGCTCCTTGGCTGATAGGGAACACCTGTGCCGCTGCTGTGGGCGTGTCCAGGTGTGAGTGGTAATGTGACCTCCAAACAAAATCAGAAAAAAACACATGCAACACACAAAAATGAAAACAAGTAAATAAGTTCAAAAATAAAGAAAATCCAAAATTAGAAAACAACATGCAATAAACTTGACAAAAAGGCCACATTACCACATCTAATGTAATAAAAAAGCGATAAAAAATAAAAATAAAAAAAACATTTAAGGCAACTCAGCCACAGTTGGGGTCGAACCCCCAATCTGTTGAACCACAGAGCACTGAGCCTAACCTCTACACTATCAGCCCGAAACACGTCACATCTCTCGCAGTCTGCTTCTTGACCAGACTGGGAGGGGTGTCACGTATTGCACGGCAAGAAAGTAACACACAAAAACAGTATAACAATACGCCTGTTATTATCAGAGTAAGATTTTCTTACATACCCTTTTGAATAACTTTGGCTTATCTTAATGAGGAATCAAATTTGGATATGATTTTAATTTCAAAATCACCAGCCGCAGCACTGTCTCTGTCGCCTTTCTCTGGTTGCGCTCCAACTTAATTAATTTTATTTTTCATTAAATAATAGCGATGCAGATAAATAGAAATAAACAGATCTCAGATAAGATCGGAGGTGTATCTATAACTACGCAACCATTTTCATAAAATAAGATTATGCAGTCCCTATGTTAAATTAATTCATTAACTTTATTTTAATCAAAAACAAAATAAAATAGCACAATATCACACCAAGATCCCCAGTAAACCTGCTTTTTAGTTGACTGCAGGCCCACAAACGTCTCCCTCAGCACGGCAGAAGTCCCAAGCGCCACCTGGTGGTGTTCCGGGTACATTGCAGTTCTTTTTGAAATAAAAAAACTGGCCTCAGGAAATACATCGTGATTCACACAGGAATCACACAGGAAACCGTCCATTTCCAACCAGTGCCCACTGTATGGAACGTTGGGGCCAGAATGTCCTAGAACTCTTTATAGAACTCAGTAGGGAACCCATCTGGACCTGGTGCTTTATTATTTGGCATGCTTTTTAATGCTTCCTGAACTTCAGCTGTAGACAGCGGTGAGTCCAGGGTCGCTCTTTGACTCTCTGATAATTTAGGAAGAGTTATTTTATCCAGAAATCGCTTAATATCATTGTCTGATGGATTTAACTGTGATGTGTATAAAGATTTATAGAAATCTCGGAAGGCATTGTTAATATCCTCCGGATCCTGTAATATATTACCAATTGAATCTGTAACTGCAAATATAGTCAGTTTTTCTTTGTTTATTTTTAGCTGATTAGCTAAGAAACTTCCTGATTTATTGCTATGTTCAAAGTTGTCAATTCGAAGTCTTTGAATTAAAAATTTATTTTGTTTTTCAATAAATTCGTTTAGTTCTAGTTTTATTTTAAGGATTTCCCCTAATTCTTCCTCATCTAGCAAGCTTTCTAGTAACTTTATTTTTCCCTCTAATTCCTGGATCTTTTTTTGTTCTAACTTTTTTTATGAGATGAGAATGAAATAATTTTATCTCTCATCACTGCTTTACCTGCTTCCCATAGTATAGATGCTGATGTTCCTAGTAAATCATTGCACACCAAGTATGATGCCCACTCTTCCTTGAAAATTTTGAGAAACTCTTCATCTTTAAGCAGTGATGTATTTAATCTCCAGCTTTTGTTTTGTGGGGCTATTTTTTTATTTATTATGGTTAAAGTAACAGGAGAATGATCACTGGCAGCAATAGGATGGATTGCAGCATCTGAGACATCAGACAGCAGCAAGCTGCTGATTAGGAAATAGTCCAAACGAGAGCAGGAATGATGGACAGTAGAAAAGAAAGTGTATTCCTTACTGTTAGGATGAAGAGATCGCCATGCATCACAAAGACCAAAATCACTCATGTATTGTTTGATTATTATTTAATGATTCCCAACTGCGCTGAGTCCCTGTTGTATTCAACCTGTCCATTTCTCTATTTAGACCAAAGTTGAGGTCACCCCAATAATTAGAGAACAGTCCCCGTGCTTTGAAAGTGCATAAAAAACTTTGTGGAAAAATGAGGGATCATCAACATTTGGACCATGTATGCTGACAATACACCACTTTTGGTTATGAATAGATCTTTTAATTATGATGAATCTGCCTTCAGGATCTATAATTTTGTCTAATAAAGTAAAACTGAGGTTTTTGTGGATTAAAATTGCTACTCATCTCTGTCTAGAGTTATAGCAGGCTGCAAACACATCAGGGAACTCAGGGGAGTTAAGATCACTTACACAGTAGTTGCCGCTGATTTATGGGTTTCTTGCAATAAGACAACATCTGCATTTAATCTTTTAAGCTGGTTAAAAATCTTAAGCTGTTTCTCTCTGGTGCCAGCTCCATGCACATTCCATGTCGCAAACCATACATTCACCATAGGTGTGAATGAGAAGATGAAAAGTACATGCCTCTGAATAAATAGTTATACCTAGACCCAGGTAGCATCAAACCGTGTGCTTGTGATTGTGTGAACCACAGGGAAGAAGCAGACGAATAAGGAAAAGGAAGACAGAAAATTAAGAGAGTGCAATAGGTAAGAAAAGGTGAAAGAAGAAGAACCCCAGCCCATGCATTCTGTACCCAGCCGTAATTAACAGTCATACTGTGCAAACGTGCTCTAGAGCTGTGCATCAGTGGCGGCCGGCCCATAGGGGGCGCTGGGGCACCGCCCTCCCTGATAAGAAGAGAGAAACGTAAAATATATTTTTAGAAATTAACTCATAAATGTCAGTTTTACTCTCTAGACTGTGTACCTATAAGCAAAACAAATTATATAAACTACATTTCCCTACCTACTGTCATTCATTTGTGGATTTCCACAGACAGACTCCTACCGTCTCTGTCTTGGGGCTGTGATCAGACAGACCCACATTTGCAGAGAATCTGTCAATCATGTACTATTGCTAGGTGAATTTAATGGCCAATCAGCGTCTCAGAACTTTATGGTCTTGGGGCTCTGCAAATACTGCACTTTAACAGGCTTCTGCACCCAGGTGCAGACAATTAGAGGGATGATGGCGAATGTAAGGAGCGAGATGCAGCTTCCACCAAATTCGGTGAGATCCTTATTTATCTACCCGTTTGCCAGAAGAAAATCCCTGTTTTAGGGTAGGAAAATTTAATGTCATGGTTATTGTGACTGTGACGAATCCACCTCATCGCTTAAAACTTTGCGTGCCACACACACATTCCTGTTATACTATGCTTGTGAGGACAAATCTGCTCGCGCTGAGCCCAGTAGCGGTCCATTAACTTAAAACACACAAGCTGTTCCTGGTTACCTGCTGGCGTATTGAGGGTGCACACTTAATATTTCAGTGGGGTTAGCCAGGTGTGTGTGTGTGTGTGTGGGTGGGTGTGTGTGTGTGTGTACGTGTTTATGCTACGGGGACTTGTCATCTTCAGTCTTGCGGCGTCTTTGCTGGGTTCAAACCCAGTATGGTGTAATTGAATAAGTCAATGAATCTGTGTAAAAGAATTAAGTTGTAAAAATTATTTGTTTTTGTACATCAATTGTTTGTGGAGGTAATATATTGACAAAACTGATTAATGAGAAGAAATCAGAAATAAGAGAGCCTGAGGGTAGGGGCTTAAACTATTTAATGAGGGCTGTGGGAAGAAAAGCGGCCATTTCTGTTTCTTTGTTACATTGCTGGTAACTGGAGGGAGGCTGAGGCCCAGAGGATCTTGTATATGTTTAGTTTCTTTTGCACCCTGTTTTGAGTTTTTGAGCACAATAAATCACCAACACCGGTAACCCGACTGAGCCTGGATTCTTGGAGGCCAAAGAACCCCGTCACAGTGACCCAAATCATCACTGTTACTGTTATTATATAGTAAATTAAATCATTACTGTTAAATTGTATTTATTGTCCAATTGTTTATTTGGATTCTTATTCCGGATTAGTTGGAGACATACACTAGGCTATATCAGCCCCACCAAAAATATTTTTCACCAGCCGCCACTGCTGTGCATATATTTCATTTATCACCGTGATAACATATTTCTGTTACCATGCTGTGTGTGTAGCCTTCTTTGTTTTAAAGCAGGAAATGGGTCTATAGGAGTTTATATAGCTTACTGTGCAAATGCATTGCCAACCAAATTATCCATAAAGGTATGTTGTTCATCATTCTCCTTTATGTTCTAGTCTAGTATATGATATATGAGTGAATGGAACCATATCTTGAAGATAAAAGCAGAGCTGTTAAAAAAAAAAAGCTCTTCAACAGTTTGCTTGGTGAACCCATTCCTTGTCTGCTAGGGAAAAAAAAATCTGTAATTTTTTTTCATATCACTCTGCTTTGAATTTCTTTAAGAGAAGAGCCTATACACACTGTAGGAACTGTTTATAAATAACATTGATAGAATTAATGACCCTGACCTTTCATCTGCATCACTTCCGGTTGACTTTATGTTGACTGAAAAATTATTTGTCTCCAATATTAATGTTATGCCTTTTATCAATTTTTTAATATGATGGAAAGGACTCTGGCAGGACTTCCTTCTGTCAATGGTCCTGTTTAGAACTTTAATTGGCAGGATTTCTAGGCACAGACAATGACCACAGAGGATCCCTTTTTTGGACCGAAAAAAGGGAGCTTGTCCTCTTTCCTGCCTCAAGTGGAAGAGGTGAAATATCTCAGAGTTTCTTAAGTAAATGTTTAATTATGTGTAAGAGCCAAAAATGTCAAAATTATCATAACATTGTATGCCTTTTGCATATTTAGACATTTCTTTTAATAACAAGGTTCAATATTTGTATGTTTTTTGTAGAAAATACATTTACTGATCAACGTGAGTAGATACAAATTTGGACAGTTGACAGCTAAATCTAAGGAAATCGAAAGTTTACTGCCAAATGATGGAAGTTTGATGCAGATTGAGGAAGAGCATTTATCATTATTTGAGACACTTCTTATAGATAAATCAAATGAGGAAGGTTTGGACATTCTTCATGAAGATGAACAACATGTTGACCAAGAATATTTGTTTCAGCCAAAATATGACAATTCTAAATCTATTTTGTTGAAACTGCATTAGCTGAAGCAACTGCCAAAATAAAGGTTTATGAAGACTATGGAGCTCCAGTTTGCAGAGATGGAACATTTGAAAGCAAAACCTTCACACACAAAAAGGAAGGTGAACATGTGCATTATTCCTGCATGCCAAGAGATTTGCAACAGCTATCAACATTTTATGACGCTGTTTTTCAGTCTATTTAACATGTCATCGATGTTCACTTAACTGAACTGTTACATTGAAATACACAGCAGCGTAATAATATGGAGGAACTTAGCAAAGTAATGCAAAAAAAGAATAATATCACTGAACTTCTTGTTAAGCTACTTTCTCAAATGCCTCCACTTGATGTTGCCATTTTTATGATGATCCATTGCATTTCCTTTCATTCATGAGAGCCTGCCATCATGCTACTGAGACAAGAACAGATATCCCTGCTTACAAACTGTACTATTTAGAACAGTATTGCAGAGGTGAAGTCAGAGATCTTTTTAGGAACTGTCAACACATGCCAGCACACAGAGGTCTTCAGGAAGCAATGAAACTGTCATGATGGGTCTCTGTGATTAAACCCACATGCAGAACACCACAGGAAACTGAGTAAAAGTTTAACAGTTTATTAAGAAGCACACACAGGGTAAATGTTCAAACAGGTTCTGGTACTGGTCCTGGACTGGTATCACAGAGTAATCTGCAGAGAGGGATTGTTTGGTTAGCCAGGTAGCAGCGATGTCTTGACAGAGTTTTGATTCTGACTTGTACCTGATGAGGTTCAGACTGATCGGTGGAGAGAGGGAACCGGTTGGGTCCAGAGACTGTGGATTCAGCAGAAAGCTCAGCAGCGGCAGAGCTTAGCTTCCGGCTAGTGAGGTTCAGACCTTGAGTTGTTCTCCTAGCTCTCCCCTGAGAGCTAGTTGGTAGATTCAGACTGAGGATCTTCTGGTGTGGCTTCTCTGGGCAGGCAGGCAGGTTTCCAAAAATGAGCTCCTCCAGAGCTACAGACTTCAGTCGGGTTTCCCTATGAGCAGAGGAGACAGAGGCTGGTTAGAATCAGGTTGCTCTCTAGAGCAGACAGAGATTCTTAGTACAAGTTGAGGCTCAGGTTCCGCTAACCAAAACTGGTCAACACTCCGGCGCTGAAGACAGGTCTGGCCGCTGCTTATGTAGCTGGTCTCCTGATGGGCTGATGATCCTCAGGTGTGCAGGAGGCTCCAGCTCAGGAGACCCATAGCGCTCTCTGCTGGAGACAGGTGGCAGATCTCCAGATCCCAACAGTACCCCCCCTCAGTGACCGCCTACTGGCGGTCCAGAGGAAGTGGACGGAAGGGAATTCCTGTAGACGTCGATGAGAGACGGATCGAGGATGAAGGACCCAGGAACCCAGGTGCGGTCCTCCGGACCGTAGCCCTCCCAGTCGACGAGGTACTGCCAACCGCGACCCCAACGATGGGAGTCCACGATCCGGTGGACGGTGAATGCAGGATGGCCATCAATGTCCCGGGCGGGTGGAGGGGAGTCGGACGGAGGGCAAAGAGGACTGGTCAGAACTGGCTTAATCTGGGAGACGTGAAAGGTGGGGTGAATGCGGAGAGTGGGTGGCAGGTGCAGATGGACAGCAGATGGGTTGATGACCTGGGCAATCTTGTACGGACCTATGAATCTGTGGGAGAGTTTTTTGGACATGGACTTTAACAGGATGTCTCGAGTAGATAGCCATACCTCTTGCCCAGGGGTATAGTCAGGTGCAGGATGATGTTTCTTATCAGCAGATCTCTTGTTAACCACAGAGGTACGGTTGAGGGCAGTGATGGTTTCGTTCCACACTCTGTGACAACGACGGATGTGATGATGGACGGACCTGACCGATATCTCTCGCTCGTCTGCTGGGAGGAGTGGTGGTTGATAGCCTATTGAAACCTGAAAGGGAGACAGACCGGTAGCAGCAGATCTTTTGGTGTTATGAGCATATTCAACCCATACCAGAAACTGACTCCAGTCAGTCGGGTTATTGGAGGTGAGGCAATGGAGAGTGGACTCAAGCTCCTGATTCATCTTCTCCGTTTGACCGTTAGTTTGAGGATGGTAGCCAGAGGTGAGAGAGATTTTAGAGTTGAGAGCTGAACAGAAAGCTTTCCAGACCTGAGAGATGAACTGGAGACCTCGATCGGAAAGGATCTCCTTTGGGATACCGTGCAGGCGGAAGACATGTTTGACCAGGAGCTGAGCGGTTTGGAAAGCTGTAGGTAACTTCCTGAGGGGAACCAGATGACAGGCCTTGGAAAAGCGATCAACAATGGTTAATATGGTAGACATACCCCTGTAAACTGGAAGACCGGTAACGAAATCCACTGCGATGTGGGACCATGGACGAGACGGGACAGGCAGAGGACATAGGTGGTTGGTGAGTAGGCTTATTCCTGGCACAGATGGGACAGGCCAGCACGTACTCCTTCACGTCCTTGTGAAGGGACGGCCACCAAAAGCGTCGTGTGATGAGAGCGATGGTTCTACTCACACCAGGATGGGCAGAGAACTTGGCTGCATGCATCCACTGGATGAGACGAGATCTGACAGAGGATGGGACGTAAGTTCTGTTTGGAGGTCCGTTACCTGGGTCAGGTTCAGAGGCCAAGGATAGGTTGATGAGATCAGTGATCTCCCAGGAAACGGCTCCAACCATGCAAGTGGCAGGGAGAACAGGCTCGCGTGTTTCAGGTTGATCAGATGAATAAAGACGAGAGAAAGAGTCGGGCTTTATGTTTTTGGAACCGGGTCTGTAAGATATAATTAGGTTAAATCTGGAAAAGAACAGAGACCATCGGGAATTACGTGGGTTGGATCTTTTTGCAGACTGAATATAAGACAGGTTCTTGTGATCCGTCCAAACCAAGACAGTGTGTTCAGCGCCCTCGAGCCAATGTCTCCACTCTTCCAGGGCTAGTTTGATGGCTAGTAACTCTCTGTTACCAACATCGTAATTCTGCTCTGCTGGAGAAAGTCTGCGTGAGAAAAAGGCACAAGGGTGAGTTTTTTGGTCTGAGTCAGATTGTTGAGACAACACAGCTCCCACTCCAGAATCAGATGCATCCACCTCTAATATGAATTGCTTAGAGGGGTCAGGTTGAATCAATATGGGTGCGCTGGAAAAGAGAGCCTTCAGTTTGTTAAGAGCTGCTTCAGCTTCTGGTGACCACTGGAACGTCTTCTTAACAGAAGTCAGAGCTGTGAGGGGTAGAGCTGTTTGACTGTAGTTTCGGATGAAACGTCTATAGAAGTTCGCAAACCCCAGGAATCTTTGAAGCTGCTTACGGTTCTCGGGAGTAGGCCAGTCCAAAACTGCTTTTATTTTGTCTTCAGATGGCTTCACCTGCCCGCCCTTGAGCACAAACCCTAGAAAAGTGACAGAAGCTTGGTGAAATTCACATTTTTCAGCCTTTGCGAAGGGTTTATTTTCTAGCAGTCTTTGAAGGACCAGACAAACGTGTTTCCTGTGATCAGACAGGTTTTTTGAGTAGATCAGGATGTCATCAATGTATACCAAAACAAAAACATTCAGCAAGTCTCTGAGGACGTCATTGACTAGAGCTTGGAAACAGGCAGGAGCGTTTGTAAGACCGAAAGGCATGACCAAATATTCAAATTGGCCTATGGGGGTCTTAAATGCTGTCTTCCATTCATCTCCTTCCCTTATTCTAAGAAGATGATATGCGTTTCTTAAGTCGAGTTTGGTGAACACTGTTGCCCCTTGGACAGGTTCAAAAGCTGATGCTAGCAATGGTAAGGGATACTTATTTTTGACGGTTATTTGATTCAATCCTCTGTAGTCAATACAGGGTCGGAGAGAACCGTCCTTTTTTCCCACAAAGAAAAAACCAGCACCGAGAGGGGATGAAGATGGTCGGATGATACCAGCAGCAAGTGACTCGATGTATTTCTCCATGGTTTATCGCTCAGGTTTGGAGATATTGAACAGTCTACTGCTGGGGAGGGGAGCTCCTGGTAATAAATCTATGGCGCAGTCATATGGTCTATGAGGTGGAAGAGACATTGCACTGACCTTACTGAAGACTGGTGCCAGATCGTGATACGGAAAAAAGGTCAGGAGAGTCCATCTCCCCCCTACCTCTAGGGGACTGAATAGCAGGAGCTGCAGAACGGAGACATGAGATGTGACAGGAAGTGGACCAAGACTCAATGTGGCGTTCAGCCCAGTTGATGTGGGGGTTATGAAGTTCCAACCACTTGAATCCTAGCACCAGAGAAGAACATGCAGAGGGAAAAACAAAAAATGTTATGAGGCCTTACGAGTGCCTTAAATTAAGCCTGAAGATGGAAACTCATTGAGGTATTTTTCTCTTTTTCTCACAAGGTGTTGTCATGCTACAGAAGACATTGACTATTAGGATGAAATGGAAAATCCTGTCAAGATAGGGATCATGACATCCAAACAACCATATATTTGAGAAAAATTGAGAGCCCATGCATTTACCAAATTTTAAAAAAGCGCCAAATTCACAGACTTGGTGAATTGCATAGACAAACAAGCTCGGATGACGGCAGATCGATTGTTTGATTCAGATTGAGCTACAAATAGCACTGCCTTTTCTGTTGTGCAAAATGAATCACGCATTTGAAAGGTGTAGCAGTTCAGACAATAACCTCATAAAGATAATGTTGAATTTTTTAAGAAATCTGGACTTTTTTTCAGCTGTTTGGTCAGAGGACATCTTAGTAAAGATTGTAAATGAAAGATGTCCTGTCAGTTTTGTGCTTAAAAACATCCAAGTCTGCTTCATGTTTTACAACTCGAAGAAAATAAACCTGAATCAACCAGTAATAAAAATGAACCACAGGTCTCATCAAATGCCCTTGCCTTAGTGTTTAAGGAAGATGATTTGACTGGGGGATAAAGATAGCAATTTTGCAATGGTGCCTGTAAGAATAGAATCAAAGAAAAGTCCCAAAAAGGTTGAAACATGTGCCTTTATTGACCCAGGAAGCTCTGGTACTTTTTTTTTTTACTGAAGATTAAGCAAGACAGCTCAATCTCACAGGCAGAAAAACAATATGTTTTCTTACAACTATCAATAAACAGTCCAGCATTGATAGCTACATGTTGACTGACCTGGAAGTGAGTGATCTGGAAGGATGTATGTTTATCGACTTGCCAAAAGCATTCACGCAAAACGAGATACCAGTGAGCATAGCAAACATCCCTCTGCAGAGAGAACTGGAATAGTGGCCACACCTGAAGGATGTCAAATTGCATAAATGGTGACATGAGTCTTTTCATCGGAAAGAATGCATACAAGGCCATGGAACCCTGGAAAATGATAAACAGCCAGGGCAGTGGACTATATGCAGTTAGAACACCACTTGGTTGGATAATAAATGGACACCTTAGAGAACCCAATGGAGCCTGTTTAGAAATTGAAAAGCAACAACAGATTACTGTTAACAGATTCAGTTTGCATACAGTAGAAGAACTCACAAGGCAACAATAAAACCATGACTTCCCTTAAAGAAACTGTGATGACAAGTTGGAGATGTCTCACGAAGACAAAATTTTTTTAATGAAAAAAATAACTTGCTCATTTAGTTCTATCAATGGGCATTACTGCATGAAGCTTTCTGTCAAACATGATTCTGTCACAAATCCACGTAACAAATTGGCTGAACAATGTGCACTCAATCTGAAGAGGACATTTCAGAAGAACCCATTGTTCCATAATGAATATAAAAAATGATTTCAAATATGATGGAAATCGGCTACACAGTCGGAGTCCTCACAGACAGGATCATATCACAATGACAGGAGACATTAAAGCAATGTACCATCAAGTAAAAGCTGCAAATGAAGACACAGACCTTTAGAAGTTCTTGTGGTGGCCTGAAGGTGACTTCTCAAGACCTATAGAGACCTAAGAGTTTAATTTGATTGTCCACTCATTTGATGCCACATCTTCACCCAGTTGTGCTATGTTTGCACTCAGGAGAACAGCGAAGGATAATCAAAGTAAATCATCATCTAAAACTGTGGAAACTACAAAACAACCTCTGAGTTGACGACTGCCTGAAGGCTGTGGATACCAATGCAAAGGCAATTGTTATAGTTGAAGAATTAACTGCATTGTTTGCCACAGGAGGGTTTCATCTAACTAAATGGGCAAGTAAAAGCCAATCTGTTAGCCACCATCCGCATTTACTTTTCAAAATTTCATCAATGCTTCTCTACCTGTGAAGAACAATGCACAACCTCTTAGTTCAGATAATTTTAGATTGCTGGCAGCCTGATTTCCTCTTGCTCCTGTCCGAGCTCCACAATGCCCTCTTAACTAACCCTCGGTTGTTCGGGTAATTCGTCTACCAATGTGGGCGGAACTGAGTCACGGTTAGGCGGAAGTACTGCTGAACGCTACTGTTATCCAGACATATCCTCTTGAGGTGATGGTGGTATTCACCATACTGTGTACGTCTCTGGGAATCTAGTTAACTTAGGAACACAGATACCTTTGCTTGGCTTTCTAAATTAAAAAGCACTCCCAATCTTTGTAAATCCATGTCTGTCATTGTTAGGAATCCAGTTTGTGTGGGTTGTGCTTTTGTTTGTCTTCCCTCCACCACCAGGCGGCGTCTTGTTCTGGTTGGCCTCCTCACACACCTGCTGATGGTTACCTCATTAATGGAGGATTCTTAAGCTGCTGACTGCCACTGTTTGCCAAGCTGAGTGTTGCTGAGTCAATCTGAGTTTTTGTCTACCTGACTTTTAACCTTGCTGTTTTTGTCTCTGCCTCTCGGCTGGAAGTCATCCTGCAAACTGGATGTTTTGGACCTTGTCCCCCCTGGAAGGATTCTCTGAGCACCAAACTGAGCTGAGGATTAAAGTTTGTGGTTTGGATCAACTTTTCCCTCCCAAGGATTGTTTGGGGTTCTCTCTGAGCAGGGGATTCACCTCCACAATAACCCGTTCAAGTACCGCAGCAAAACTAAGTGGCAGTCAGCTCCTCCGTTCACCAAGGAAAAACCTCAATCTGGGTAAACCCTGTCCGCCCTCCAACGAACAAGACATTCACTGAATCAACCCAAACCGACTGGATTCAACAAGAGACACCTTTTTCTGGACACGTGAGTTTGCAACCTTAATCCCCTTCTTCAAATCAAAGACACTAATTTCTCACTGAGCCTGAACTAACCGCAGTATCTTCCCCTTTATTTTCCAGTTCCAGTTTGATAGTGTTCAGAGCAGCACTGGACTCATCTATTCACTCTGAATAAAACCTGTTAAACGTTTCCCTGGTCTCTCTGTTTGGTCTTCTGCATGTGGGTCAGAGCTTTAGATAAAGTCATGACAGTCATGATGAGTTGAAACCAAAAACCAGTAAGGCTTTTGCTGGCCTTGTAAATAAAATTTCATGGAAAATCAGGGAAACCTGTCGAAATTTTAACAGCTCAAAATACTATGTTTGACTATCACAACATCTAACTGAATGGGCTAAAGTTGAAGTTTGTTATCTGACAAAAATATGCTTGTGTGATGCACTTCAAGGCAAGGCAAGGCAAGGCAAATTTATTTGTATAGTACAATTCAGTACAAAGACAATGCAAAGTGCTTTACATGATTAAAACACAGGAAGATAAAACAGAATCAAAGCAAGTAGGAAAAAATAAATAAAATAAAACAAAAAATGCAGAAACAAAAAAGAATATTAAAAACAGTTGGACTAAAGAAAATATGTTTTGGTTGAACTGTTTAACTAGCACAGTCGAAGGCAATCCTAAACAAATGTGTTTTTAGTCTTGATTTAAAGGAACTCAGGCTTTCCGCACTTTTACAGTTTTCTGGAAATTTGTTCCAGATAAGTGGAGCATAGGAACTAAATGCTGCGTCTCCATGTGTAGTTCTGGTTCTAGGTATGCAGAGCAGGCTGGAGCCAGAAGACCTGCGTGGTCTGGAGGGTTGATACACTGATAGCAAGTCTGTGATATATTTAGGTGCTAAGCCATTCAGAGATTTATAGACTAACAGAAGTATTTTAAAGTCTATTCTCTGAGATACAGGGAGCCAGTGTAAGGACTTTAGAACTGGGGTGATGTCCTCTACTTTCTTAGTCTTAGTAAGGACACGGGCAGCAGCGTTCTGGATCAGCTGCAGCTGTCTGATCCACTTTGTAGGCAGACCTTTGAAAACACTGTTGCAGTAATCAATTTGACTAAAAATAAACGCATGGATTAGTCTTTTTAGATCATGCTGAGACATTATTCCTTTAATCCTGGAAATGTTCTTCAGGTGAAGCCGACCTTGTAATTGTCTTTAAATGCTCTTGGAGGTTCAAGTCTGAATCCAGCACTACACCTAGATTTTGGGCCTGATCAGTGGTTACTAGCTGAAGCGACTGAAGCTGTGTGCTAACTTTAGATCTCTCCTCTATTGGTCCAAAGATTATTACTTCAGTTTTGTTTTTATTCAGTTGAAGAAAATTATGGCACATCCAGGCATTGATTTCTTCTAAGCATTTCCTCAGTGCTTGAATTGGTTCATAGTCACCTGGTGACATGGTGATGTAAAGCTGTGTGTCGTCTGCATAGTTATGGTAGCTGATGTTGTTTTTTATTAACTGAGCGAGAGGGAGCATGTAGATATTGAATAGGAGGGGACCCAGGATGGACCCTTGGGGAACCCCAAATGTGATTTTTGTCATCTCTGATGTGAAGTTGCCTACTGACACAAAAAAGTCCCTGTCCTTTAAGTAGGATTTAAACCAGTTGAGAGCTGTACCAGAGAGGCCAACCCAGTTTTCCAGGCGCTCTAACAGGATGGAGTGATCTACCGTATCGAATGCTGCACTGAGGTCCAATAGTACCAGCACTGTGGTTCTTCCGCAATCTGTATTTACACGGATGTCATTAAACACCTTGATAAGGGCGGTCTCTGTATTGTGGTGAGCACGGAAACCTGATTGGAACACGTCAACGCGGCTGGTCATATCTAAGAAAGTGTTTAATTGTTGAAACACTGCTTTTTCAATAATCTTACTGATAAAGGGGAGGTTTGATATGGGCCTGTAGTTCTGGAGTAGTAGTTTGTCTAAACTGTTCTTTTTCAGCAGTGGTTTGATATTTGCTGTTTTTAGGGACTGCGGGAAAACACCTGACAGAAGCGACACGTTTATTTTCTGAGTCAAATCAGACGCTATGACAATCAAAACTTTCTTAAAGAAAGCTGTGGGTAGAACATCAAGGCAGCAGGAGGAGGAACTTAGCTGCTGAATGATTTCCTCTAAGCTTTTGTAGTTTATTTGGCTAAATTGGGACATTTGGTCTAGATCAATTCCAGTTGGAGACAACTTTGGTACTGAACTTGATATGGATGTATAAACTGATCCTCTGATCTTTAGGATTTTCTCAGTAAAGAAATTAGCAAATTCATTGCAGGCCCTGGTGGAGTGGAGTTCAGGAGCCACCGGTACAGGAGGATTTGTTAACTTGTCGACTGTGGCAAATAACGCACAAGTATTATTAATGTTCTTGTTAATGATTTCAGGGAAGAAAGATTCTCTTGCATTTTTCAGTTGTAAGCTACACTATATTGCCAAAAGTATTTGCTCACCTGCCTTGACTCACATATGAGCTTAAGTGACATCCCGTTCCTAATCCATAGGGTTCAATATGACGTCGGTCCACCCTTTGCAGCTAGAACAGCTTCAACTCTTCTGGGAAGGCTGTCCACAAGGTTTAGGAGTGTGTTTATGGGAATTTTTGACCATTCTTCCAGAAGCGCATTTGTGAGGTCGCACACTGATGTTGGACGAGAAGGCCTGGCTCTCAGTCTCCGCTCTAATTCATCCCAAAGGTGTTCTATCGGGTTGAGGTCAGGACTCTGTGCAGGCCAGTCAAGTTCATCCACACCAGACTCTGTCATCCATGTCTTTATGGACCTTGCTTTGTGCACTGGTGCACAGTCATGTTGGAAGAGGAAGGGGCCAGCTCCAAACTGTTCCCACAAAGTTGGGAGCATGGAATTGTCCAAAATGTCTTGGTATGCTGAAGCATTCAGAGTTCCTTTCACTGGAACTAAGGGGCCAAGCCCAGCTCCTGAAAAACAACCCCACACCATAATCCCCCCTCCAACAAACTTTACACTTGGCACAATGCAGTCAGACAAGTACCGTTCTCCTGGCAACCGCCAAACCCAGACCCGTCCATCAGATTGCCAGATGGAGAAGCGCGATTCGTCACTCCAGAGAACGCGTCTCCACTGCTCTAGAGTCCAGTGGCGGCGTGCTTTACACCACCGCATCCGACGCTTTGCATTGCACTTGGTGATGTATGGCTTGGATGCAGCTGCTCGACCATGGAAACCCATTCCATGAAGCTCTCTGCGCACTGTTCTTGAGCTAATCTGAAGGCCACATGAAGTTTGGAGGTCTGTAGTGATTGACTCTGCAGAAAGTTGGCGACCTCTTCGCACTATGCGCGTCAGCATCCGCTGACCCCGCTCCGTCAGTTTACGTGGCCTACCACTTCGTGGCTGAGTTGCTGTCGTTCCCAAACACTTCCATTTTCTTATAATACAGCTGACAGTTGACTGTGGAATATTTAGGAGCGAGGAAATTTCACGACTGGATTTGTTGCACAGGTGGCATCCTATCACAGTTCCACGCTGGAATTCACTGAGCTCCTGAGAGCGACCCATTCTTTCACAAATGTTTGTAAAAACAGTCTGCATGCCTAGGTGCTTGAATTTATACACCTGTGGCCATGGAAGTGATTGGAACACCTGATTCCAATAATTTGGATGGGTGAGCAAATACTTTTGGCAATATAGTGTATATCTGTAAAGTCTCTCTTTATAGATGTCATAGTGAACCTGGAGTCTTTTCTTTCTCCACCTGCGTTCAGCTTTTCGACACTCCCTTTTTTCACTTCTAACTGCTGGAGCACTTCTCCAAGGAGATTATTTCTTTCCGGAAAAGACTTTCACTTTAATTGGAGCAATACAGCTAATGATGTCTGAGACTTTAGACTGAAAGTTATCTACTAGCTCATCTACTGAGTTGCAGCCCAAGATTGAAGTAGCAGAGTAAGCTTGAATAAAAGTTTCTGTGGCATTTCCCTTAAAGGTACGTTTTCTTATGATGTCCCTTTGGCTAAATGAGTCACTGGAAATGATGCCCTCAAAGGTAACAGAAAAGTGATCAGATAGGGCAACATCAGTAACACTGACTTTAGAAATCTTCAGACCTTTAGTGATGATCAAGTCTAAAATATGTCCCTGTTTGTGCGTTGGTTGTTTAACATGTTGAGTTAAACCAAAGCTTCTAAGTGTGTCACACAGTTCTTTTGCACTTCTGTCTTCAGGGTTGTCAACGTGAAAGTTACAGTCTCCCACAATAATTAAACAGTCATAATCAACGCATATCACGGACAGAAGGTCACTAAAATCATTAAAAAAGTTTGACGTGGACTTAGGAGGCCTGTAAACATTTAGAAACATAGTTCGTACCAGGCTCTTTACCTGCAGAACCAAATGTTCAAAAGAGTCAAATTTTCCAAAAAACACCTTTTTACACTTCAGTGAATCATTAAACAATGTTGCTACTCCTCCAACTTTCCTTTGCTGTCGGCTTCGCAAAGAAAAATTGTAGTTTTGAGGAGACGACTCCAACAGAATATGTGCTTCATTAAGTTCATGTAACCATGTTTCTGTTAAAAACATAACATCCACATTATTGTCAATAATAAAGTCATTAATTAAAAAGGATTTTCCTGACAGAGATCTAATGTTCAATAAAGCCAGTTTATATGAATTAGTGCTTGATGTTGTCTCTTTGGCAGGCTGCATCTGACAGTTTATGACTCTTAAGTGTCTGTTCCTGTTTGTTCCCATTTTTTTTTTCTTATTTCTGCCACGTATCATCACAGATATTCCATAAGGTCCGGTAGAAGGCCCAAGCTGATGCTGGAAACTGTTATGTCTGATAAGCTTGTTGCCAGGGCCCGGTGTGTATCACGGAGAAGTAATCTGAAGGTCCTGATGTTCCGTGATATGTAGAGGAGGATCTGGGGCTCTGCTGCTTTTAGAAGATGCTGGTTTTTTCACATAGCTGCGGTTTTCAGAATGGCTATGTGGAGAGAATGTCAACTGTAGGCCTATCTTGAAAACTTTGTTCATGTTATGAGAAAATTCCAGAAAAGGAACATCTGGGCTTTGTGGGGAAGAGGGGGAATTGGGTGCAGTTTTTTTTTGTAACGGAATTCCAACATTTCCAGCAGGTTTATTCCTATCATTTGTTGTGAGAACATCCCGTTTTTGTTTCACTTTTCTTGGGACATCTCTCTATGGTCTCGGCCATCTAGGTGGGGGGTTTGCTGATCCTTTGGTCTAGCACCCAGAGTAGTCCAGGGATTCTCATTTTCCTCTGGGAACTGTTTATTCGCTGAGTTGCTGGGCTGGTGGTCCCCCTTCGGAATCACAGGCAGCGTTGTTTCATTACCATACGCGGCGTTTACATCATAGTTTACTTCAAGTTGGTGGATTTTCAGTTCCATGACAGCTATTTTCTGTAGAAGCTTATCAAAGTCCTCTGTGCTGAAGGTAGGCATCCTTTGAATCGGGTAGTTCTTCTCCATATCCACTTCGTGTTGAAGTCTTTCCATAAGAGCGTTTTTCATGATAACTGCCTCCTCTGGGCTGTTGTAGAAAGGCATCTTGTGTGGAATAGCTGAAAACTAAAATAGTCCACATGGGGAAAAATAAAAAAATATAAAAAAATAAATAAAAGAAAATGAATCAAATAACTAAATCCAACTTTCTGTAGTTTTGGTTAAGAGATAAAAAGAAGATAAAAGGACCAGAAAAGGACCAGAAAGTGCAAGCAAGCAGGGAGCAGAGAAAAGAGCGTGTGCACACACTGAAGGACACAACTTTAGATTAATTTTATTCAGTTTTGTTAAAAATATAGCCTAAATCAAATTTTAATTTTTAAGTCTTTGCCATACCTTTAACCATCTGCAGGATCATAGGAGGGCTAAATAGCAGTGAAAAATACAAGAAAAATATACCAAAAAACCCCCCAAAAACCTCCAAAACATGAAATTGTGCATCTTTTGTTGCATAATCTTCTGATTAAAGTTATAAATCTTCAGAGTTCAAATGTAAGAGGAAAACCTGCTCTTCCTGTTATTTTGGTCTCAGTATTCACCTCTGAGCTAGGGAATTGTTTCTCAGTTTCAGCCCTGCTCATAGCTAGTAATTATGTGGAACTAAAAAGACTAAGTAGATTAGCTATTATTAAGACAGAGAGCCTCTTGTGTGTAGTTTTCTCTGAGGTTTCTTCCTTGACTACAAAAACTACTTCCTTCAAATGTTATGAGTATGCAGTTTATAAAGCATTTACTAACGAAAATTATCCAGAAAGACAAGTTTGTATTCATTCCACATTTCTTCTACCCAAGCCAGTGAAAGATACTGGGTGACAGGAACAGATTATTAAATTCCTCTTTATTCTGGGTGGAGCTAAAGACAAAAAATACAGTATTTATAGCTGAAAAAGAGAGAAACAATTTACTGATGAAAATGGCTCTACATCAGTATGCATGTGGCATCACTGTGATGATCATTCTTCTCTCCAGAGGTGAGAAAAATAACTTTATATTGATATTACTCTTTGCTTTAATTAAGTCAAGGCACACTGCATGTAATGACTGAAATTGTCCTTTGTGTTTTAGTTCTGCTGTGAAAACCCTTTTTTTCTTGAAATTTTTAAGCTTGGATTTTAAATGAGTTATGAAACTGTTTTAGCTTAACTGGGCTAGTTAACTGGGCTCCTTTACTTTATCTTAACCCACATCGATTTTAAAAGCCTGTTTCCATGGTACAGTAGCCTGTTTTCATGGTACAGTACCCTGGAAAAAACAAATGAAACAATGTTACACTTAAAGCTAATGTAAATGGATGAATCTATTGTAATGATTTTGTTGTTTGTATTTTTGCTTTTATTTTGTATCAATGTTGCAGACATCCTACCTGTTTTAACAACAAGTGCTTTGCAGTAATTACTCCAATCTCATAGTCAGCATGAGTTAATTCAGAAGTTGTTTACTTTCATGTTATACTATGAATTTTCAGTGATCAGAACCACAATCAGTTATAATGGGGTGTGATTTAGAAAGTTCTGAAATAAAAAGCTACATCATACAGTAGTAGCCATTCAAAATTTCCCCACTTTTCTTGATGGACCCTTGGCTGATCCCCTACAATTATTTATTTTAAACATCAATATTTGTACTAAAATATTCTTTCTGTCAAGATTTGTGGACATTAAGAGCGCTATCTCCTGGTCAGACCCTGTAATTCAGTGAAAGTGAATAAAGAAATATGCAAGAGGGGTCACTCAAGTGGCTGGAAGTTGGAGGGGATTTCACTGGGAGTTGGAGGGGATTTCACTGGGAGTTGGAGGGGAGTAGGCTGCCATTCAGCTGGCCTTTGACCGGGAAGGGCCATTTTAAATAGCTGCTAATGTATGTGAGATTTCCACCATTTTGTGATCAGAAATCTGGAGTACCAGGATAAATAAAACAATGTGCAATATTTTAGTTCAATGGTACAACAATGTTTTTTTAGAAGTACACCATGATGAAAATATATCAATAAAAAAAGATTGTAGTAACAAATGTATTTCACACACAAGAAAAAAATAATTCCTGTTGCAAAAGGGCATAAAGAAGGTGTTGACAAACCCAGTGCCTTGAAGTTATGTAACATTTTGTTTGCTAGGCTCTAGCCCAGGCTTGGTTATTGCTTTCTAAGAGTGTGATGCATATTTGGCAACTAATTAATTTAAACTACTCAGCTATAAAGACATGGAGACCTAAATCTACAGTTATGTCTTATTATTGCATTTTTCAAGAAATGTTTTATGGTAAGCTTGATAGAGAAAAGTGAGTTGATTAGTCATCTTGCATCTTTTGAAATCAGGCTCAGTAGTATCTGGTATGTAAGGCAAGAGTTTGTGTGAGGAGGAAATAATATATGATAGTTTTGACAGTTCCCTTATCTGTGCCTTTGTCTCATAAAGTGGAATATCTCACCTGACCAGTTTGTCTAACCTATTTGTATGTGTATATACATTTCAGGAATTAATTCAGAACCTGGTAAGTACCCAACATTTATTTTCTAGTTTTAGAAAACTGCTGAAAAACATGAAGGAAAGACATCGCTGCATTTCCTTGTAATTTATTTTTTGTTGCTGTGGAGAACAAGAATAAACAATATACTACTATTTTAGATATTTTTTAAGAGGTAAAAACGTGAATAGGTCTGTATTACTTCCTCAAAGAAGTATTCAGATGCTTTAAATGTCTTTACATGGAAAAACTCAGTGTTATTGTGTTGGGGTTTTATATGAAATTCCAATAAAAGTGAAGGTTGTTGCAACAAGGAAGGACTTTTCTCTATGGTTAGAAAGCTACCATGTGTTTGTTCGTGCCTCTCTCTTCCCTATAACCACCTTTTGAGTTGTAACAGCTTTCACTCGTTTGCCTGTAAGCATTTTCAATATTTATATTAAATTCATTTTATATTATTTGTAAGGACACCTCAACTCCCTTTTTGCGTATTTCTGACCTTGAGGAAATAAAATGTTCAAATATCACAGTCATTATAGAGCTATAATTAAATAAAGCGAAAAAAAGAAAAGTCAAAAGGGGGGGGGGACGGATTTTAAATAGGTTACAAATTATAGGCACTGAAATAACTAATGTCAGTTTTTTGTGACCAACATCAGCTTTAGATGTGTTTAGAACTTTCTCTTTTAGAATCTAACTTAATAATTGACTTAGTACAATATCATGTGCATATTTAATAATCCATTTCCTATACAACAATATTGTTGGTCTATCATATAAAGCTCAGTAAAATACACAAAAGTTGGTGCTTCTTCCAAAATAAAACATGCCTATATGAGTCACTTAATATTAGTATTGAGTAGTTTTGTTGAAAAATATAGGTAGTACATTCTTAATAAAATGCGCAGATGTAATATGTCCAGTAGCTGAAAAGTAAATAGCATCAACTAAAAGAGCTATATTTAGTTAGTAAATAAAAAAATAACATGATAAACATTTGTTTCTGATTATGTGAATGTTGTCAGCCTGTGCCAGGTCTCCAATCAACAGCAGGATCCTAGGAGGGCAAGATGCCTCTCCAGGAGCTTGGCCATGGCATGTCACTCTTACCCACCGTGGCTGGGTCTTTTGTCAAGGCTCGCTGATCACAGATCAGTGGGTTCTGACAGCTGCCCATTGCTCAAGAAGGTAAGGAGCTGTGGTTTAGTATTTTTTTTTTGTTTGTAGGGATAAACACAATGTTCCACAGTACCCAACAGATAGTAATATGTCTGAATGTCTTCTGTTGTGCCTCATTCATTTCTCTCGATCAACTCTACTTCACATTTTTCTGTCTGTAAAAGGGTAAATTTTAAAAGGGTATATTTAAAAGAGTAAAGCAAGAAGATAAAGTTTTATCTCCACCTATTAATTAGTGACTTGAAAGCAATAGAGGTAGATAATGAGGTTATCGTTAATGTGCTAATCAGTAGCATTACTCTTATTCCATATTATTTGTTCTCTCTTCTTTAAGATCTTACCTCAGTGGTGCAGTTTTGCACTTGGGTGCAAACAACCAGTCAAGATATGGGGAAGAAACTAGGAGAGTTGACTCAATCGTCTGCCATCAAGATTACGAAACTGACTATTATGACGGTGAGAATGACATCTGTCTTGTAAAGATGTCAGCTCCTGTAAACTTCACAGACTACATCCAACCGGTCTGCTTGGCCTCAGAAGATAGTACTTTCTATGATGGAACTGCCAGCTGGGTCACTGGTTTTGGCTCAAATGGTAAGTCTTGTTTTATTTCTTTACGATCCCTTCATTTACAATACCAGTTTTGGACTGTTCATTAATATATCTAACCTTTTTAAACTTTTATCTTTAGAACACTATTATTATCCTGATACTTTCCAGGAAGTTGATGTATCAGTTTTTGGGAACAATAAATGCAGCTGCTTCTACAGAAACTCCTACTACTACTGGAACAACCGCCGTTCAATAACAGAGAACATGATGTGTGCTGGAAGTGAAAATGGATCAAAGACTGCATATTATGTAACTACCTGTTTTCTTTTTGTTCTTTTCTTTTTTTTTCTTTTCTTTACTAACATATCTTTTTATGTTTGGTCAAATACTAAAATTGCCAAAAATCACAGAATTTGTCAGTTCTTAATTGAAATGGAATAACTGCACTGACTCTCTGTGTTGGCTATAAGATAATAGTGACTGTGTTTATTTTCTGCCTTGCCTCTAGGGGGCCTTTGGGGGGGGGGGGGGGGGGGGGAGCAATAAACTAAAGCTGCTAATATCTATATTCTCCTAAAATTATTTCACAGGATGACGAGGGGGCAGCTCTAGTGACCAAAAAAGACTCCACCTGGGTCCAAAGTGGGATTGTGAGTTATGTTTATGGTCATTACCTCGGTCGACCTACCATCTACACTCGTGTGTCCCAGTACCAGAAATGGATCAGCGACAGAGTCACTGGCATGGAACCAGGATTTGTTACCTTCATCTCCCCAGGCAACGACACGGACTTGAACTTCACCTGTCCCACAACACCAGCTACAACTTCCACTCACTATCCTGATACCACACACTACCCTTATCCCACACATCACCCATATGCCACATATTACAGTCACTCTACCACTGATGAAAGCATATTTAACAGTGGCAAAGCTCTGATTCCCATCACTCACTTCTTCTATCTCTCTGTTCTTGTTCTTCATGTCTTTTTTTGTGCCACAGATATCTGACTTAGGACTTTTAGTCAAGCTGCAGTCAAGATCTTTACCTTCAAAAGTTGTCTTCTTGACACTCAATATGTGAAATAGTGACACTATACTCTGCTGGACTGTTCATGTCTGGAACTTTCTTTTTGAAAAAATAGGCAGAAAATCAAGGGTGAAATAGGTTACGGATTTAAGATGTTATAATTTTGAAAAAAAAAATTGTCCTTCTTACTATATACCTGGTTTCTTATGTAGGTTATTGTCGACATTAATTGCAAGTACAGCTTAAATCTTAAGTACAAAATATGTTTGTGACTCTTACAAATCATTTGTACATTTTTATTGTCAAATCTGTTATAAAAAAAGTTGATCAGTCATTTTTAACTGTGATTTTATTTTAAATAAAATTTGATTTTATCAATCATTTCTAGATGTTGATTTTTTTTAATACCAACCTCATAATCAAGTTTAGTTGAGTGGGTTAATAAGTATGGGGCCAAAATTGTTGTTTTGTTATTTACAAATGTGTGTGGAGAATGGTATATCTGTATCTCGGTTTGTGCATGTGCAGGGGGATTTGAAAATGTGTAAATGAAACTGTAAATGTGTGAGGAGATTTGTGTGTCTGTACAACAATCTGCAAAAGTGCAAAACTACTTGTGTGTGTGTAATCTGGTTTGCAAATGTGTAAAAAATCCACAAATCTGTATTCAGATCTACAAATATGTACTGAGATTTGTAAATGTATAAAAAATCCACACATCTGTATTCAGATGTACAAATCTGTATTCAGATTTACAAATCTGTAGTAAGATTTGCAAATGTGTAGAACAATCTGTAAGCACACACAGAGACACTGTGTCCGAAGTATTTTCGCTTCAACACCCAGAAATACAGACACATCATTAGTTTCAAGTCCAGCGGTTTCACGGTTGGCTCTCTTTACACACAGGATTTTTGCTACACTTCTGCCGTGTGAGATGCACAAATGCATAAAGGATTTGTATCTGTAATATCTGGACTTGCTGCCCTGGGCGCAGGCTCGCAGGCTGCAGCAGGGCCGAGCTCAATTCGTGGCAGTGGCTGCGTTGCAGCAGTTCCGGTGGCGGTTCCGGTGGCAGTTCCGATGGCTCAATGTGGCTCGTCACTTTTTTTGGTATTTTTCATGCAGTTTTTCGGCAAATGCCTTACTTATAGTACTTCAAACTAGATTGTTTGTTTTTTTTTTAATATTGTGATGTTATTGCTTAATAAACTGCATTAAAACCTTTATAATGTCACATTTATTTGATGGAACGGAGTAGTTTGGCTGCCAATAAGTGGCCTCGGCCGGCAGCAGGCACCTTCAGCCACTCCGGGGGCAGCATCTGCCGGCAGCGGGCACCACCGGCCACTCCAGGGGCAGCATCTGCCAGCAGCGGGCACCAGCAGCGGGCACCATCAGCCACTCCGGGGGCAGCATCTGCCGGCAGCGGGCACCACCGGCCACTCCAGGGGCAGCATCTGCCAGCAGCGGGCACCAGCAGCGGGCACCATCAGCCACTCCGGGGGCAGCATCTGCCGGCAGCGGGCACCCCCGGCCACTCCGGGGGCAGCATCTGCCGGCAGCAGGCACCATCGGCCACTACGCAGCCACTCCGGGGGCAGCATCTGCCGGCAGCGGGCACCATCGGCCACTACGCAGCCACGTCGGTGGCAGGCTCTCCAGGCACGGCCACTACGCAGCCACCATGATGACAGTCCGGCTGTCATGCCAGTAGGCTGCCTGAGCGACTCCCAGGTTTACTGACACCATTTTGGTGGCTGCAGAAGCCGGTTTTCGTTAAATAACTAATTCTCTTTTTTAGTTCTTTTTTGCCCACTTACAGCAGAGACTGCCACCACAGTCTCTGCTGGCATCGGCCACTGCCACTGTGCTGCCGCTATGGTGCCACCATATTGGCAGAGGCCACTATGGTCCAATCATAGTGTCAGCGTAGTGGCCGCTGCCAGCAGAGACTGACACCATAGTGGCTGCTGCCACTATAATGACCATAGTCACTAAATGACTTATTTATAGCACCTCTAAGTAGATTATTGTTTTAATATTGTGATGTTATTGCTTAAGTGGCCAGTGGCACCTGCCAGTCAGCAGCCTCTAGGCTATATATCATCCTAGAGGCTATATATATACACTACCGTTCAAAAGTTTGGGGTCACTCAAACAATGTTGTGTTTTCCTGAAAAGTCACACTTATTCACCACCATATGTTGTGAAATAAATAGAAAATAGAGTCAAGACATTGACAAGGTAAGAAATAATGATTAGTATTTTTTTACATCAAACTTTGCTTTCGTCAAAGAATCCTCCATTTGCAGCAATTACAGCATTGCAGACCTGTGGCATTCTAGCTGTTAATTTGTTGAGGTAATCTGGAGAAATTGCACCCCATGCTTCCAGAAGCAGCACCCACAAGTTGGATTGGTTGGATGGGCACTTCTTGCGTGCCATATGGTCAAGCTGCTGCCACGACAGCTCAATGGGATTCAGATCTGGTGACTGCGCTGGCCACTTCATTACCGATAGAGTACCACCTGCCTGCTTCTGCTCTAAATAGTTCTTGCACAATTTGGAGGTGTGTTTAGGGTCATTTTCTTGTTGTAGGATGAAATTGGCTCCAATCAAGCGCTGTCCACTGGGTATGGCATGGTGTTGCAAAATGGAGTGATAGCCTTCCTTTTTCATAATCCCTTTTACCCTGTACAAATCTCCCACCTTTCCAGCACCAAAGCAGCCCCAGACCATCTCATTACCTCCACCATGCTTAACAGATGGTGTCAGGCATTCTTCTAGCATCTTTTCTGTTGGGATCCAGAGGTTTGCCCTCCCTAGGGCGACTTGGATCCCATTCTGTGGGCTTCTGTTTCTGTTGAGATCCAGGGGTTTGCCCTCCAGAGGGCGATGTGGATCTTTCCCCTGGGAGCTGCTGTTCAGCACTCACACCTGATCCCCATCAGCTCTGCTGATTAAGCTCTCCCTATTTAAGCTGAGTGAGAGCTCCCCTCGTTGCCGGATCATTGTCATTGTCATTGTCATTGTCCTGTCCTTGCCATGGAAGGAAACCTGTGAACCTGAAGGTTTGTAAATCTTTGAATCTGTAAACCTGTGAACCTGATCTGCTCTGTCTTCTCTGCCTTCCAGGTCAGAACCCTGTGTGGATCCAAATAAATATTGGACTTTAATCCTGCCTGAGTTTTCTGTGAGTCTGCATCTGGGGCTAGAAATCCTGCCAAATCATGACAGTACGATCCGGCCAACAGACTAGCCCAGCAGACTCCTTCCATGCTCACCTGGTGAGGCCCGCTCAGCGCCGTCCGCCGGCTCCCTGGCAGGTGGCGCTGCTTCGACGCTATGATGAGTTGGTGGCGTCCTTAGCCCCTGAGCCCGCTCTGAGCTGTCTAGAGACCCCTGAGCCCACTCTGAGCCGTCTTGAGACCCCTGAGCCCGCTCTGAGCCACCTAGAGACCCCTGAGCCCGCTCTGAGCCATCTGGAGACCCCTGAACCCGCTCTGAGTCTTCCGCCATCATCCTTGTGGGAGAGGGTGCGCCGGCGTTTTGGGGAGTTGGACCGAGAGTCGGAGATGGAGCGGCGTCGACAAGAAGAGGAGTGGAATCGTAAATGGGAGATGAAGCGGCGTCGACGTGATGAGGAGTGGAATCGCAGATGTCGGGAGATTTGGGGCCCTTGGGGAACCCCTGAGCCTGCTCTGTCTCATTCAGAGACTACGGAATCGGCGGCCTCTTCACTTCCTGATTCGGAGGCGCAATCGGCGGTTCCCTGTGTGCCTGTGGAGCCACAGTCGGTGGTTTCCTCTGCTCCTGATGCGAAGCCGCAATGGGCGGCCTCTTCACTTCCTGATTCGGAGCCGCAATCGGCGGATCCCTGTGTGCCTGTGTAGCCACAGCTGGTGGTTTCCTCTGCTCCTGATGCGAAGCCGCAATCGTCGGCCTCATCTGTACCTGATCCGGAGCCGCAATCGGCAGCCTCCTCTGTTCCTGTGGAGCCACAATCGGTGGTTTCCTCTGCTCCTGGTGTGAAGCTACAGTCGGTGGCTTCCGGTGCTCCTGATTCGGAGCCACAGCCGATGGCTTCCGGTGTTCCTGATTCGGAGCCACAGCTGATGGCTTCCGGTGTTCCTGATGCGGAGCCGCAATCGACGGCCTCTTCAGTTCCTGATTCAGTGCCACAGTGGGTGACCCTGTCTGAGTCAGTTGCTGAGCTGCAGAAACGGCGTCCTCCTCGGAGCTTCCTGCAGCAGAGATGGCGTCCTCCTCGGAGCTCCCTGCAGCAGCAGAGATGGCGTCGTCCTCGGAGCTTCCTGCAGCAGCAGAGACGGCGTCTTCCTCGGTGCTTCCTGCTGCAGCAGAGACGGCGTCTTCCTCGGTGCTTCCTGCTGCAGCAGAGACGGCGTCTTCCTCGGTGCTTCCTGCTGAAGCGGAGCTGGCGTTTTCCTCCAAGGCCCCAGCAGCTTCTGAGACTCCGTCTCCGCGGCCGGCCACCTGAGACTCTGCCCTGCTGCCGGTCCCATGGCCGGCCACCTGAAACTCTACCCTGCTGCCGGCCCCACGGCCGGTCATCTGAGACTCTGCCTTGTCCCTGGCCCCGCGGCCGGCCACCTGGAACCCTGCCTTGCTGCCGGCCCCACGGCAGGCCACCTGAGACTTTCCCTGTCCTCGCCCACCCTGGGTGGGTTGTTTTGAGTTCTGGACCCTGTTTTTGTTTCTGTGCCTGGCCCTCCTTGCCTGTTTTCCCCTCCGCTCGCCCTGGGTGGGTTGTTTTGTTTTCTGTTTTTTTGTTTTTGGGCGTCTGGTATCCGCCCTTGAGGGGGGGGTACTGTTGGGATCCAGAGGTTTGCCCTCCTGAGGGCGACTTGGATCCCATTCTGTGGGCTTCTGTTTCTGTTGAGATCCAGGGGTTTGCCCTCCAGAGGGCGATGTGGATCTTTCCCCTGGGAGCTGCTGTTCAGCACTCACACCTGATCCCCATCAGCTCTGCTGATTAAGCTCTCCCTATTTAAGCTGAGTGAAAGCTCCCCTCGTTGCCGGATCATTGTCATTGTCATTGTCCTGTCCTTGCCATGGAAGCAAACCTGTGAACCTGAAGGTTTGTAAATCTTTGAATCTGTAAACCTGTGAACCTGATCTGCTCTGTCTTCTCTGCCTTCCAGGGCAGAACCCTGTGTGGATCCAAATAAATATTGGACTTTAATCCTGCCTGAGTTTTCTGTGAGTCTGCATCTGGGGCTAGAAATCCTGTCAAATCATGACATTTTCATTTGTTCTGCGTCTCACAAACATTCTTCTTTGTGATCCAAACACCTCAAACTTGGATTCATCCGTCCACAACACTTTTTTCCAGTCTTCCTCTGTCCAATGTCTGTGTTCTTTTGCCCATCTTAATCTTTTTCTTATTTTGGCCAGTCTCAGATATGGCTTTTTCTTTGCCACTTTGCCCTGAAGCCCAGAATCCCGCAGCCGCCTCTTCACTGTAGATGCTGACACTGGTGTTTTGGGGGTACTATATAATGAAGATGCCAGTTGGGGACCTGTGAGGCGTCTGTTTCTCAAAATAGAGACTGTTATGCACTCTGTAATCTTCTTGCTCAGTTGTGCAACGTGGCCTCCCACTTCTTTTTATACTCTGGTTAGAGCCTTAGGAGTAGTACACACCCTTGTAGGAAATCTTCAATTTCTTAGCAATTTCGCGCATGGAATAGCCTTCATTTCTAAGAACGAGAATACACTGTCAAGATAAAAGTTCTCAGCATTTAATTGACCCCACAAATGTGATGTTCCAGAATATCAATCTGCTCAAAGGAAGGTCAGTTTTGTAGCTTCCGTAACAAGCTAAACTGTTTTCAGACGTGCGAACATGATTGCACAAGGGTTTTCTATATATATATATACTCCCATCCTAGAGGCTGCGGAGTGGCAGGAGCCACTGGCCACTTAAGCAATAACATCACAATATTAAAACAATAATTTACTTAGAGGTACTATAAATAAGTCATCTGGTGGCTATGGTCACTATGGTGGTAGAAGCCACTATGATGTCAGTCTCTGCTGGCAGCGGCCACTACTCTGACACTATGATGGCACCATAGTGGCCTCTGCCAATATGGTGGCACGATAGTGGCAGCACTGTGGCAGCGGCCGATGCCAGCAAAGACTGTGGTTGCAGTCTCTGCTGGAAGCGGCTGCCGCTATGGCAGTCCACTATGGGGGCCACTTATTTGCAGATGAACTACTTAGTTCCATCAAGTAATTGTGACTTTATAAAAGTTTTAATGCAGGAAACATCACAATAACATCACAATATAAAAAAACTACTTAGAGGCATTATAAATAAGTTATTCGCCAAAAAATGGCATGAAAAAGATAAAATAAATGAATAAATAAGGTATTTGCCAAAAAACGACAAGAAAAATTAAAAAAATAAATGAATAAATAAGGTATTTGCCAAAAAACGGCAAGAAAAAGAAAAAATAATAAAAAATAAATGAATAAATAAGGTATTTGCCAAAAAACGGCAAGAAAAAGAACTAAAAAATAAAATTAGTTATTTAAAGAAAAACAGCTTCTGCAGCCACCAAAACAGTGTCAGTAAACCCGGGAGTCGCTCGGGCAGCCTACTGGCAGGACAGCCGGACTGTCATCATGGTGACTGCGTAGTGGCCTTGCCTGGAGAGCCTGCCCCTGGTGTCGCTGCGTAGTGGCCGATGGTATCCGCTGACGGCAGATGCTGCCGCGGAGTGGCTGCGTAGTGGCCGGTGGTGCCCGCTGCCAGCAGATGCTGCCCCCGGAATGGCCGGTGGTGCCCGTTGCTGGCAGATGCTGCCCCCGGAGTGGTCGGTGGTGCCCGCTGCCGGCAGATGCTGACCCCAGAGTGGCTGTGTAGTGGCCGATGGTGCCGGCTGCCAGCAGGTGCCACTTATTGGCAGACAAACTACTCCGTTCCATCAAATAAATGTGACATTATAAAGGTTTTAATGCAGTTTATTAAGCAATAACATCACAATATTAACAAAAAAACAAACAATCTAGTTAGAAGTACTATAAGTAAGGCATTTGCCGAAAAACTGCAAGAAAAATACCAAAAAAAGTGACGAGCCACATCGAGCCATCGGAACTGCCACCGGAACCGCCACCGGAACTGCTGCAACGCAGCCACTGCCACAAATTGAGCTCGGCCCTGCTGCAGCCTGCGAGCCTGCGCCCAGGGCAGCAAGTCCATATATTACAGATACAAATCCTTTTACGCATTTGTGCATCTCACACGGCAGAAGTGTAGCAAAAATAACGTGTGTAAAATGAGCCAACCGAGAAACCGCCGGACTTGTAACCAATGGTGTGTCTGTATTTCTGGGTGTTGAAGCGAAAATACTTCGGACACAGTGTCTCTGTGTGTGCTTACAGATTGTTCTACACATTTGTAAATCTTACTACAGATTTGTAAATCTTAATACAGATTTGTGGATTTTTTACACATTTACAAATCTCAGTACATATTTGTAGATCTGAATACAGATTTGTGGATTTTTTACACATTTGCAAACCAGATTACACACACACAAGTAGTTTTGCACATTTGCAGATTGTTGTACAGACACACAAATCTCCTCACACATTTACAGTTTCATTTACACATTTTCAAATCCCGCTGCACACGCACAAATCGAGAAACAGATATACAACTCTCCACACACATTTGTAAATAATAAAGCAACAATTTTGGGCCCATAAATAAGGCTTGTGAGAGATTTAAAGAAGTGAGTGACTTCAAGAGGCCTCAGGAAGATTTCTAGTGATAACCAACCACTAGAAGATTCTCAAACTATTGGCTGACACATCAAGTCTCCCACTGCAAGGGAATTTACTTTGTAAGCATACTACAGTCTGCTGAAACAAGGCTAAAAACAGTATAGAACATCATTATGAAAAATACAGGGTGCAGGATGTGCAAGGATGAAATATTTGCTCTCAAAGAAAAGCTTGAGAATAAGAATAAAGCTTGCCAAAGACAACTTGCACAAAAAACAAGACTTTTTAAATTAATATTGCAGCGACAATGGTGTCTAGTGCAGGAGTTTTCCCTGCAATCCGAGGGTTGTCGGTCTAAACTCTGGCTCTGGCTTTCAGTGTTGTTGTGTCCTTGGGAAAGACACTTCGCTTGCATTGCATACTGATTGTGGTCAGAGGGCCCGGTGGTACAGTGTACGGCAGCCTCGCTTCTGTCACTGAGCCCCAGCTGTGGCTACAATGTAGTTTGTCACCATCAGTGTGTGAGTGTGTGCTTGAATTTGTGAATAACCGAATGTAGTGTAAAGTGCTTTGGTCAAGTCTACTGACTTGAAAAAGCGCTATATTAGTACAGACCGTCTACTAAGAATCACAACCTAAATTATTTGACACCAGAATGGGTATAAAACACTGGCGAAACTTTCTGAAGGACTGGTGTGGACATGTCCCAACCAACTTTGGCATGGAGGGTATATGCACCACCATTAATTCCCGCTTTTTCCCCCTTTCTGCTAATTTACTTCATCCATTAGTTACTGAGGTGGGGTACAGCTGTCTGTGTTCAGAGCGTTTTCAGTCTGTGTTTTTTCCTTGCTTCTGATGTTCTTGAGTCCCAGCTCTTGAAATATCGATGGATCTGTCACTTTGGGACATAATATTTTTTGAGGTCTCTATTCACTGCGTACATAGTAGCAACATGGAGGAGGAGAGACACAGCAGCACTGAGTGAATTTTTACCGGGAGCTACTTCGATATATGTTTTCAGTAAAGTTAGGAGAAGTTGGTTAAAATATTTTAGATGCCACCGTTCGTTACACATTCCAAGCTTTTTCAGCTAAAACTTGCAACATAGTGTACATACATATAAGTTTACAAAGTTGGGCTTCTCAGAGGACCATTACTCAGAGTTATAGATTAAAAGGAACACATATCTGTTGTTTTTTTATTGAACAGAGAATCAGGCTGCAGAACTTCTGTATATCTTGAAAATAATTTTCTCTGGCATCATTTTATTGGAAGACAGGTTCATAAATCTGTTTTAAGCAGAGCAGAGACACAATTAGGGACAGCTGCTGATTTAAAGATGAAACAGATTTACTGGGATATGCAAAATGCAATCAAATATATCTCCAAGTTTACAAGAAAAAATATACTATGCTATAAGAAAATTCAACATATCTTTTTGTCTTTTGTAGTTCAGCAAGTCTCAGAAATAGCTGTGCCAGCCAACCAAGAGAAAGCCAGATTCACAGGAAACAGACTTAAAATTAAAATAAAAGAAACCTGCAAGAATTAAAGCACAAATACACTGCCTGGCCAAAAAAAAAGTCGCCACCAAAAAAAAAAAGGTAATTCATGCTAATGCTCTGTTGGATCGCCTTTAGCTTTGATTACGGCACGCATTCGCTGTGGCATTGTTTCGATAAGCTTCTGCAATGTCAAAAGATTTCTTTTCCTCCAGTGTAGCATACATTTTTCACCATGATCTTGCATTGATGATGGTAGAGTCTGACCGCTGCGCAAAGCCCTCTCTAGCACATCCCAAAGATTCTCAATGGGGTTGAGGTCTGGACTCTGTGTTGGCCAATTCATGTGTGAAAATGATGTGTCATGCTCCCTGAACCAGTCTTTCACAATTTGAGCCCGATTAATCCTGGCATTGTCATCTTGGAATATGCCTGTGCCATCAGGTAAGAAAAAATAAAAAAAAATAACCTGGTCATTCAGTATATTCAAGTACTCGGTTGACCTCATTCTTTGAGCACATACTGTTGCTGAACCTAGACCTGACGAACTGCAGCAACCCCAGATCATAATACCGCCCCCACAGGCTTGTACAGTAGGCACTAGGCATGGTGGGTGCATCACTTCACCTGCCTCTCTTCTTACCCTGATTCGCCCATCACTTTGGAACAGGGTAAATCTGGACTCATCAGACCACACGGCCTTCTTCCATTGCTCCACAGTCCAATCTTTACGCTCCCTAGCAAATTGAAGCCTTTTTTTCCAGTTGGCCTCACTGATTAGTGGTTTTCTTACGGCTACACAGCTGTTCAGTCCCAATCCCTTGAGTTCACTTTGCACTGTGCGTGTGGAAATGCTCTTATTTTCAGTATTAAACATAGCTCTGAGTTCTACTGTTGTTTTTCTTCGATTTGATCTCACCACACGTTTAAGTGTGATCACGATCATTCAGGACTTTTTTTCCGGCCACATTTCTTCCTCGAAGATGATGGATCCCCACCATCCTTCCAGTTTTTAATAATGCATTGGACAGTTCTTAACCCAATTTTAGTAGTTTCTGCAATCTCTTTAAATGTTTTCTCTGCTTGATGCACACCAATGATTTGACCCTTCTCAGACAGACTAACATCTTTTCCACGAACACAGGATGTGTCTTTCCACATGGTTGTTAAGGAAATGAGAAGCAAGTCATTGCACCAGTTGGGGTTAAATAACTTGTTGCCAACTGAAAGATAATCGCCCATGCAGTAATTATCCAATAGGAGGCTCGTACCTATTTGCTTAGTTGAATCCAAGTGGCGACTTTTTTTTTTTGCCAGGCAGTGTAGACCCTATTAAAAGTGTTCGGGTTGAGTAGCTGTAGGTCCATCAGCCACCATCCTTAGATTGCCCCACCAACTTTTCAAAGTTACACCCTTGGTACAATATCAAATAAAAATACATGGAAAGAACTTTCAGCAAAATGTGAAGCATGGAGGTAAAGATGACAATGCTTGGGAATTCTCTGTTGCGGCTGACTTGAAATGTTCCTGCAAAGGGTGCATTATGAAAAAGCATAATGTGAGTACGGAAAGTATTGAGAACCCTTTAAGTAGTTCACTCTTTCATTTGCTAAAATCAATAACTAATACATTTTATTCCTCATCAATGTATCTGCAGCACCCCATCTTCACAGAAAAAAAAACAAAAAAATGTAATTTTTTTTGCAGATTTATTTAAAAAGAAAAACTGAAATATCATATAGTCTTAAGTATTGAGACCCTTTGCCCAATATTGAGTAGAAGCACCCTTTTGAGCTAGTACACCCATGAGTATTCTCGAGAATGACGCAACAAGTTTTCCACATCTGCATTTGGGGCTCCTCTGCAATTTTTCCTTGCAGATCGTTTTCTACGGTCTCCCGCTACCAATGTCACGTGAGGTTTTGAGCCAAACTCAGAAGACTGATAAAACACTCACTAAGTGCTTTGAGAATGTGACTGATTCAATAAAGGACAAGACTCATATGTTGTTTTTTTTTGAAGATGGATTACTTATGAGAAAATGGATCTCAAGACCTGCCTTGCAACAGAAGGGTATTGAGGAGGATTGGGGAGTAGTATATCAAATTGTCATTCCTCAAGGTTATCGTGAACAAATACTGCAGTTGGCACATGACCACTCATGGTCAGGTCATTTGGGAATCACTAAGACCCATGACCGTATTCTACAGCATTTCTTTTGGCCAGGTAAGAAAAAGGATGTTGCCAGGTTCTGTAGAACATGTAGAGTTTGCCAAATAGTGGATAAACCAAATCAGAGGGTACCACCTGTCCCTCTTAAGCAGATTCCTGCAGTTGGTGAGCCTTTTGAGCGTGTCCTGGTGGACTGTGTGGGTCCTCTGCCCAAAACTAAAGCTGGTAGTCAGTTTCTCTTGACTATCATGTGTGTTGCCACTCGCTTCCCTCAAGCCATTCCACTAAGAAAAATTACAGCACCCACTATAACTAAAGATCTTTTGAAGTTTTTTGCAGCTTTTGGTATCCCTAGAGTTATACAAACAGATCAAGGCAGCAATTTTCAGTCCAAACTCTCCAAGCAGACACTAGTCTTTTGGCATTAAACACATTCCCTCCAGTCCTTAACATCCCCAGTCACAAGGCGCTCTAGAGAGATGGCATCAGACTATAAAGGCCATGATGCGCAAATATTGTCATGAGATGGACAAAAACTGGGATGAAGGACTCGCTTTTCTGTTGTTTGCCGCCCGAGAAGCTAAACAGGACTCTCTTGGTTTTAGCCCTGGTGAACTGGTTTTTGGGCATGGTGTAAGGGGACCTCTGAAACCTCTATCAGACGACACTCAGAAACAAACCAATGTCCTTGAGTTTGTTACACAATGTCGGTAACGTCTATACCATGCTTGCTCAATTGCAAGAAAGTAGTTGCCAGCTGCCCAAGGTAAAATAAAACAACTGCATGACAAAAAGAGTGTAAATCGGTCATTCGAACTGGGTGATAAAGAGCTCATGCTGGTGCCTACACCTGGCCCATCCCTCTCAGCCCAATTTGCAGGTCCATATATGGTAAAAAGGCGAGTCAATGACACAGACTACATTGTTCATACTCCTTATAGGAGGTGCCAAACACGTCTGTACCATATAAATATTTGAAGCTTTTTCATTCCAGGGAAAATTACAAGGATGCATGTTATGAGGACTCTCCAAAACCTGTGATCTCTCTTGTGTCTGGAGATAACCCCCATGTAATACTTAATTCCTTGGATGAGTGTCTGTCCTATCTTCCCAGGGGGGGGGAAGAGGATGTAAAAGGACTGATCCAGTTACATCCTGCACTTTTTGGAGATGTGCCCTCTAGGACCTTGGTACTGGAGCATGACATTGACGTGGGTGGTGCCCCTGCCATTAAACAGCATCTGTACCGTTGTCCTCCAGTCAAGAGGGAAATGATGAAGAAAGAGGTTCAATATTTGCTGGAAAATGGCATGGCTATACAAAGTCATAGCTCCTGGAGCTCTCCATGTCAACACCAAAGTTTGATGGTTTCCAGCGTTTTTGTACAGACTATCGAAGAGTAAATGCAGTTACGGTCCCTGATTCGCACCCATTACCTCGCATGGAAGACTGCATAGACAGCATTGGTCCTGCCACCTATATCACCAAGTTAGATCTGCTGAAGGGGTCCTGGCAAGTTCCCCTAACTGCCAGGGCTTCTGATATTTCAGCTTTTGTCACACCAGACCACTCCCTACAATACACAGTGATGGCATTTGAAATGCGCAATGCACCAGCTACCTTTCAGCGACTGATGAACACTGTATTAGGAGATGTTAAGAACTGTAATGTCTCTTTGGATGACATCGTAATTTATTCATCATCCAGGAAAGATCATATTAACACTTTGAAGACTGTGTTTGCCCGTCTAGCTCAAGCCTCCCTCACCTTGAATCTGGCAAAATGTGAGTTTGCCAAAGCGGTGGTGACCTACCTGGGAAAGGAAGTAGGCCATGGCCAGGTTCGTCCAGTGAATGCAAAGGTAGACGCTATCCTACGCTACCCTGTGCCCACCACAAGACGTGAGCTTCGGCGGTTCTTGGGGTTGGTTGGTTATTATAGATGTTTCTGCAGGAACTTCTCAATGGTGGTGGCTCCTCTGACAAAGTTGTGTAGTCCAAAGTAACCATTCACGTGGACTGCTGAATGTCAACATGCATTTGACTGTGCAAGGTCTTTTCTATGCAGCGCTCCTGTATTGGCAGCTCCGGATTTTAGCAAGACCTTCAAGCTGGAAGTGGATGCCAGCGCCACTGGGGCTGGAGCAGTGTTGCTCCAAGATGGAACCGATGACATTAGTCACCCAGTTTCCTACTACTCAGCTAAGTTCAAGCATCATCAATTGAACTACTGTACAATTAAGAAGGAAACATTGGCCATGCTGCTAGGTTTGCAGCATTTTGAAGTTTATGTGGGTTCAACAAATCCTGTTATAGTCTATACAGACCATAACCCATTAGTCTTCCTGAACCGTATGTATAATCACAACCAGCGGTTAATGCAGTGGGGCTTGCTAGCCCAAGAGTATAGTCTGGACATCAGGCATAAGAGAGGGGCTGAAAACGTGATAGCTGATATACTGTCCAGGATATGATTCTGCTTACCTCGCTAGAGTACGTATGATGCTGAAATATTATTCAATGAAGGATTTTATGGGGGAGGGTGTTACGGTCACTGACCTCTATGAGCTCTCTTCATGAGAGAGCTCTCTGTTTGTGTTTCAGGTCTTCCTGCAGGTGCAATGTGTTGAAGCTCGTCAGCCACTTCATAAAGAGCTTCAACCCTGAGATGTCAGGCCCCCTTCTCTTATTCACTGGTCCTTGATCTGAAGCGATCTTGTTCATGAGCTGAATGTTTCTGTTTTCTCCTTGTTTTGTGGTTAGCCAGGGAGTCCAGGTATTGTATGTTCTTTTAATTTTCTGTGTTAGAAAGTGTTTTGTTTTATAAGTGGGGGGGGGGGGTTGTTTGTTGTTATGGCCTTGGAGACCCTGAGGCTTTAAACTTCCCTGTTTTGCTGTTTGCTTGTTTTTTGTGACCCCTGCAAATTATAAATAAATCTTATTTTCCTACTGACATCATATTTTAGTTTACTGACTTTTGTGTTACACCCAGTGCCAGAATTTACCCTTTAGTGGTCTTAAGGGTGGGGGTTGTAACAATCGTCTCCAGTTCTGTCAGGTTTGGATGGTGAGCATTGGTGGACAACCATTTTTAGGTCTCTCCAGAGATGCTCAATTCAGTTTAGATCAGGGCTCTGGCTGGGCCAGTCAAAAGAGGTCACAGAGTTATTCCCAAGTGAGGCCTTTGTTATTTTAGCTGTATGCTGGAAGGTGAACCTTCAGCCCAGTCTGAGGTCCTTAGAAATCTAGAAGACCTTTTTTTCCCGGGATATCTCTGTACTTGTCAGGATTTGTTTGAGGGTTGAGGACCCAAAAGCAGAGGCAGGCAGGCAGAGGTGAATTTATGGTTTGTTTTAATGAAGGGGTAACTGAAAAAGCAAAGTCCAAACAAAAGGCAACCAAGAATCCATATGAAAACAAAGTTAAAAAAACAAACATGAAACCAGGAGTCCAAAAATAAAAACAAATTCAAAACATGAAAAAATAAGAAGAAAACAAACCAGAAAACCATGGAGACATAAGGGAATCGAAACTCAAGGAGGAAGGCTCAGAGAGACGAAGTGGAAGAAGACTGAAGAGGTTAGACGAGGACCCAGCAAAGAGGAACTGAACAGCAAGAATATTTATAGGAGACAGAAACAAAGAGAGGGCTAATGAGCAAACTGGGAGCAGGTGTGCACAGAGCAAGACAGGAAAAGAACTAGGGAAAAAGGAGAACATAAGAGTGCCCTCTTATGTTCTCCTTTTTCCCTAGCTCTTTTCCAAGAAAAATGAAAATAACCAGAAAAACACAACAAAATAAAAACTGAACCCTTTAAACTAGAAAACAAGGAGTAAAGCAAAACTGGATACTCAAAAGAAAACAAAACAGAACCAAGACTAAAACAGTAACCAGGAATTAACACAGCAAAATAAAAATAAAACCACTAACACTAGAAAACAAGGAGTAAAGCAAAACTGAACGCTAAAAAGAAAATATAGCAGAACCAAGACTGAGACAGTAACTGAGAAAAACTCAAGGAACACAACAAAATAAGAGAGCATAGCAAAACTGAATATCAAAAGAAAAACATAACAGAAATAGAAACCTAACAGTACTGTACCGCATACATCCTTCCTTCAATAGCAACCAGTCATCCTATCCCTGCAGCAGAAAAACACCCCAATAACATGAAGCTGCCACCGCCATATTTCACTGTTGGGATTGTATTGAGCAGGTGATGAGCAGTTCTGTCATGATTGGTTTAACAAATCTGACCCACATGCAGAGAAACCACTCAGAGAGCACGGAAAAAGTTTAACCCCTTGAACCCTACGGACCCACCGGCGGGTCCAGCTGCTACATGACCTTGTAGTTTTACCAAACCCCCAGTATTGATGTAAAAAACATATTTGGCACAGTTTGGTGACATTTATGGATAAATGTGCCAAAATGGCCCCTCCGCCTAAGAAATTTCTCACTAATACCATTCTAAAATAAATATGATTCATCTGATTGAGTCCAAATTTGGTATATTTTTACACAACATTTAGATTTGAAAGTCTGTACTACTTTTTTGTGCTATAAATAATATTTTGGTAGTGTTTTGCAATGTTTATTTCAAAGAAAATTTTGGCGAGGTTCAAAAAATGCAAAATATTTTGTATTTTGTCCCTAATATTTCAGGCAGGGTCAAAGCTACAATGGTGCTGACACCAGAAAACCATTCTATGACATCTTACCTTTACAGACGTACCAAAAGTTTCATCTTAAATCTAATAGCTTTGAGGCTATAAGTTATTTACTTTTGTGTGTTTTTGTCAGGCAGAAATTTATTTATACCCCCTTAGGGTGTAAGAGGTTAACAGATTTATTGAAGGAGTTACAGGAGTGGATCTCGAACTCAGTGAGCTGGTTACTTAAATGGGTGAGTCACATCCTTAATTATTTAAAACTAGATGAGAGGAAATGTTCAGAAATGTTAAAAGCAATAAAACATTAGAGGAAAAGAACATCAAACCAACTGTAAAACACAGGGGATTTTTTTAGAGGGTGCTTTATAATGTGAGTCAGATATTACTAACTATTTAAAAAGCTTTTGCAGAAAAGTGACAATTAACTAAACTATGGCAATAAATCCACCCAGCACTGACTTAAAAATAAGAAATGAAGAAAGTCTTGGACTAAGTGAAAACCCAGATCCTGATCTTAACAAACCCGAAGCTATGTTTTAGCTAGAACTAAAGCATTTTGAGGCAGTCATTTACAAGAAAAGTTTTAGGAATATTAACCCAAAATTACATTATGAGAGATGACTTTTTTATTAAGTGGCAGTTCTTCTTTTACATTTAACTATAATCAAATCACTATGTCATCTTAAAAACGTTACCTGCTACTATTTAAAGTTTTTTTTTTACTTGAAATATTTTTTATTTTCATTCGCAAAGAGTTAAAATTTTATATGCTGCTGTTTCTTCGACCCTAAATATTAATACACACTAAGATATCAAAAAAACTACTTATACGAGAGAATTGCAGTTGTTTCCTGTGGCAATTAAAAACATTAATGCCAAGCAGCTGTCGGCATAATTATTATTTCCTCATACATTTCGTTTCCTTTACGTTTTTCATATACTATTACTTGCTACCCAGCAACATTGAATAGATACCATTAAATACAACAGAAACTTCACTAATGGTCTTTTAACGCCAGCCACACCCTTTGTCTAATAGTCACCTGACGGTATCTTTTTGTCAAATGTTGCACAATTACTTCCTTATTACAGTTAAACTGTTCCTTATTAAGGAAACTGGACGGGAAGTTTTATAGAAGATGTTTTCACCTCTCTTCCAACAGGCTTGTTCAGTTCTAACTCGTGGTAGGGAGCACTGAAATTAATATACTGTAGGTGTAACAAAGAATTAGGGGAAAAACATAAGGTGGCTGTGATCCTTCTTACTGGTTTGGCCATGGAGGTCACCTTTGGTGAAATCCTATCTAACTCAATTAGCTAAAGTTGTGGTTTGTTATCTGACAAAACTTTTTCTTATAAATCTTCAGAGTTCAAGTGTAAGAGAAAAACCTGCTCTTCCTTTTACTTTGGTCTCAGTACTCACATCTGAGCTACAAAACTGTTTGTCAGTTTCACCCCTGTTCATACCTAGTAATTATGCTGAACTAAAAAGACTAAGTAGATTAGCTATTATTAAAACGGAGAGACTCTAGTGTCTAATTTTCTATGAGTTTTCTTCCTTGACTACAAAAAATTGCTTCCTTAAATGTGATATTGAGTATGCAGTTTAAGGGCTAACTAATTACAAACGAAAAATTTCCAGAAAAACAAGCCATTATTACTTCCCCAATTCTTCCAACTAGTTGTATCAGTGAGAAATATTAGGTAACAGGAACAGTTTATTAAATTCCATATCACTCTAGGTGGAGCTAAACACACAAAAAAAGTATTTATAGCTGAAGAGGAGAGGAAAGACTTACTGATCAAAATGGCTCTACATCAGTATGCATGTGGCATCACTGTGATGATCATTCTCCTTTCCAGAGGTGAGAAAAAACACTTTATATTTATATTACTCTTTGCTTTAATTAAGCCAAGGCAAACTGCATGTAATCACTGAATCACTGTGTTTTAGTTCAGTTGTGAAAACATTTTTTTTTCTTTTTTGCAAAAGGTAAGGTTCAGTTGTTTATGGGGGTTCATATTAAATGGTTTCCTGAAATTTTTAAGCTTAGATTTTGAATGTGTTAGATTTTAAACGACGTGAATGTAGTAAATATGTAAAGTACACTTTATTTAATTTTTTGGTTTGTTTGCTTTTATTTTGCTTTTATTTTTTTTATCCATGTTGCAGACATCCTACCTATTTTGACAACCAGTCCTTTGCAGTGATTAATCCACTCTCATAGTCAGCAGGAGTCAGAACTAATTTATTTTTGTCAGGGCTCAAATCAAGCGTACCTACTTATGTTTGTTTTCCTCAGAACTCTGTCTGTCATGTTAACTCATTAATAAAAGCATGCTTCCTTCTAAAACAGAAACAAAGAAAAAAAAAAAAAAACAGCCTACATTAAATTTGGTAACTAATTAAAAATAATTTACTAAAGACATGGAAGGCTACATATTAATCAGTTATGTCTTATGATTGTATTTTTTAACAATTGTTTTATGGTAAGCTTAACAGAGGAAAGGGAGTTGCTTAGTCATCTTGACTTTCTGAAACCAGGCTCTGTAGTATCTGCTATGTATGGCAAGAATTTTGGTGAAGAGGAAATAATATATGAAATTTTTGCCAGTTCTGCCTTTGTCTGATAAAGTAGAAAATGTCAGCAGTTTGTCTAACATATTTGTATGTGTATATACATTTCAGGAATTAACTCAGAACTTGGTAAGTATTCAACGTGTATTTCCTAGTTTTAGAAAACTGCAGAAAATCATAACGTAACAGAATCTCTGCATTTCCTTGTAATTCTGTTTTTTTTTACCTGTGAAAAACAAAAACAATAAACTCAAATTTTAGATCTCTTTAAATGATAAAATTGTGTATAGGATGTATTAGATAGATCTACTCACAAACGTTTTTAGATGGTTTAAATGTCTTTACATGAAAAAATGTCAGTGTTATTTTTGGGGGGTTTTGAAAGAAATTCTAACAAAAGTAGAGGATTTTGCAAGATGGAAGGAATTTTCTTTATGGTAAAAAAACCACCATATGTTTGTTTCTAGCCTCTTATTTCTCCGAAACACCTTTTGAGTTATAATACCTTTCACTTGTTTGTCTGTATGGCTATTTAATAATTAAATTATGACACCCTAACTGTAGAGTTTGACCACTATTAGACCAGGTTATTTTTGTGTTATCTTGAACCTAGATGAAATGAAAAGCTCAAGTATTACACTCATTATATTATTGACAAAAGTAAAGGAGTAAAAATTCAAAAGACAAACAAAAAAAAGGATTTGAAGTAGGTTAAAAATGATAAGCACTGAAATACCTAATAGCGGTTGTTTTTTAACATCAACTTTAAACATGTTTTAAAATTTATGTTTTAGACCCCAACTTAATAGTTGATCTAGTGTAATGTCATGCGCATATATCATAATCCATTCCCTATATAATAATAGTGTTGGTCTATCATATAAAATCTTAGTAAAATGCACAGAAGTTGGTGCTTGTTAAATGAAAAATAAATGCCTCTATGAGACACTTAATATTAGTTTGAAGAAATATTGTTTAGAAAATGTTTATTAACAAAAGCATTTGTCTTGAGTCAGTTCATTTTAGCGTATTTAATATTTAAACTACCACATTCTTACAAAAATGTGCAAATGCCATGTGTCCTGTCACTAAAAACGAAAGTTTCAACTAAAAGTGACATATTTCCATAAGAAATTAAAAATGACATGATAACCATTTGTTTCTGATTTTGTCAATGCTGTCAGCCTGTGCCAGGTCTCCAGTCACTAGCGGGATTTTAGGAGGGGGCCAAGATGGCTCTCCAGGAACTTGGCCTTGGCATGTCATTTTTACACATCATGACTCAGTCTTTTGTCAAGGCTCCCTGATCACAGATGAATGGGTTTTGACAGCTGCTGAATGCTTAAGACGGTAAGCAACTGTGGTTTGGTGTTTTTGCTTGTCATTAGGATTATAACGTTGCACTGTAACTAACAGGTGGTAATACAGGTGCTGGTCATAAAATTAGAATATCATGAAAAAGTAGATTGATTTCAGTAATTCCATTTAAAAAGTGAAACTTGTATATTATATTCATACATTACATACAAACTCATATATTTCAGATGTTTATTTTGTTTAATTTTGATGATTACAAATGACAACAAATGAAAATCTCAAATTCATCATATCAGAAAATTAGAATATTGTGAAAAGGTTCAAAATTGATGGCCCCTGGTGCCACACTCTAATCAGCTAATTAACTCAAACCACCTGCAAAAGCCTTTAAATGGTCTTTCAGTCTAGTTCTATAGGCTACACAATCATGGGGAAGACTGCTGACTTGACAGTTGTCCAAAAGACGACCATCGACACCTTGCACAAGGAGGGCAAGACACAAAAGGTCATCGCTAAAGAGGCTGGCTGTTCACAGAGCTCAGTGTCCAAGCACATTAATAGAGAGGCGAAGGGAAGGAAAAGATGTGGTCGAAAAAAGTGTACAAGCAAGAGAGATAACCGCACCCTGGAGAGGATTGTGAAACAAAACCCATTCAAAAATGTGGGGGAGATTCACAAAGAGTGGACTGCAGCTGGAGTGAGTGCTTCAAGAACCACCACACACAGACGTATGAAAGACATGGGTTTCTGCTGTCGCATTCCTTGTGTCAAGCCACTCTTGAACCACAGACAGCGTCAGAAGCGTCTTGCCTGGGCTAAAGAGAAACAGGACTGGACTGCTGGTGAGTGGTCCAAAGTCATGTTCTCTGATGAAAGTAAATTTTGCATTTCCTTTGGAAATCAAGGTCCCAGAGTCTGGAGGAAAAGAAGAGAGGCACTTCATCCACGTTGCTTGAAGTCCAGTGTAAAGTTTCCACAGTCAGTGATGGTTTGGGGTGCCATGTCATCTGCTGGTGTTGGTCCATTGTGTTTTCTGAGGTCCAGGGTCAACGCAGCCACATACCAGGAAGTTTTAGAGCACTTCATGCTTCCTGCAGCTGACCAACTTTTTGGAGATGCAGATTTCATTTTCCAACAGGACTTGGCACCTGCACACAGTGCCAAAGCTACCAGTACCTGCTTGAAGGACCATGGTATCCCTGTTCTTAATTGGCCAGCAAACTCTCCTGACCTTAACCCCATAGAAAATCTATGGGGTATTGTGAAGAAGAAGATGCAATACACCAGACCCAACAATTCAGAAGAGCTAAAAGCCACTATTAGAGCAACCTGGGCTATCATAACACCTGAGCAGTGCCACAGACTGATCGACTCCATGCCACGCCGCATTGCTGCAGTAATACAGGCCAAAGGAGGCCCAACTAAATACTGAGTGCTGTACATGCTCATACTTTTCATGTTCATACTTTTCAGTTGGCCAACATTTCTATAAATCCTTTGTTTTTATTGGTCTTCAGTAATATTCTAATTTTCTGATATGATGAATTTGAGATTTTCATTTGTTGTCATTTGTAATCATCAAAATTAAACAAAATAAACATCTGAAATATATGAGTTTGTATGTAATGTATGAATATAATATACAAGTTTCACTTTTTAAATGGAATTACTGAAATCAATCTACTTTTTCATGATATTCTAATTTTATGACCAGCACCTGTATATCTTATTATATTGTCTTGTGTTTCAGCATCATATCCCTATCATTTACACTTTTTATTTTTGTTTCTTAAACATGTTGAAATATTATTAAAATAACTTTTTTATTGATTTAGTCAAACTGCTTTTTAGACTTCCCCAAGCCACTAAATTTCACTAAGTCAGTTAAGCAACAGAGTAAAGCTTGATCTCCAACTATTAATTATTGACTTGTAGGCAATAGAGGTAGACAATAAGCTTCTACTTAAAGGAATAGTACACCCAAAACATGATTAGCCTTCATTTTCTACTCACCCCCATGCTGAACAACAACCTGGAGTACTTTTTTGATCTCAAATGCATCCGGAGATCTGGGAGGCTTCTTGCTGTCTGGTGACATTCAAATAATGGAGGTCTATGGTGCCCGAGACAGAAAGGTCCATAAAAGTCCACAAAAAACGTGTCAATATTCCTCCATACTGCTCGTCCAATGTATTCCAAGTGTCCTGAGTGGGTAGCATCCAAAATTTACTCGAAACGAAGTCATTTAGAATGTTTTTAGAGCATAAACAGTAGTGTATAGGATTTCCTGAAAGCGCGCACATGCGCGATCACGACGCTACGGAAGCCGGCAGACCAAGCCAGATGAAAGTGCGCATTCAGCATCTGCTCTTCCAATAATGCAAGCGTAGAAGAAGAAATGTGCCGTTTACCTGTACAAAGAAAGAAACAACGAAAGAAAAATGTCTGAGGACTTCAGTGTTGAGGAAGAGCATGAGTTCTTTGCCGAGCTGAATGCGCTGGTTTGGTCTGCCGGCTTCCGTAGCGTCGTGATCGCGCATGTGCGCGCTTTCAGGAAATCCTATACACTACTGTTTATGCTCTAAAAACATTCTAAATGACTTTGTTTCGAGTAAATTCTGGATGCTACCCACTCAGGAAACTTGGAATACATTGGACGAGCAGTATGGAGGAATATTGACACGTTTTTTGGGGACTTTTATGGACCTTTCTGCCTCGGGCACTGGGCACCTCCATAATTTGAATGTCAGCAGACAGCAAGAAGCCTCCCAGATCTCCAGATGCATTTGAGATATCAAAAAAGTACTCCAGAGTGTTGTTCAGCATGGGGGTGAGTAGAAAATGAAGGCTAATCATGTTTTGGGTGTACTATTCCTTTAATGTGATAATCAGTGGCATTACATTTATTCAAAGTTGTTTGTTCTTTCTTCTCTAAGATCTTACCTCAGTGGTGCGGTATTGCATTTGGGTGCAAACAACCAGTCAAGATTTGGGGAAGTAACTCGTAGAGTTGACTCAATCGTCTGCCATCAAGATTATGAAACTCATTATAATAACGGTGAGAACGACATCTGTCTTGTAAAGCTGTCAGCTCCTGTCAACTTCACGGACTACATCCAACCGGTCTGCTTGGCCTCAGAAGATAGCACTTTCTATGATGGAACTGCCAGCTGGGTCGCTGGTTTTAGCAGTAATGGTGGGTCTTATTTTTTATTTTTTTATAACAAGCAACAACATTTATTAAAACACCTTAGTTGGATTCCTTATAAAGATCTAATCTTTTAAAACTTTTTCTTTTAGAACACCCTTATTATCCTGATACTTTCCAGGTGGTTGATGTATCAGTGTTTGGGAACAATAAATGCAGCTGCTTCTACAGAAACCACTACTACTACCACAACATCCGTTCAATAACAAAGAACATGATGTGTGCTGGAAGTGAGAATGGATCGAAGACTGCATATTATGTAAGTACCGTTTTTTATTAAGATTTTATTTCTATTGTTGTTCTTTTTGATTTTATAAACAAAATTAAAATCTCTGAAATGCACTTGAGTCAGTTCTCTCATTTGCCTTGTTAACAATCTCATATTAATGATAGTGATGGCCATTTTATAACCTGTCTGTAGAGGACCTACATTTTTTGAAAGTTGGTAATATCTACATTAACTTTAAACCTCTTTTACTAGGGAAATAATGGGGCAGCTCTAGTGACCAAAAAAGACTCCATCTGGGTCCAAAGCGGGATTGTGGGTCATGTTTATGATCTCCGTCGACCCACTAGCTACATTCGTGTGTCCCAGTACCAGAAATGGATCAGCGACAGGGTCACTGGCATGGAACCAGGATTTATTACCTTCACCTCCCCAGGCAATGACACCGACTTGAATTTCACTTGTCCCACAATACCACCTACCACTCCCTATCCTTATTCCACAAATTACCCTCATCCCACACCTTACCCTCATACCACACACCACCCTCATGCCACACATCACACTGACTACCCCACTGATGACAGCATATCTACCAGTAGCACAGCCCCCACTCCCTGTCCTCATCCCACACACTACCCTCATACGACAAACTACCCTCACCCCACACATCACACTCATTATACCACTGATGACAGCATAGCTACCAGTACTACAGCCCCCACTCCCCATCCTCATCCCACACACTACCCTCATACGACAAACTACCCTCACCCCACACATCACACTCATTATACCACTGATGACAGCATGGCTACCACTAGCACAGCCCCCACTCCCCATCCTCATCCCACACACTACCCTCATACGACAAACTACCCTCACCCCACACATCACACTCATTATACCACTGATGACAGCATAGCTACCACTAGCACAGCCCCCACTCCCCATCCTCATCCCACACACTACCCTCATACGACAAACTACCCTCACCCCACACATCACACTCATTATACCACTGATGACAGCATGGCTACCACTAGCACAGCCCCCACTCCCCATCCTCATCCCACACACTACCCTCATACGACAAACTACCCTCACCCCACACATCACACTCATTATACCACTGATGACAGCATAGCTACCACTAGCACAGCCCCCACTCCCCATCCTCATCCCACACACTACCCTCACCCAACGATTTACACTCACTATAATACTGATGACAGCATACCTAGCAGTAGTACAGCTCCCACTCCCCATCCTCAGCGCACACACTACCCTCACCCCACACATCACACTGACTATACCACTGATGACAGCGTATTTGGTGGTGGTAATGCCGTGGTTCCCATCACTCACTTCTCTCTGTTTTTGTTCTGCTTCTTCATGTATTTGTAGATAGCACAGAAATGTAGCTTAAATGGATTAGTGACAGACTCATTAGCATGGAACCAGTCTTTGTTACCTTCACCTCCCCTGGCAATTACACCGACTTGAACATCTATTCCACACTACCGCCTACCACTTACACTACCACTCTCTATCCTTATCCCACACACTACCCTTAACCCACACATTACACTAATTATGACAGGGAATCTGCCAGTGGTACAGCTCCCACTCCCCATTCTTATCCCACACACTACCCTTATACCAGACACAACCTTTAAGCATTCATTAATTTAAATTAATTCAGTTTATTTCTATAGTAGCAATTCACAACACGTCATCTCAAGGAACTTTATCTATTTAAAGTTTTCTTTCTAAGGAAAACCAGTTGATTGCGCCAACTCACTGACCTGAAGGCCATCCCTCACACTAGGCATGCTTGTAGCAACATTGGAGAGGAAAAACTCCCTTTAAACAGGAAGAAACCTCCAGCCGAACCTGGCTCAATGTGAGCAGCCATCTTCCCGGGCCGACTTTGGCATCAAGGCGACAGAAGCAGACACAAATTACACTCACTATACCACTGATGACAGCATATCTGCCATTGGTACAGCTCCCAACCCCCATTCTTATACCACAAACTACCTTTACCTCACACATTACACTCGTACCACCACTCGATGACGGTATATTTGTTGCTGAGGTTCCTGTACTGTAACTCACTTCTTCTTTCTATTCTTATTCTGCTACTTCATATCTTTTTGGTGGCATATAAATTTAACTTAGCACTTATTTAAGCAGCACTCTAGATCTTTACCTTTAAACCTTGTCTTCTTGATATGACAATATGTCAAATAGTGATACTACTGTTCTGGACTGTTCTTCTGAGGTAGTTTCTTTTTATAACTTAGACAGAAATTTAAGGGTGAAATGGTCTAAGGATTCAATTTGGAAAAAGGTGTATTCTTTCTCTTTTCTATATATTTGGTTTCATATGTAGGTTATTTTCTACCTTAACTGCAAATACAACATAAATCGTAAGGAAGCAGACAATAGGGTCATGATTTAATCCAATCAATTGTACAGTTTGATTGTAAAATATGTAACAAACAATGTAATAAGCACTGTGATTGACTTTGATTTTATTTCAAATAAATTAGATTTGTATCAATAATTTCTATATTCTATATTCTTTTTTAACAAGCTCATAATTAAGTTTGGTTGGGTGGGGTGTTGGCCATTAATAAGTTGGGTGAGAGATTTAAAGAGGTAAGTGACTTTAAGAGGACCCAGGAAGATTTCAAGTGAAAATCAACAGGAAGATTCTCATATCAAGGGTGCTTAAGAAAAACTATATATCTGTTTAAAAGCTATAGCATAAACATGTACACAAAATTATGAATTAATCCACCTAAGAAAGACAGATGAATGAGTAAGTGAAAAAGTCTTGGGCTTAGTTAAAGAAACTTTGGAGTTAACTGTAACAGACTGTACATGCAGGAGCCCCTAAAAAAACAGTTCTGAAAGAGTGGAGGAGGGAAAACTTTCCTTATACCAATATCAGAAATGACAGATGGCTGTACATTGTTAAACAGTCCACTCAATTTTGACAATCAAATGAGGCAAGACCAGTTATTATTTTGTTGTTTATTTTTTTAAACTCAGCTAAACTACAGTTTATTAATAAACAAGGTTTAAAAAAAAAACAAAGTTTGTGTTGCTCATAAATGAGAGAGCTTGATAGAGAACTGAAAATTTAATGAGCTGACACCAACTTTTTACAGGTACAAGTACAACACCTGTTTGACTACGTTTTAATTACAGGATGTAATTACCTTTAATTACTCCTTCCTATTCCTTGCTTATAGTCAAAACATTTGTATCAGCTTACTCAAAAAAGAAAGATAATTTCATGATGGGTCTCTGTGATTAAACCCACATGCAGAACACCACATGAAGCAGGGTAAAAGTTTAACAGTTTATTAAAGATGCAAACACAGAATTAAACAAGCACTGGTTCTGGTACTGGTCCGGGACTTGGTTTCACAGAGATATCTGCAGAGAGGGATTGTTTGGTTAGCCAGGTAGCAGCGATGACTTGATGGAGTTTGGATTCTGGTTCGTACCTGATGAGGTTCAGACTGATCAGTAGAGAGAGGGAACCGGTTGGGTCCAGAGACTGTGGTTCCAGCAGAGAGTTCAGCAGCGACAGAGCTTAGCTTCAGGCTAGAGAGATTCAGACCTTGAGTTGTTCTTCTAGTTCTCTCCAGAGAACTAGCTGGGAGACTCAGACTGAGGATCTTCAGGTTTGGCTTCTTTGAGCAGGCAGGCAGGTTTCCAAACATGAGCTCCTCCAGAGCTACAGACTTCACTCGGGTTTTCCTAAGAGCAGAGAAGACAGAGACTGGTTAGGGTCAGGTTGCTCTCTAGAACAGACAGATATTCTAGTTCAGGTTGAGGCTCAGGTTCCGCTAACCAAAACTGGTCAACACTCTGGCGCTGAAGACAGGTCTGGTCGCTGCTTAAGTAGGAGGTCTCCTGATGGGCTGATGATCCTCAGGTGTGCGGGAGGCTCCAGCTCAGGAGACCCATAGCGCTCTCTGCTGGAGACAGGTGGCAGATCTCCAGATCGCAACAGTTAAACTATATGACACACTCAGTAACTAATAGTAAAACAGAGGAACTTACATAGAAAATGCAGTACTATGTATTGTATGTAGTATGTATTGAATAATTATGTTAATGTAATTAATACAAAATGATTAAATCAAATTGCCCGTTTTTGTGTGTAATTATTTTTAATATATTTCTGGAAAAAATAAAACATTTTGGGGACCGTCTGTGTCATGATGGGTACACTAAGAGTGACCCAAATATGCAGAACACCACGAGACGGACACAAAAAGTTAACAAGTTTATTTGTTCATAAGCACACTGATTTGACTGGTTCTGGTTCGGGCCTGGAAACTGGTTTGCCGGAGTCTGTGTGAGAAACAGTTCAGTTAGCGTTGCACTTTGGAGCTTGCATTCTTGATTGTTACTGGTTGTACCTTGAGGGTTCTTTGAGAGGGTCACTGTTGGATCTGGAGAGGAGTTGATCAGCAGAGTCCGCTAGCTGCTTCAGTGTCTTACTTCTAGATCTGAGCAGTCCTTGGCTTTGGGTTTTCCAGCTCTTAGTCCTGAGCTGCATGAAAGTTCACTGAGGTTCTTCAGGTTTGGCTCTGAGGGTCGACTCGGCTGGTTAGCTGTTCCTGAGCTCCACAGAGGAGAAACTGGTTTCCTGGAAGACAGAGACACGGGTTAGAATCCAGGATGTATTCAAAGTCACAAAGATTCACTGAGATTCTAGGCTTAGGCGCTGACCAACTGGATCAACACTGCGGCGTTGAGGCAAGGTCTGAAGACAGCTTAAGTAGTGGATGCTCTGATGATCTGATGGGTTGCAGCTGTGCAGAAGGCTCACTCAGGAGGATCCACGGCGGACTCTGCTGGAGAAAGGTGGAACTTCTCCAGCTCCCAACAGTACCCCCCCCCTCAACGACCGCCCCTTGGCGGTCCGGAAGAGGTCGAAGGGCAGGAACGCTCGTACTCCTCGATTAGGGCAGGGTCGAGGATGTACGAGCCCGGAACCCACTGGCGATCCTCCGGTCCGAAGCCCTCTCAGTCGACGAGGTACTGCCAGCCGCGACCTCGTCGACGGGAGTCCACGATGCGTCGAACGGTGAAAGCAGGATGACCGTCGACCTCCAGGGCGGGTGGTGGGGAGTCGGAAGGTGGGCACAGAGAACTCGAGATGACAGGTTTTATCTGGGAGACATGGAAGGTAGGGTGGATCCGAAGAGACTGGGGCAGTTGGAGACCGACGGCAGATGGATTGATGACTCGGGAAATCTTGTACGGACCTATGAATCTGGGCGAAAGTGTTCGAGATTCCCTTGAGGGGAATGTCTCGAGTGGACAGCCATACCTCTTGGCCTTCAGAGTACTCGGGGGCGGGACGTCTCCTGGAGTCAGCGAAGCGTTTGTTGGTCTCAGAAGAACGGTTGAGGGTTGCGATGGTATCTCTCCAAATCTTCTGACAGCGTCTGATGTGGTGATTGACTGACTGGACCGAAATCTCTCTCTCGTCTGCGGGAAAAAGTGGAGGTTGATAACCGAGACTGACCTGAAAGGGAGATTGTCCAGTGGAAGCAGATTTGAGGGAGTTGTGTGCATATTCGATCCATGTAAGGTATTGGCTCCAGTCGACGGGATTGTTGGAGGTGAGGCAACGAAGGGTGGATTCTAGCTGCTGGTTCATCCTCTCTGTTTGTCCGTTGGATTGAGGATGATAACCCTGATGTCAGAGAGGGTTTACAGCCGAGTGCAGAACAGAATGCCTTCCAAACCTGGGATATGAACTGGGGACCCCGATCCGAGAGGATCTCCTGGGGGATGCCATGTAAGCGGAAGACGTGTTTAACTAGGAGCTGGGCTGTCTGGAAGGCCGTGGGAAGTTTCCTAAGTGGGATGAGATGGCAGGACTTCGAAAAACGGTCAACAATGGTGAGGATTGTGGACATACCTCGAGAAACAGGGAGGCCGGTGACGAAGTCAATCGCTATATGGGACCATGGACGCGAGGAAACCGGAAGTAGCTGTAGCAGGCCAGAAGGAGGTTGATGTGAGGCTTTATTTCGGGCACATGTGGAGCAAGCCAACACATACTCCTTGACCTCTCTATGGAGGGTCGGCCACCAGAAGCGTCTTGAGATCAAGGAGACGGTTCTACTGACCCCCGGATGGGTGGAAAACTTGGCTGCATGCATCCATTGGATGAGACGGGACCTGACAGAAGATGGCACATAGGTTTGGTTAGCTGGACCGTTACCTGGATCGGGTTCTGTAGCCAGGGCGGAGTTGATTAGATCAGTGATCTCCCAGTTAACCACTCCTACAGTGCAGGAAGCAGGAAGGACTGGTTCAGGTGTCTCAGGATGATCGACGGAGTAAAGACGAGAGAGAGAATCGGGTTTGACATTCTTGGATCCGGGTCTGTAGGAGATAATGAGATTAAACCGTGAGAAGAAGATGGACCACCTGGATTGACGTGGATTGGCTTGCTTGGTTGACTGGATGTAAGCCAGGTTCTTGTGATCAGTCCATACAAGAACCGGGTGCTCAGCTCCCTCCAGCCAGTGTCTCCATTCCTCCAGCGCCAATTTGTTGGCCAACAGCTCACGGTCTCCCACATCGTAGTTCTGCTCTGCGGATGAAAGTCTACGAGAGAAAAAGGCGCATGGATGGATCTTTTGATCCGTGTCAAGTCTCTGGGATAGGACCGCTCCAACACCAGAATCTGAAGCGTCCACTTCGAGGATAAACTGTTTAGCTGGGTCAGGCTGTATTAACACTGGTGCTCTGGAAAATAAAGATTTCAATTTCTCAAATGCAGATTGTGCCTCGGGAGTCCATTGAAAAGTGCGTTTGACAGAGGTCAAAGCGGTTAAGGGAAGGGCTGTCTGGCTATAGTTCCTGATGAACCGACGATAAAAGTTTGCAAAGCCCAGAAATCTCTGTAGCTGTTTGCGGTTCTCTGGAACTGGCCATTCTAACACGGCTTTTATTTTGTCCTCAGATGGTTTAACCTGGCCGCCCTCGAGCACAAACCCCAAAAAGGTGACTGAAGACTGATGAAATTCGCACTTCTCTGCTTTAACGAACAGCTGTTCTCCAGAAGTCTCTGCAACACAAGGCGGACATGTCTTTTATGTTCAGAAAAGTTCCTTGAGTAAATGAGTATGTCGTCAATATAGACGAACACAAACACATTTAAAAAGTCTCTGAGGACATCGTTCACGAGGGCTTGGAAACAGGCTGGAGCGTTGGTTAAACCAAAAGGCATCACCAAATATTCAAATTGACCCAAGGGGGTTTTGAAGGCCGTTTTCCATTCATCTCCATCTCGGATCCTAAGAAGATGATACGCATTCCTTAAGTCCAGTTTTGTGAAAACTGTAGCCCCTTGTACAGGTTCAAATGCTGAGGCGAGAAGAGGAAGTGGGTACTTATTCTTTATTGTAATTTGGTTCAAACCTCTGTAATCAATACATGGTCTCAGGGAACTGTCCTTCTTACCAACAAAGAAGAACCCGGCGCCCAATGGAGAGGAAGATGGGCGGATTATTCCAGCAGCTAAGGATTCATTTATGTACTTCTCCATGGTCTCTCGTTCAGGTTTGGAAATGTTGTACAATCTGCTGCTAGGTAGTGGTGCTCCAGGTAATAGCTCAATGGCGCAGTCATATGGTCTGTGTGGAGGTAGGGACGTAGCACTGACCTTACTGAAGACAGGAGCCAGGTCGTGGTACTCGGAAGGAACAGAAGAAAGGTCAGGAGTCCATCCCCCCCCCCACCTCTAGGAGGCCCCACCAAGGGGGCAGCCGAACGGAGGCATGTTTCATGGCATGCAGTTGACCATGATTCCAGGTGACGATCAGTCCAATTTATGTGTGGATTATGCTTCTCCAACCATTCGAAACCAAGCACGAGGGGAGAGCATGCAGAAGGAAAAACAAAAAATGTTATTGTCTCTCGGTGGTTACCTGAAAGAAGTAGCTCGAGGGGTTGAGTTTGATGGGTAACTTGGTGGAGTCTTTTCCCATCAATGGCAGAAACACTTAGAGATTGAATCAGAGGAATGGTTTCTATCTGAAGTTGTTGGACGAGATTCGAATCGATTAAATTCCGTTCACAGCCAGAATCGATGAATGCAGAAAAAGAGAGGCTTTGGTTAGCACAAAACAACGTGGCTGAAGCAACAGTCGAGGAGATTTCTTAGTGTTAATTTGGCCCGCCAGACTCCTCAGATCCTCTGGCGGGCCCAGGCTTTTGATTTAGCCGGGCAGGAAGCGATGAAGTGACCACTCTCACCACAGTAAATGCATAATTTACTCAGAAAACGTCTTTGTCTTTCCTCAGGGGTGAGCCTGGTGTGTCCCACCTGCATGGGTTCGACATCTCTTTCACCAGAATGAGAGACCTGAATAGGCAGAGGGAGAGACTGGGCCTTAGGTCTCTGTATGGGCAGCTGCTCTGTGGGGGAAGAACAGTCACGTTATGTGAGGCAGAACAAAGTTCTGCCTCACATAACGTGCAGAAGGCTCACTCAGGAGGATCCACGGCAGACTCTGCTGGAGAAAGGTGGAACTTCTCCAGCTCCCAACAGTCTGCTCCTTGTGGGGCTCGATCCCTGGACCTAAGAGGGGAATTGCTGTTTTTGGGTGAGGGGTCATGTTTAGGACAAAGGTGGGAATTGAGTTTAGGTCAGGATTAGGTATGAACCCGTATTGATTAGGTTTAGGGTAAGAGTCACAGTTAGGCTGTTGAAATGGATGGAAGTCAATGTAGTATATTAGTAGTATAGGAATATACTACATTTTGGAGATGTATATGTACTTGTGGGGACCAATGACTCATCTCTTTGAGAAAAGTTTCCATTCTTGGATTAACCTAAACTTGTGAGTGGAGTTTAGGTTAAGTTTATGGTTAGGCATGTGTGGAAAAGGGTTAGGCCTACAGTAAGGGTTAGGGCCATAGAAAAGAGTGGGAAAGAGTCCCTATCAAGAGCAGTGTACATTGATATGCACTAATTGTTGCCACTGTGTGCTTCATGAAAAACACATCAGATTCATTTAATGTTCTAACAGTTTTTTGAAATCGTTATGAGTTTTCAATACAGTTAATAGGTTTCCTAAACTCTTAACACACCAAATTATTAATTTTATTTTCAAATTCACACATTGTAAACCAAACTCCAAAAATAACTTTTAAAATACAATACTACAATAACACAACGCACTACATCTAACAAAACAATGCAAACATGTTTCAAAATCAAATAATTATTCAAAAAACTAACACATGTTCTCTACCAACAGGAACATTTAGTCAATCATAACAGAATTGTGAGGAATCCAGTTTGTGTGGTCTGTTTGTGTGTTTCCTTTTCTCCAACTCCAGGACACCTGCGGCTGATTGGACCATTATCTGGAAGAGTATTTGAGCAGTAGGCTGTCACTACCTTGACCCCAGAGTGTTTGCCAGTTTTGGGTACTGTAGTCAAGCTGAGATTAGCAGAGTCTAATCTAAGCTTTGTTTCTCTAAGACTTATGTTCTTTTGTCTTTGCTCTTTGGAAGGAAGACATCCTGTTTTACTAGATACCTGGTCCTTCTCCCACTGGAAGGAAAAGCTGAGTTCACACTTAGCAGGGGAAAACCTCCAGATGATCCGTTCAAGTTCCCATAGGAAATCCGAGTGACAGTCCACTCCATTACTCCTCTGGGTCCAACGTTTGTCTACCCGTCCACTCTCCAACGTGTTCACAATTCTCTGGATTAACCCACACAGACTGGATTTGAGGACTGACAAGACCCCCTCAAACGTGAGTCCCTCACCAGCATAATCCAAACTGTATCCAAGATCCCCATGGTACCTGAACTGATCTCTGTGAACTTCCCTTCTAATTTCCAGTTCCGGTTCACCAGCTCACTGAGTGGTTTCTCTGCATGTGGGTCAGATTCGTAAAACCGATCATGACAACTATGACATAAAAAACACTATCATCAGCTGAAATTACAGAAACTGCATTATTTTAGATGTGTTAGAATGTATATTTTATGAAACAAAAGACAGAGCCAGAATTACTGCAGTATAAATACTTAATTTGCAAAAGGAAATTACTGCAAGATATACAATTAGAAATACTCCGGAATACCAGAAAAATAAAAAAATAAGAAAAATTAACTTTCAATTTACTCGGTCTTCTGCATTTGGCCACATGTTCTCATCCACATCACACCTGAAATCGTGTCTACCAAGGCATTGTGGGAAGAATTTTTTTGCATGCCTTATCCACCCCTGGTAGTGTTCAGCTGTGATGTCTTGGCATGCAGCATCCATTGCATCTAGGAGAGACGTTTGGTCATGTGGACGATGGTCAAATACCTTCCATCTCCAGGCTGAGAAAAACTCCTCAATGGAGTTGAAAAAGGAGAGTAAGGAGCAATGAAATGGGATATCATCCTTGGAAGGGCATCAACCCAGGCTGAAATTGTTCGGGAATGGTGAAATGCCACATTGTCCCATGTGATCACACATAGTCTATTGGAAATTGGTCTCCCAACTGCCCTCTTTCTACCTCTGGCACCAGTCTGTTTTGTTTTTACCAGAAGTTTTGTTTTTACAGGAGCCACATACTGATGGTGAAAACGAGATAGAATGGGGTATCAATTGGAAAGGGAATTATTTTTTTGTCTCATGGAACCAGGTCATCTGCTGGTATAGCTATTTTATTTTCTCCAGGATTGATTGCAAACATCAAATCACAAACTGAGTTAGTGTCAGACAGGGTCCTGGTGATTAGAGCAGAAATATAAAGCTTTTATTTCTGTTTTATTAATGTTTATGCACCAAACCAAGGGGTGGACAGGATTGAGGCCTTTGAGAAAATACACAGTTATTTGCAGCAGTCTAATCAAAATGAGTGTGTTGTGATGGGTGGGGATTGGAACTGCACTACTAACTTCACTACAGATAGAACAGGCGAAGAACCTCATCTTCCATCTTCTTTTAAGTTGGTTCAGCTGATTTCAGAGCTGAATTTAGTTGATGCATGGAGGAATAAACACCCTCAAGATAAACAGTACACATGGGTAAAAATGAAGGATAGAAATGTTAACGGTGCTAGATTGGATAGATTTTATATCTCTGATATTCATAGAAATAGACTGTCCAACTGCCTAATTTGTCCAGTTGTTTTTTCTGACCATCATCTAGTCTATATGGATTTGTGTCTTTCACCCACTATTAGAAGTAAATCGTATTGGCATTTCAATATTAAACTGCTTCAAGACATGTCTTTCTGTCAAAGTTTTAGTAATTTTTGGCAGTTATGGAAAGAAATTAAGTCAGACTTTACATCTTTAACTGAGTGGTGGGAGGTTGGTAAGGCTCAGATTAGTCTTCTGTCAACAATACACAAGTCATTCTACAACTAAAATTTAAAATGTGATTCAGAATTTAGAAAACTAAATACAATTATTGGAAAATTACGTGCTCACAGATGTTATAAATAATGATCAGCTTAAAGAAAAGAAAGATCAGTTAAGTCTTTTTTATATGAACGGGCTAAAGGGGCTTTAGTCCGGTCGAGGTTTGTTAATATTAAAGACATGGATGCTCCTACATCCTTCTTTTTCAACCTAGAGAGGAATATCAGCCAAACGAAACAGCTGATTGGCCTTCGGCTTCCAGACGGAACTCTGACCTCTGATCCCAACACCTTGAAGGAACAGGCTCTGGCCTTTTATAGTGATCTTTTCAAGCGGCAGGAACAGAACAGAAGCTGCATGGAGGCTATGGTGGATGGTCTCCCTCAACTTACTGCTTTAGATTAGGCGTTTTTGGATTTTGGAGTATCATTGGAAGAGCTGACTGCTGCTGTTGGACACGTTGCTTCTGGAAAGACTCCAGGTCTAGATGGTTTACCTGCAGATTTTTATAAACATTTTTGGAGACTTTTGGGAGAGGACTTGTGGGAGGTTCTTCAGGAATGCTCCTCGTCAGGCATCTTGCCATCATCCTGCTGTCAAGCTGTTCTCTCCTTACTTCTAAAAAAAAGGAGACCTGACTTAGTTAAAAAACTGGAGACCAGTTGCACTCCTTTGTGTGGATTACAAATTATTTTCTAAAGTACTTTCAAATAGGCTAAAGAGCATCCTTGTATCCATTATACACAAAGATCAATCATACTGTGTACCTGAAAGATCTATCATGGATAATCTTTTTCTTTTGAGAGATCTGATTGATATATGTAAACGATATGAAATAGATGTTGGAATTATCTCCTTGGACCAGGAAAAAGCTTTTGACAGGGTTGATCACTGTTTTCTGTTTTCTACACTGAGGGCTTTTGGTTTTGGTGATGGATTTATTTCTTTATTGGGTTTATTGTATAATGAAGTGGTTTGTGTTGTTAAAATTGGGGGAGGATTAAGTTGTCCTGTTAAAGTTCAGAGAGGTATTCGACAAGGGTGTCCTATTTCCGGACAACTGTACTTTATTGTAATTGAACCCCTTTAACACAAACTGCGCTCTGCTTTAACTGGTGTTATTCTTCCAGGTATCCCAAATTATTCAGGTTTAGTGGTCTCTGCTTATGCTAATGATATAAACATTTTTGTTAGAAATCAGAACGATGTAAAGGGTCTTCAGCTGTCATGTTGGGGTCTAGGCGTCTAATCACTCTTTGAGACAGAGAAAAAGTTAAATGATTTATTTAACGATGTTCACAAGTAACTGGGTGCACAGGATCTTGGGTCGTCAGACTGGTCACGGGAGGGAAGCCACTGAGGAGGACAGAGCAGTTAGATTTGATCCAGGAAACTTGCAGTTTACAGATGACTGGGATAAATACCTGCTCAGAGAGTAATCTGATCAGCAGGGGGGGAGCCTTGTGGGTCCAGAGGTTAGTCGGCAGGCAGAGGGCTTAGAGCTGAGGCAGAGACTGAGACGGAGGGCAGGCAGGCAGATTCCAGAAAGTAATTATTTTCTCCAGGATGACAGATTTCCAGATAAGTCAGGATCTGTGAGGCAGAAGAACACAGGATCAGATTTGTTCACAGAAATCAGGGTTTCAGATCAGAGAAGCTGGCTCAGGTTTTGCTGTACCAATACTGGCAAACACTCTGGCAGGGAAGTGTCAGCCTCCTCCTCCTAAAGTAGGGCCTCCTGATGAGCAGATGGGAAACAGGTGTCGAAGTCAGCTCATGCCCTCAGGAGAGATCTTGTGCGCCCTCTGGTGGAGAAAGTAGACAAGCCTCCAGATCCCAACATCAGCAATGTTTGGAGCTTTATGAAAAAGCCTCTTCAGCTAAAGTTAACTGGGATAAAAGCTCTGCATTAAAAGTTGGCCCATGGACTAATAATCTGCCTTCTTTACCAGGTAATATTCACTGGGAAAACCAAGGTTTAAAATTTTTGGGTGTTTTTTAAGGACAGATACTTTAATGCAAAAAAATTGGGAGGGTGTCATGGAGAGAGTGTGTGTCAGACTATCCAAATGGAAATGGCTGCTGCCTCAGCTGTCTTACAGGGGAAGAGTTCTGGTTGTTAATAACTTGGTTGCTTCGGCTCTCTGGCATAAACTGACTGTTAACACCACCGGCATCTCTCATTCAACGTCTTCAAAGGACTCTAGTGGATTTTTTCTGGTCTGGACATCACTGGGTGAGAGCTGCTTATCCTGTACTTACCAGTGGAGGAGGGAGGACAAGGACTCATAGACATCACCTCATGTATTGCAACTTTCAGACTTCAATCAGCGCAGAAACTGTTATATGGTAATGGATTACCATGGTTGGACACTGCACGTCTTCTTTTAAGGAAGGCAGGATCTTTTGGATATGATAAACATCTCTTTTTGTTATGACAAAGATCCTTGGACTTATCTGGTCTTACTCCATTTTACCATTCGGTGTTAAATGCCTGGCAGATTTTCAGTTTTGATTGGACGGCTGATACATCACCAGGGATGTGGATCTTTGAAGAACCTCTGTTTGAAAACAATTTCATCTCATCACAGCTGCTGTCATCTGGTACTTTAAAGTCTAAGATGCGAGAAGCCGGGTGTGTGAAGCTGGGTCATCTGATGAAGTTATCTGTGTCCAACCTAACTGAGCGTCTTGATGTGCGTTCCAACAGGCTTGTGTTATGGATGAAAGAAGAAGCCTGTGCTTCTCTGCCAGACCATGTCAGAACATTTGTCTCTGATTATACTCGTTTTAACCAATAGGATGATGAGTATGAATATGTATTTCCCTTAATTAGTGTCTCTCCTGCAGTGGATCAATGGCATGATGAACCAGATAAGATGTTGTCCTTCCAAGTTTCACCACTAGGTCATTTTAAAGGCTTGGGTAAGCAGACCTTGTACATTTGTTGTGTGAAGGTTCTGAACATACATTCTCTGGCAGATGTGAGGGTGTCGAGGTGGACTGAGTTTTTTGGCACCAACTCTACCCCAAGAGGCTGTTGGCGGTCCCTGTACAAACCCACGATTGAAAAACGGGTGGGTGACCTCCAGTGGAGGATTGTACATGGGGCAATAGCCACAAACAGGTATCTGGCACACCTTAATCCTGGCGCTAGTGTTAACTGTCCTTATTGTTTACAGGAGGAAACATTGTATCATCTTTTTGTTGAATGTTTAAGATTGAATCCTCTTTTTGTTCTTTTGGATCGTTTGTTTAGTGGTTTTGGTGTTCAGTCCTCCAGCTGTATTTTTATTTATGGTCCTCGGTATTGTGCAAACAAGAGATCTGTTCATGTGCTTTTAAATTTCATTTTGGAATGGCAAAACTAGCAACATGGATATCAAGAAAGAACAAAATTAATAGTCGTCAAACGGAAGATGCCTGTGTGTTATTTAAGAGACTGGTCATTGCTCGTGTTCGGGTAGAATTTGAGTTTTTTAAGTTGACAAAGAGTATAAATGTTTTTGTAAGTAAGTGGGGCGTTAATGGTGCTCTATGTTCAGTAGATGAAGAATCTATAGTTTTTGCATTTTGATGTTTTTATTTTATTAACTTTATTTTGTTTTATTGATTGCTGGATTGTGTAATAAAGCCAATTTTAAACTCAAAAACATTCTTTCTTTCTTTCTTTCTTTCTTTCTGCATTGCATGCTGGGAGTGTGTTGATGATGGGAACCTGCATGTGGTGAGTCTGATTGAGAGTGAAAGTATTGTCTATTACAGTTGTCTGAGACTGATAGATTCCAAAAAGATATAGCATTACACACTCCTGTTCTTTTATTGCCACATTGGACTGAAGAGCTGCCAATTCTGGGTAAAGAGACAATGTATTTGCTCATTTAAAGTTGTTTTCTGCCTCTTTGGAAACTCCTCAGATCTCAGTAGGCACGTTTCCAATGAACATCAAATTGTACAAATTGTAATAACAAAAATAAAAACTGCAATGGAAAGTCACGTGATCTGCAACTGGACCTTACTATCTTTAAAAACGATGAAGAAGAACACCAGAATTAGATGTAGGATGATGGCACCCACTAGAGCTGTGGCTTAAATATGGATATATCTTATTTACATCCATGGTGCAATGTTGTTTTCAGAGTTAGGTGCAATTTTAATTATGTTTGTTATTTAATAAAAATACAGCACTTACATTTTCCAGTTAAGCAGAATACAGACATAATTTTCCACACAGCTGTAATGGAAATGCAGCGGGTTCTATATGAAGAGAGCTCCTCTTTATGGGTAACAATATCAAATTGTTTATCAAAATTAGGGATCATTTTCTCCACTAATTCAACACATCTAATCTTGTTCCACCAGCTTTACTGGAATGACTAGACAAAAAAACAAGAATACCATAATTTGTCGATGAATAAAGGAAAAATTCAGACTGGCAATCCCTTACCTAATTGATTATTACACTGCTGAACAATTGAGATCATTTATATGTTATAATCCAAAATATCAGGCAACGTGGAAACAAACTGAAGAATCACTAACTGGTGAGCACCTTATACAAATACATGTTGGCCAAAAATATAAAAAGGGTTCATTTAAAAAGAAAATCACATTTTACCTTGTCTCTCAAGTTGTGGGAAAAAGCAGGCTTGTAAAATAATTTAAAATGTGCATAAGGAATACTTTGATAGTGTCGCTATGACCAAGATTTCACTCCTAACACATTGGAAGCCAAACTCAAACAGTGGACCTTGCATGGACCTTAGATTTGTAAAGACTGTATGGAGCTATTATTATTTCTTTTAATGTTCATTTGTCAATACATTTTAGAAGCCAGTGTTTGAAATAGAGGACATCTGTGGGCAACAACTACATTGCCATACAAATCATTTAATAGTGAAACATCTCATGTTACAATTCAGATTACAAAAAGGTTCCTCTGGAAGGTTGTCAGGTCTAAACACCTAAAACATCATACATACATGCAGGGAAAGAAAGAAGGCACAGAGACAATTAATTTAGTTTACTCGCGAGGAGAGTTGGAAGAGACAGCGCAGTTTCAGCAGGGGGGGGATCAGCAGGTCGAGTGCTGCTCGTAGATCAACCACAACCTCCCCAAAAGCAAATCTAAAAATCACAGTATACTTCAGAAAAGATGGCTATAAACACATGCACATACTGTAGCACAAAGCTTTATGCATGATAACACTACACAGATACATTTATATACAATTATTCTGACGGAGGGCATTAAGTTAAAGCAAATACTGTAAAGGCAAATGCTGATGCCAATGTAAAAGTGTTTTTCCCATTTTGTAAAAAGTTCACAAGAGTTTGAAAATTGAGTCAAACGATTTGGTCTCCCCAAAAGACAAAGCACATTCATACTTCAGAGAATGGCAATGGAACATTTAACAGTATGTAAATAAGTAATGATTTATTTCATGACCATTTATACCTACAAGCAATAATTCTATTGTAAAGGTTATCAGTGAAAGATAATGTGACATATTAACACTTATCTTCCATATCTGAAAATTGATTAGGTGGTAAAGGCAGCTTCTGTGGTTTGCCCAAATAAAACTAAACTAAATCAATCATATTCAGAGAGATGCACAACTGAAAATATCTTGTACATTTATTGATGAAATGTTGAGGATTAATAATCTATTTCCTGCAATTCCCCTGTCACTAAAACAAAAGTGTGTGATGTTTGGAGTCATGAGGAAATTGTTATTCCACCACCAAACAATGTTGAAAGAGATTAAAGTTGAGTAAAAATGAATAGCTTGTACTCTATTTTTACTCTATTTTTACTAATTGTTTTGTTTTGTTTATTTGTCGGTAACATAATGGTAACAGATTATTAGTGCACTTATTGGGACTCCTTAGTAAAAAAAATATTTACACCACTGAAAATGTTTTATTCAAATAGAATTATACACAGCAAATGTTTTGACATAATTTTATTTTGAAAATATTTGAAAGCTCTTCTGACTTAAACTGAGCCCATGGCACACAGAGGAGCAAGTGCCCTTCTGTAAAAAAATATTTTTATTTGCGTTTCCAACTGGTGATACTGTCTCTGTCCAGCAGAGGTCACTATTAACCCGGTCGCAAGCTTGGGGGGAAAGGTCAAGCTGACCAGTTAGCTTAAATTGCCCACTCTCTCCTTAGTCAGGGTAAAAAAATTTATACCAAATGTATTTAAAAATTCTACCTAAAGCACAACTCTAGAAAATTATTTGATACATTTAATATTTGAAATATATGTTTAAAGTGGGCTGGAAAACACACTTTAAAAAAATGTATTTAGATTTAAAAAAAATGTAACTTTCAAATGGATTTATAGGAAATTTTAGTTAAATTTTACAAAATACATTCGTATAAAATATACCAAAATATATTTTATAATAAAGTATTGAAAGTATATTTTCATACATTTATTGGTCTTTACCATGGGATGTACATTTAATAAGTTAAATCCACTTGAGAACATATGACAAATGTATTTCAAAAAAATATGGCTTACTTAAATGATACTTGATTTCTTTTTTTTTTCATGTGTCCTTTTACATGCAGTTATTTCAGAACAAAAGAGCAGTTATTGTTGCTTATGCAAATTGTTGTTGCACCTGTTGTACCCTGAACTAGCAGTGCCTTGAAGCATGCTTATTATCTGGTTCATTTGGAAGAGAATGAGGAACTAACGGTGTACTCTATTGATACAACTTGCTTAGAGTAAAAAAAAAATTGGATTTGTGCCAGCCATCACTGTATAAAACCTTGTTGCAGCAATACTTCGTCATTCAACATACATACACACCAGAGTGGCACATAGCCAAGGTAAAACCATTTTTATTTTTGATCTTTTGCACTACAAAATACTATCTTATAACAAGCTGTATACATATTTTCATTGAGTTAGCAGGTAATAAAAAGTTTTGTTTCATGTATTTGGGAATTAAAATGTAACGTATATCTACAATCTATTTGTTGTTGTACTCTTCTTTTGCAGGTTTAACTTCAGAATTGTTCAAAATGGTGGGCAGAATTATTCTGTCTGTACTGTTTCTGTCAGTTATAGGTAAGTACCTACTTAAGTCAACCTTTGTTCAATTATCTTTCTGAATTCATCAATCTCTTGAACTTAACAAAAATAGTAAGGAACTGAAATGTCTATCTACAGAAATAAACATACACACAATCAAATGTGGTGTACCAAATTAATGAATCAGTATACCAATATATTATACTGAAAAAATCTAATTTTTTTAAGGAAAGAAACTACTGGGATTTAGGATTGACTTTAGTTAAGTTTAACAAACACCTTTCAACCTTCATAAAATATTTTCATAACCTTTGTGTTTATATGTTGACTTAGAACTAGTTGAATGACACCTCTTGTAATGGTCCCTAGGTCTGTATTGCTTTCACAAGCACTAAACAACTTTGAGGAGGGTGGCAGTAACCCTGCCACAAGAAAACATCTATAAATGTTCCGACTGCTTCAAGGCATGCATTACTTCACCAGACCTAGTGCTGTCATAATAAAGAGATTCACAACACATGTCATCTCAAGGCAGTTTACAGAGACAATTCAACCAGATCATGCAGTCAGATTGGTTCAGAGCTATTTGTCTAAGGAAAACCAGCTGATAACATCATCTCATTGACTCGATAGCAACCCCTCATACCAAGCTTGCTTGTAGCGACAGTGGAAAGGAAAACTCCCTTTTAACAGGAAGAAACCTCCAGCAGAACCAGGCTCAGTGTAAGTGGCCATCTGCTGAGGCCAACTGGGGTTCAAGCAGACAGAAGCAGACATAGAAAAAGACGCAGAGATACAGAAGGCAACGGTAAACCAGCTCCTTAGGCAGCCCCATCCAGGAAACAAGCAGACAAGCTCCAAGCCAGCTCCCATGTCAGGATAAAAGAGAGCATGTATACACTGAAAAAAGTAGGGATGCACGGTATAATCGGCCCCCTATCGGTATCGGCCTGTATCGGCCTAAAAACTGAATATCGGACATCGGCCACCCCACCGATATTTAACCCGATATTTGATCAGCTTCTGAGTTTCTAAAGTCTAAAAAAAAAAAAAAATACTACTACTTCTTCTTCCTCAAAAACGTCTTTTTTACAGACTTAAAAACTTCTAAAGACGAGGGAAAAAATATTGATACATTAAAATATCACAATATCTTCATATGCTGATATATTGCCATTTAAAAAAACACCATATCAATCTCTTTTACTAATGAAATATTGCTATATGTCATCGTTATGCTACGAAATCCCCCGAAAATTCACGAAATTTTGCCAGATTTTTATATGTTGATATATTGACGCGGTATCGACCTATTTTACTAACAAAATCTCACAAGAATTTGCAAAATATCACAAGAGTTTGTAACAGAACGATGAAATTTCACGAGATTTTGAAAGTAAAATAGATCGATACCGCGTTTTTAAAAATCAATTTGATATCAGCATATGAAAATATATTTGAGTATATTATTTTTCAAAGTGTCAGAAATGGATAACAAAACTGCTATTTTCAATGGCTACATATTTTTGTCCAGCTTTAACATCGGTATCGATATCGGTTATCGGCTACATGAGTTTTAAAATATCAGCATATCGGATATCGGCCAAAATCCCAATATTGTGCATCCCTAGAAAAAAGTAACTTTTTTGTGCAGTAAACTCTATTAGAGCATTCGTCATAATGTGCACTGTAGCTCACAGCAGGACTAATTCTGCCCCAAGTACAGACATTACAGGATCACACACAGAGCAAGAGGTAGTCCTGACGACAGTCATTTTGGCAGGGTGCAACAGTACTGTAAAAGCCTGCTCGCTACTCATGAGATTGTTATAGGCCCTAAACTTGGATTACTCTCCGACTTTGCGCTACACTTTTGAAGTCTTCCAGAAACCTTTCCTGGAGTTGGATGGAATTAAACTGTCTCCAAAAGTAAACACCCTGAAGTTGAAGATCCTTTCCTAAATGCATTTATGACTTCGTTATCTTAGGGTAGGAAAATGTGGCATCAAATGCCAAGAATTAGCAGTGGGTTCCAGTTAATCTTAGTGGAAGAAGCCTGTCATTAATGTTTTTTATTTTTTTACCACATAAGGTATATGTTATTTCGCAAAAAATAAAAGATTAAGTCCAATATCTTGTAGAGATTTTATTCTTCAATGAGAATGGTTAGACAGTTTTCCCCCAAAAAAAAGAAAATTAAAAACAATCCATCAGACTTTGTTTCCTAGTTTGAAGATGTTTCACTTTCCTTCCAAGAAGCTTTTTCAATTCAAATGCTGATTCATAAGCTGATTTAGACAGCATATGCCCGACGTCCCAGAATCTCCTAAAATGTGGCATATACTGAACTTTCTGAACATTTGTCAATACATTTTATACATACTGAACATTTTTTTCAATTTTGGCCGTATACATAGTGTATTCATACCGAATCCAGAACTTGGGTCCAACGACAGCTTAACTCATGCATAAAGCATAATGCCAATGATATGATGCACAAGCATTATTTCATGGTTATTATGCATTACGCAGCATCAGTTAAAGCTGCTCCCCTCAGGTGCATCGCTGCACCTGATTATATCAGAAACACATGATATGTGTTTCTGATATGCAAAGGAGCTTTGAGTCCTGTACCTAAAGGTGGATATACCCTGCGAAACCGCAAGGTTTGAAACCTCACGGCCCACAATGTACGTTCTTACACTGTACTGCCTGATGCTCTGATACGATCTAACTGCTCACACTGTATGTCAAAAACAATACGTCAGACTCAATCTGTAAGAAGAAGAATTTCCTTGTTTGCACAAGTACAGTGCGCCTGTTTCAGGCAAATCGGCTCATAGACGCTCGTAGCTCTACCTCAATAGTATAATGGCTCACAAACACCTCACAAGGGCCGACTGAATTTCAAACATGTTTGATTTTCTCCCAACCTTATGACTCTTGTTTGGGAGGTGGTCCTAAGAGGCTAATCGCCTCTTATACCCCCCTGTATACTACACAATGCTGGAGGCACCATGAGACCTAAACTGGACCAGATGTAAAGAATTCTTGCAAGACTAGAGAATCGGCCTGAAAAAGGCAAAACTTGTACAATGTGTGCCCGCCTTTACTCAGTCCAGCTTTGACTGATCATGTATCTGCATATCAGTGTGTCTAAAGGTGCAGGTTTAAGGAAGAAAACCAATCACAACATGAGGGCAGAGGGAACAAAAACTCAACTTACAGAAAACAAAGAGGAAAAAGAATTGTCGACCATGCAAATGCTTAAGTTACACATCAGTGTAATTTAACACGGCCATGCTTCCTAATAATTTTACTGCATACTAATCGTATCTCATCCCCAAGATTTAACCCCCTAAATGTGGTAGAAGAGAAAAAAATAAAACATATATATATATATATATATATATATATATATATATATATATATATATATATATATATATATATATATATATATAAATTCTTGTAACACTACAGCTCCTTATAATCAATGCTCAATTCTTCACCTGTGTTCCAGCCTTTTTAAGCTCTTAAAGCCAAAAAATTTAAAATAAACCAAAACCAAACGACCTACAAAGGACAGATTGAGAAGCTCAGAACAGAAGGGTAGGAGTCCAAAAATAAAACAACACTAACTGGCAGGAGGAGGGGGTGTGGAAAGAGAAAAAAAGTGGGATGTAGATCAAGTAGTAGGATGTGGAGCAAGAACGTCTGTCAGTGGTTCTTCATTCTCAGTATATGGTTCGTCATCTCCAGAGTGCTGTGCCCTCTAGTAGACACATCTTGTGTAAGTGACTCAGTAAGCAATCTGCTTTTATTCTAGCTCTGTGGTTTCAGAAGGACTATGTTTAAAATGCCTGACTACATTTTTTTATATTACAAATAATAATTGGCTTACAATTAATAAACTATCTGTTGTCAGCGGAATTACTTTATGGTCAATTTCCCACTGCCTTGCTACCTGCAAAAAGTGATCCGTGCATAAGCCTGCAAAGTGCTTCTCATCCATTTTCATAAAGGTAAAAGCGTGCAACTTTAGTTTCCACTCAGGAGTAAAATAATGGGCCGTCAATAGTCACTGGGTCATTCTTTTGGATTTCCTTGCTGATTTGAAAAACGCCCAGTTTATATGTATACACAGATTAAAGAGTCTGGCACAGAGGTGGGAGTAAAGAGTGGTAATGAAAAGGAGTTGGAGTGTTGCAGATGTGTTTATTGAATGATTAAAGCTGGAGTATAAAGCCAGCTTCGCACATAGCACTCAGACCATTTGGCTGTGTAGTCCATCAGAAATTCTAATTATATCTATTTGTGATGGACGTAGGACGTCATAGTGCAGTCATAGTGCAGTCCAATGGTGATGGAAGGAATAATCAAACTGGCAAGAAAAGCTTACAGAGGAAACACAGATAAAAGAGTCTTTGTAAATATGGGGTAATAAGAACAAAAAATAGTTGACAGGCCAGAAAGATAACAGACAATGAACCTTTGAAAGGGCCAGGGGTAGATATTAATTGTCTTAATTTAATATTTTATGTATCTTAACTTTATGTACAATGTTATTTGTTTGTTCTTTTAGGCGAAATAACAACTCATGATTCTGGTAAGTTAAAATGATGTTTTTCAGGTAAGTTTAAATTATCTGTCATTCTTTGTCTTCCTGCATCTGTATATGTCTATTGTACCTTTCAGAACCCCTCTACCAAACTGGAGGAACAACAAGCTCTCAAGAAGATGATGGAAGCTCACAACGAATTTCCCTTCGTCAAAACTTTACCTATTTTGGCAAATCTTACTCTCAGATTTATGTATGTTCAACTTATTCTTTGTCTTTAAGTCAATTTTCTTTTTCATAGTGAAAACAATATGTAAACCTTCATCTTAAAGTAAATAAACAGCAATACCTAATTTTGACATTTTTTGTTTATTTTACTTTATAAGATATTATTCACTTTTCTTTTTAATTAACAAAACAATATTCAAACATCATCAAAAACGGGAAATAAGCTATAATTTTAGTGCCATTTTATTTGCAGGTGAACCACAATGGCCATCTGACCTTTGAAGCACCATGGAGAAGTTATTCACCAGAACAGTTTCCAATTGATGGAGGCAGAGATATTATTGCTCCTTACTGGACTGATATAGACAATCGTCAAAGTGGTAACATTTCCTATGTTCAGCATACCAATGGCTCTATTCTCCAACAAGTTACCCAGGACATCAATACGTACTTCCTAGAACTTAACTTTAATGCCAACTGGATCTTTATTGCAACATGGTATAAAGTTCCTTATTTTCAAGTGGATAAAACAGTAAGGAAATCTGTTTGATATTATATTTGGAATGAAAAGACACAAACTATGTTTATTCTGCAAAGTTATTCTAAACATTTCTCTTTTTTTTTAATACAGGAATCAACCTTTCAGGCAGTCTTGGCTTCCAATGGGAATGGCTCTTTTTTGATTCTGAATTATGGGTCCCTAGCATCTAAACCAGTCTTTATACAGGTTAGAGCATTCTAGCTAAATGCATACTTGTCTTATTTATCTTGTCTTGAGCATAGCCAGTGTCTATTTTCTTAAGTATGATTAAAACAAGGTTGTTTTTTTCTTTTATTTCTAGGCTGGATATGACACAGCTAATTCATGTCACCACCTTACCATCCTTGGGTCCTTCTCTAATAACATAATTCCAAACCTGACACATTTAAGCCTAGGAAGTAACGTTAATGTACCTGGTCGCTGGGCTTTCCGTGTAGATAATGGTTCAACGGACTGCAATGGTAAGAAGACATCATAATCTACGTGTTATATAGATGTCCTTTAGCGTATTGCGGCAATTTTATTAAAAAAAAAAGTTAGAACCATTTCCCACAATTTTAAACCCTTTAGATTCGACCTAGCAGATCATTTCGCAACATGTCTTACTACTACTTCATTGAAATAAATATGTTTGGAAATTGCACTTTTTTAGCCTTTTTAATATTAAAACTGCTGATATTTAAAAATAAAAGCATCACTTATCAATGCATTTGTCCCTCAGGATAATGTGTCTCTTTGTTTGGAACTATTTTTGATTATCCCAAATGAGTGGATGTTTAAACCTTACATATGAACTTTTGTTCCTGTTTAATAACACAGGAAGACCATGTTGTTGATATCTGTTATACTTTTTAGGACCCCTCTACCCATTTGGAGGAGCAACAACCTCTCGAGAACTTGATGGAAGCTCACTAGGAATTTCACTGCGTCAAAACTTTACCTATTTTGGCAAATCTTACTCTAAGATTTATGTATGTTCAACTTATTTCTTTGTCTTTAAGTTAATTTCTTTTTCATAAAAAAAAAAAAATTTAAATCTTCATCTTCCAGTAAATAAACAGCAATATCTAATTTTGACTTTTTTTTTTTATTCTATTTTTTAGGATGTAATTCTCTTATCCTTTTAATTAACAAAACAATATTCAAACATTCATCAATAAAGGGAAATAAGCAATACATAATTTTAGTGTCATTTTATTTGCAGGTGAACAACAATGGACATCTGACTTTTGAGGCTCCATGGAGTCGTAATATACCATTACAGTTTCCAATGGATCAAAGCAGAGACATTATTGCTCCTTATTGGACCAATATAGACAATCATGAAAGTGGTAACATTTCCTATGTTCAGCATACCAACGGCTCTATTCTCCAACAAGTTACCCAGGACATCAATACATACTTCCCAGAACTTAACTTTAATGCCAACTGGATCTTTATCGCAACATGGCATAAAGTTCCCTATTATTCAGTGCCTGAAACAGTAAGGAAATCTGTTTGATATTATATTTGGAATGAAAGGACACAAACTATGTTTATTCTGCATAGTCAATCTAAACATTCCTCTTTTTTTTTTTTTTTTTTACAGAAATTAACATTTCAGGCAGTCTTGGCTTCCAATGGGAATGGCTCGTTTTTGATTCTGAATTATGGGTCCCTAGCATTTACATCATACTTTATACAGGTTAGAGCATTCTAGCTAAATGCATACTATTATTTATCTAGTCTTGAGCATAGCCAGTGTCTATTTTCTTAAGTATGATGAAATAAGGTTGTTGTTTTTTCTTTTATTTCTAGGCTGGATATGACACAGCTAATTCATGTCACCACCTCACCATCCTTGGGTTCTTCTCTAATAACATAATTCCAAACCTGACACATTTAAGCCTAGGAAGTAACGTTAATGTACCTGGTCGCTGGGCTTTCCGTGTAGATAATGGTTTTAAGGGACTGCAATGGTAAGAAGACTCATAATTACGTGTTATATAGATTCCTTAATAGTATTGCTGCATTTTTAAATTTAAAAAAAAAAGTTTATCCCTTTTTCCCTAAAATTTTTAAAAAACCCTTTAGATAGGGAAATTAGAAAGTTCTTTTCGTGCTTTGCCTTCTATTTTACTGTTTGAAAAAAATATTTTTGGGAAAATTCCCTTGTTTTTTTTTTTTTAAATTTATTAAAACTGCTTTTATTTTCAAAAAAAGAATCACTTACCCAATGGATTTGCCCCCTCAGGTTCACTCCCATAAAAAGTGGTTTTCGCCCCCAAAAAAAACTCCGCAGATCTGCCGGGTTTTTCGTCATTTTCCGACAATTTGAAAACCCGTGCTTGCCCCGCGTTTGTCGGGCCCCCAAATTTTGTCGGAAAGTACCGTGACGTATGGGGAGGGGGAAAAATCAGCTTTTATAATGGCCCAAATTTTGCAAATGAATGCAGAAAAACCCGAGCGGCTGGGCCGGGTTCTGGCTTGAATAAACCTTTTCATTGGTAAAAACCCCTTTCTAAAAAACCAAAGGGAAATCGTTTGTGATTGGCAGCAAAAACCACCCCGGGGCCACGGGGGGCTGAAATTTTTTCTTAGGGAGTATTGGAGGGAAAAAAAAATCCACTTTTTTTAAACAATTTAAAGCCCGTTTCGTGATTTTTTTGGATTTTATTTATTTCCCTTATATATATTTTTTTTCCTTTAAATATATATTTATTAAAATTATATTTCAATATTTTTTCCCATTTTTTTATTTATTCATTCAAAATGCTTTTGTATTTATGTTATCCTACACTACTACAAAATTATGCTAACCAAAGGGAAAAGAATAAATTTATACAGGAAATAAAGTTTTGGGCCAGGGAAAGCTGTTTATGCAAAAAAAGAGCTTTTTTAAAAACCACAAAAACTATATAAAAACGCGTATCCAAAACACATGGTATCAAAAAATTACAACTCCGGTAAAAGGGTTTCCTTTTTGTTTCCCTGGGGGTTTGGGAGGTAACTGGCAGCATTCCCCCCGATGTGCAGACGCCTACTGGGGCCGGGGCCCCTTTATTTTCGGCATCGCTTCAAACCGGGTTGAAAGTTTTTAACAAAAAGGTTTTCCAGTGAGATCGGCCGACGAAATGGCGGGGGCCTTTAAAACCCCACCCAGGGGACCCCCCGACAAACCCCATCTTTTCGTCGGACATGAGGCGACGGTGGGGGGATTTTCCAGGTTCCATTTCCCTCATCCCCTACCCCAAAACTCCCCTCGCCTTCGCAGCTAAAAAAAAAAAAAACTTAAAATCAGCCGAAATGCAAAATTGGGACAAAACATCTATCAATGCACCTGAAAAATGTCACCCAAAAAAGTTTACCCTTTTTCCCTTTTGGCCCGACCCCGAGAAAGATAGCCGGGCAGCCGCGTGCTGGCTAGCGCGTGTATCTGAAGTTTCCTGATACCGTTCTCATAAAAATTTCTTACAGGCAGTGGAAAAAAAAATTAAAATGAAAAGGGGTTTATGAAAAAAAAAAAAAAAATAAAAACGAAAAATTTACAGTAAAAAGGAAGGAGAAAACATTATTAAAAAACAAGTCACTTACCCCAAAATGTGTTTTTATGGGCAAACCCGAGCAAAAGGAGGTCCCCCCCCTCTTTTGTGAGGCGTTTGAAAGTCTTTTAAAAAAAAAAAAAAAAGTCCAGCTATGGGTTGGTTTTTACCCGTACCCCTGTCCTTTTTACCGCGGGAATAAAAGGGCAAAAATTTTTTAAAAACCCTTTTCCCCCTTTTCCCCGGGGGCTTTCCCGCCCTGCTTTTTAGTCCCCCGAGTTTTTTTAAGGGACGGCATAATGTTTCCCTTGTAAATTCAAAAAAAAAATACACTTTAATAAAAGTTTTAAAGGCTGGGCTCCCTTTTAGCTTACTAGCTAGGCTGGGTTTTGTTTTTAACCCTTGCCTAGCTAAGTAGGCTGCTTTTTTTGCATAGTACCGAAATTTCAAACAATATTTCCCGCAGAATGGCGTTGTGCCCCCCGTTTTCTCTTCTCGAGTTCGTATCCCCCCGCAAAGTTGCTCGAGTGCAAAAGGTTAGGGGGGCCCGGGATTTTCGGCTTTAGGGCGGACAGCCCGGGGTTTTTTAAATTGCACTGTCCGGCGCCCGGGGCGTGCACCCACCCGGACGTGTATTTTTTCCTCTTTCCCCCCAAAACCCAAAAAATTCCCGGCGGGCCCTCCCCCCCCCCGCTAAAAGTACGGAAAACTTGTTTGTCTGTTTTAATAAATTGAGAGCTGTTCCACATCCCCCGGCTCGTCACCGCCCCCGTGTCTTCCCCGCCCTTCCCCGCCCAAAATACGGAGCTAAAGCTTTTTTGCCTCCCCCCGGTGTCCGCCCAGACCCCCATTAAGACCCGCTATTGCAATGCCCCAAACAAAAAAAAGAAGGGTAGAGAAGCCCCCAGTTTTTTAAAATTTTAAAATTATCTTTAAAAACGACGGTATCTAAAAATTAGATTTTTAGTTTGTTTTATATTCCCAAAAAAAACAAAGAGAAATTAAAAAAAAAATTTGGATGCGGACTATGGTGCTTAACAGCCCAAAGGAAGAAGTTGTGGGGGATTCTGAGTAAATCTCACAATTTTAAAAGGGAAAATTCTTATTGCGGGAAGGGTTGAGAGTTGATGAGTTTGGAAGGAGAAAAAACCCAGATTTCCCATAAAAACTAGGGTATGACCCTAGTTACCCCTTTTGTTAAAAAAAAATCCACAAAAGAAAAAAAATATTTTGGGCGGGAAAACTGAACTTTCTGCTGGAGGGATGATGGGGATTTTTTTTATATGTCAGAAAAAATTTAAAGGGGTTCCCCCCCCCGGTTTTAAAACCGGAATGAGGAACTTAATTTAATGCTTTTTAATGCTTTAGAAAAAATTTTAATCCCATCAACAATTTACTTTGTACACAAGTTATTGGGTTTACATGAAAAAAAGGAGCTGAAGAAACATTTTCCCGGGACTAAAAGTTTTTAATTATATTATATATTTAGTTTGTTTAAGATAGTTTAGATAGATAAAATAGATGATAGAAGTTTGGATAGATAGATAAAATAGTTTGATAGAAGATAGATAGATAGATGGGATAGATAGATGGGGTTTAGTTTTAAGATAGATAGTTTGGGTTAGATAGATGGGAAAAACATGGTGAAATAATCTTTACTCTCGACAGGGGGCAGCCTTGTCATAAATTTCCCTTTCTTTGCAGCGGGGGATCGCCCCTTTTCTCTGGGCCTTTTTCCCTCGACCCTTTTTTTTCCAAAAAACTGCTTTAGGGCCCAATTGCAGCGTTTGGAAAATTTTTTTAAATTTTTTTAAAAAAAATGGTCATTTTTTAAACACCACTTTGAAATTAAAATTTTAAATTTACAAATGGGGGGGAACCCAAAATTTTTTTTTTCCCATTTCTTTAAAAATTTTGTTCTATTCAGCTACAAAGCATCTTTTTAAAACTACTAAAAATTGTGCTAAAAAATGTGACTTTCCCCGATTCTTTTGTACACCTTAGTAATTTATTGATTTTTGCCGCAAAATTTGTCCCCCTTTTTTGGTTTGCTTAGAAATGCTCCCCAAAAAATGAACTTTTCCCTTTTTCCCCAAAAGATGTCTGGGGAAAGATGCAGAATTTAAATGCAATTAAATTGTTTGAGGTTAAATTTAAGAAATTTTAGTTGGTTTGTCCCCAAAAGATTAATTTCTTTAATATTTTATTATTTTATTTTTTTTTATTTTATTTTTATACTTTGTTCCGCCCGTGATTTAAATTTTTTTTGGGAAATTTTTTTTAAGTGGAAATCTAAAAAAAAAAAAAAACCTTTTTCAGCCAACTTTTTTTGTTTAAAAATAATTTTTGAAGTAAATTATTTTGTGTATTTTTTTTACATAACATTTGCATACACAGTAATCTAGCGTACTTTAATTAAATAAATCAATTCAAGCTAAAATGTAAGAGTCTATAATTAGGCTATACTGAGCCTGATCTATTTCTACCATCTATTTGGGGGATATTTATTGCCACACTTTGGGCCACTTAAAACCAATTTAGCATGCTGACCTATGTCCTTATGACCACAGTGTACCAATCTTCTGATGGCTACTTCCAACAGGATAATGCGCCATGTTATAAAGTGAATCATCTCAGAATCATTTCTTGAAACTTTTCCACTTAAGTAATTGTGAATTGAGCATATTGACAGACAACATTTTATTTTTTATCTTAAATGCAAATTTAAAAAAAAATAATTACTGCTCTAAATGTATTGCTCTGTCAGCTAAAGATCTGTTTTGGTCTCTATACTTTAATTAAATAAATCAATTCAAGCTAAAATGTAAGAGGCTATACCTGATCTCTTTGTATCAGAGATTTTCTTACCCAGGGTTGCAGGGGGGGTAAAACCCCCCCTGCAACCCTGGTTTGCATTTGTATAGCTCACAGCATGTTCATTTACATGTTAAAGCCTCCCCTAGAATTCCATGGGGGGGAGGCATGGGGGGAACACTGCCTAAGAAATTCCACGTCAATTTCTGACAATTTACGGGAGTTTTCGACGAAGCCTGCAAATTGCCGTAAACTGCCGCTAACCTGAAGTTCCACGACAATCTACAGTGCCGTATATTGACGAAAATCCCACTTTTCATGCAGTGGATAATGTGTCTCTTTGTTTGGAACTATTTTAGATTATCCCAAATGATTGGATGTTTAAACCTTAAATATGAACACTTGTTCCTGTTTAATAACACAGGAAGACCATATTGTTGATATCTGTTGGACTTTTCAGGACCCCTCTACCCAATTGGAGGAACAACAACCTCTCGAGAACTAGATGGAAGCTCCCCACGAATTTCACTTCTTCAAAAGTTTACCTATTTTGGCGAATCTTACTCTCAGATTTATGTATGTTCAACTTATTTCTTTAACTTTAAGTTAATTTTCTTTTTCATAGTGAAAACAATATTTAAACCTTCATCTTCAAGTAAATAAACAGCAATGCCTAATTTTGGCATTTTTTGTTTATTTTACTTTTTAGGATGTAATCCACTATTCTTTTTAATTAACAAGACAATATTAAAACATTCATCAAAAAAGGGAAATACATAATTTTAGAGCCGCTTTATTTGCAGGTGAACAACAACGGACATCTGACTTTTGAGGCTGCATGGAGTCGTTATATACCATTACAGTTTCCAATGGATCAAAGCAGAGACATTATTGCTCCTTATTGGGCTGATATAGACAATCGTGAAAGCGGTAACATCTATTATGTTCAGCATACCACCGGCTCTATTCTCCAACAAGTTACCCAGGACATCAACCTATACTTCCCAGAGCTTAACTTTCATGCCAACTGGATCTTTATTGCAACATGGCATAAAGTTCCCTATTATTCAATGCCTGAAACAGTAAGGAAATCTGTTTGATATTATATTTAGAATTAAAAGACACAAACTATGTTTGTTCTGCATAGTTATTCTAAACATTCCTCTTTTTTTTTTTACAGGAATCAACCTTTCAGGCAGTCTTGGCTTCCAATGGGAATTACTCATTTGTGATACTGAATTATGGGCCCCTAGCATCCAGACAGGTCTCTATAGAGGTTAGAGCATTCGAGCTAAAGGCATACTTGTCTTATTTATCTGGTCTTGGGCATAGCCAGTGTCTATTTTCTTAAGTATGATTAAAATAAGGTTGTTTTTTTTCTGTTATTTCTAGGCTGGATATGACACAGCTAATTCATGTCACCACCTCACCATCCTTGGGTCATTCACAAATAACACATTTCCAAACCTGACACATTTAAGCCTCGGAAGTAATGTTAATGTATCTGGTCGCTGGGCTTTCCGTGTAGATAATGGTTCAAGGGACTGCAATGGTAAGAAGACATCATAATCTGTGTTATATAGATGTCCTTAAGCTTATTGCTCCAGTTTTATTTAAAAAAAAATTATAACCATATCCTACTGTTTTATACCCTTCAGATACGACTTAGCAGATCATTTCGCAACATGCCTTACTACTACTGCTTGAGATAAATATGTTTGGAACTTGTACTGTATGAAGGACTAACTCTGCCATATTTAAAAATAAATACAGAAATAAATAAATGCTCAATAAATGTATAAGCATACAATTAATTGCCAACAAAAAAGTGAGACATAAATGTATATAACTCTTAATTAGCTTCTTTATTTATTTGCCTTTGTAATATTTACCTTATTTATTTTTCTGTCCTTTATAATCTTCAACTTTATTTTTTAATTACTTATATTTTTCAGTATTTATTTATGTGCATGTTATAATATTTTTGTCTGTTTTATTCTTCCTTTGTATTTTTTTACATTGGTTATTTCTTCGCCGCTGTTTATTTCTCTCTGCCCTTTTTACATTTCTCTCTGCCCTTTTTACATTTCTCTATGCATTTCTACCTCATTATGCAAATGAGGAGGGGGTGTGTCCTAGAGAGTCAACTTCTGCTCATTGGTCGGCTTGGCGGCCCATCTTCTTAACTCACAGAGCTCAGAGTACTAAGTTAAATGTTCTCTTTTCTGTTGCTGTTGTTCAATTAAAGTATGTTTTAAGATCATTTGAGGCGAGAACCTTATACTTTTAAGCATCACCATATGGCCCATTCACAGATTTAATGCGTAATTTAAAAGAAAATGTGACAAACTTGAGAGGACCGTGGCTACCAGCGGAGCTCCGAAGCTGACGGCAGCCAGGTATATAGTCAGGCTATGATGGCGATTTTTTGTTGTATTTGGCAAAGTTTGGCAAAGTCCCTACTCAAGTTCTAATGACTTCAGACTCGACATCAGACTCTCCTCCTGTAGATTCGACCGATGTAGTAAAATGCTAACCAACACGCTTCACACACGGCTATGCCGAGAGAGGGCCGCTGCAGATGGGCTGTGGTTCGACCTGGCTTAAATATGGCAGAGTTGTTCCTTCATAGTGCTGTTTTAGCCTTATAAAAATTAAAACTGCTGATATTTTCAAAATAAAGGCATCACTTATTGATGCATTTGTCCCCCAGCATAATGTGTCTCTTTGTTTGTAACAATTTTAGATTAACCCAAATGATTGGATGTTTAAACCTTACATATGAACACTTGTTCCTGTTTAATAACACAGGAAGACCATATTGTTGATATCTGTTGGACTTTTCAGGACCCCTCTACCCAATTGGAGGAACAACAACCTCTCGAGAACTAGATGGAAGCTCCCCACGAATTTCACTTCTTCAAAAGTTTACCTATTTTGGCGAATCTTACTCTCAGATTTATGTATGTTCAACTTATTTCTTTAACTTTAAGTTAATTTTCTTTTTCATAGTGAAAACAATATTTAAACCTTCATCTTCAAGTAAATAAACAGCAATGCCTAATTTTGGCATTTTTTGTTTATTTTACTTTTTAGGATGTAATCCACTATTCTTTTTAATTAACAAGACAATATTAAAACATTCATCAAAAAAGGGAAATACATAATTTTAGAGCCGCTTTATTTGCAGGTGAACAACAACGGACATCTGACTTTTGAGGCTGCATGGAGTCGTTATATACCATTACAGTTTCCAATGGATCAAAGCAGAGACATTATTGCTCCTTATTGGGCTGATATAGACAATCGTGAAAGCGGTAACATCTATTATGTTCAGCATACCACCGGCTCTATTCTCCAACAAGTTACCCAGGACATCAACCTATACTTCCCAGAGCTTAACTTTCATGCCAACTGGATCTTTATTGCAACATGGCATAAAGTTCCCTATTATTCAGTGCCTGAAACAGTAAGGAAATCTGTTTGATATTATATTTAGAATTAAAAGACACAAACTATGTTTGTTCTGCATAGTTATTCTAAACATTCCTCTTTTTTTTTTACAGGAATCAACCTTTCAGGCAGTCTTGGCTTCCAATGGGAATTACTCATTTGTGATACTGAATTATGGGCCCCTAGCATCCAGACAGGTCTCTATAGAGGTTAGAGCATTCGAGCTAAAGGCATACTTGTCTTATTTATCTGGTCTTGGGCATAGCCAGTGTCTATTTTCTTAAGTATGATTAAAATAAGGTTGTTTTTTTTCTGTTATTTCTAGGCTGGATATGACACAGCTAATTCATGTCACCACCTCACCATCCTTGGGTCCTTCACAAATAACACATTTCCAAACCTGACACATTTAAGCCTCGGAAGTAATGTTAATGTATCTGGTCGCTGGGCTTTCCGTGTAGATAATGGTTCAAGGGACTGCAATGGTAAGAAGACATCATAATCTGTGTTATATAGATGTCCTTAAGCTTATTGCTCCAGTTTTATTTAAAAAAAAATTATAACCATATCCTACTGTTTTATACCCTTCAAATACGACTTAGCAGATCATTTCGCAACATGCCTTACTACTACTGCTTGAGATAAATATGTTTGGAACTTGTACTGTATGAAGGACTAACTCTGCCATATTTAAAAATAAATACAGAAATAAATAAATGCTCAATAAATGTATAAGCATACAATTAATTGCCAACAAAAAAGTGAGACATAAATGTATATAACTCTTAATTAGCTTCTTTATTTATTTGCCTTTGTAATATTTACCTTATTTATTTTTCTGTCCTTTATAATCTTCAACTTTATTTTTTAATTACTTATATTTTTCAGTATTTATTTATGTGCATGTTATAATATTTTTGTCTGTTTTATTCTTCCTTTGTATTTTTTTACCTTGGTTATTTCTTCGCCGCTGTTTATTTCTCTCTGCCCTTTTTACATTTCTCTCTGCCCTTTTTACATTTCTCTATGCATTTCTACCTCATTATGCAAATGAGGAGGGGGTGTGTCCTAGAGAGTCAACTTCTGCTCATTGGTCGGCTTGGCGGCCCATCTTCTTAACTCACAGAGCTCAGAGTACTAAGTTAAATGTTCTCTTTTCTGTTGCTGTTGTTCAATTAAAGTATGTTTTAAGATCATTTGAGGCGAGAACCTTATACTTTTAAGCATCACCATATGGCCCATTCACAGATTTAATGCGTAATTTAAAAGAAAATGTGACGAACTTGAGAGGACCGTGGCAACCAGCGGAGCTCCGAAGCTGACGGCAGCCAGGTATATAGTCAGGCTATGATGGCGATTTTTTGTTGTATTTGGCAAAGTTTGGCAAAGTCCCTACTCAAGTTCTAATGACTTCAGACTCGACATCAGACTCTCCTCCTGTAGATTCGACCGATGTAGTAAAATGCTAACCAACACGCTTCACACACGGCTATGCCGAGAGAGGGCCGCTGCAGATGGGCTGTGGTTCGACCTGGCTTAATTATGGCAGAGTTGTTCCTTCATAGTGCTGTTTTAGCCTTTTAAAAATTAAAACTGCTGATATTTTCAAAATAAAGGCATCACTTATTGATGCATTTGTCCCCCAGCATAATGTGTCTCTTTGTTTGTAACAATTTTAGATTAACCCAAATGATTGGATGTTTAAACCTTACATATGAACACTTGTTCCTGTTTAATAACACAGGAAGACCATATTGTTGATATCTGTTGGACTTTTCAGGACCCCTCTACCCAATTGGAGGAACAACAACCTCTCGAGAACTAGATGGAAGCTCCCCACAAATTTCACTTCTTCAAAAGTTTACCTATTTTGGCAAATCTTACTCTCAGATTTATGTATGTTCAACTTATTTCTTTAACTTTAAGTTAATTTTCTTTTTCATAGTGAAAACAATATTTAAACCTTCATCTTCAAGTAAATAAACAGCAATACCTAATTTTGGCATTTTTTGTTTATTTTACTTTTTAGGATGTAATCCACTATTCTTTTTAATTAACAAGACAATATTAAAACATTCATCAAAAAAGGGAAATACATAATTTTAGAGCCGCTTTATTTGCAGGTGAACAACAACGGACATCTGACTTTTGAGGCTCCATGGAGTCGTTATATACCATTACAGTTTCCAATGGATCAAAGCAGAGACATTATTGCTCCTTATTGGGCTGATATAGACAATCGTGAAAGCGGTAACATCTATTATGTTCAGCATACCACCGGCTCTATTCTCCAACAAGTTACCCAGGACATCAACCTATACTTCCCAGAGCTTAACTTTCATGCCAACTGGATCTTTATTACAACATGGCATAAAGTTCCCTATTATTCAATGCCTGAAACAGTAAGGAAATCTGTTTGATATTATATTTAGAATTAAAAGACACAAACTATGTTTGTTCTGCATAGTTATTATAAACATTCCTCTTTTTTTTTTACAGGAATCAACCTTTCAGGCAGTCCTGGCTTCCAATGGGAATTACTCATTTGTGATACTGAATTATGGGCCCCTAGCATCCAGACAGGTCTCTATAGAGGTTAGTGCATTGCTGTTTAATTCATACATGTTTTCTTTACCTTGTCTCATCCTTGGCCAGTGTCAATTTTCTAAGTTACAATTTATTTGTTTGTTTTTCTTTAACTTTTTTATTTCCAGGCTGGATATGACACAGCCTCTTCCTGTCACCACCTCACCATCCTTGGATCATTCTCTAATAACACATTTCCAAAAATCAAACTTCTAACGTTCAGTAGTAATGTCAATGTATCTGGTCGCTGGGCTTTCCGTGTAGATAAAGGTTCAATGGACTACGATGGTAAGAGGAAAACATCACTATATGAGGATTACAACATGTATAAGGGGAATTAGAAAAAATTCTAATAAAATCCTTTTTATCCTTCAAAGGAGAAATTTAAGGCTTGGAACTAAACAATATTGCTTGAACTCAACCAGTTTTGGAAAACTGATGATTATGGCATTTTGAAACAGAGATTCTATTGGAATTTCCTTTTTTAAATAAAGCTGTATTTATTAGTATTTAATGTGTTACTATTGTAATCATAATAGAACACAATGTGTTTTAACCATTGAAAATAGTTTCCTTTTTACTTATTTGTTAAATCCTTTACCTAAAGCTGACTACTGTTGGGATCTGGAGATGTACCACCTTTCTCCAGCAGAGTGCGCTGTGGGTCTCCTGGGCTGGAGCCCTCCAGCACACCTGACGCTCATCAGCCCATCAGGAGACCTACCTACATAAGCAGCAACCAGACCTTCTTCGACGCCGCAGTGTTGACCTAGTTTTGTTAGCGAACCTGAGCCTCTTTTACCTGAAAGAATCTTAGTTGTCTCTTGAGAGAAACTTAATTCTAATCTGCCTCTGTCTTTTGCTCACAGGAAACCCGTCTCAAGTCTGAAGCTCTGGATGAGATTTAACCTGCCTGCCAGCCCTAGTGAGCCAAACCTGAAGATTTGAATCTGGATTCCTCCTGCTGCTCTCAGGGAAGAGCTGGAATCTCTAATCAAGGTCTGCCATTCATTAGTCAGAAGTTAGACGCTGCTGCTGCAAAACACTCTGCTGCACCAACAGTCTCTGGACCCAACTGTTCCCTCTCTCACAAGGAAGGTTGGACCTCTTCAAGGTAGACTCTGAAATATCTAAGACTCAATAAATTATCTGACTGCCTGGCTAATCAAACTGTCCGTCTCTGCAGACATCAGTGAACCCTGCCCGGACCAGTACCTGAACCAGTTCATGTCTTGTGTGAAAACCTGTTCAATAAACTCTGTTAAACTTTTACTCAGCCTCCGTTTGTGTTCTGCATGTGGGTTAAGTCACTTAAACCAATCATGACAGAACACTGCGGCCAAATACAAAACCCAGCAGATCACCTCCGGAGGAGGCTCGAGGAGCAGGACGCCCAAATCCAAGGACATGCGCACACCCTCCGTGAGTTAAACACTCAAATTGAACATCAGAACCAAGTTTTACAGGCATATGCTGGCTACATGAGGGATGCTAATGCCACACCAGCAGTACGTCCTGTTCCGGAACCACTTCCGCCTCTAAGGTCACTGACAGTGACGTCATTTCCGGAGTTCCGTCCAAGTCCTCTTGAACAATTTTCAGGTAACCAAAAGGATTGTAGAGGATTTTTGTTTCAGTGTCGTTTGCTTTTTGAGCACTCCCCTGGCAGTTTTCCGAATGATAGGAAGAAAATCTCCTTCATTCTCTCTCAACTTACTGGACGAGCCCTTGAATGGGCGGAGGCAAGGTTCTCTTCAGAGTCCAGCTTTTCATGTACGTTTTCTTAGTTTATATCTGAGTTTTCCCAAGTTTTCAATCACGACTCAGACAAAACAATTGATTCCCGAGCTCTGCTAAGTTTGAAGCAGGGAAATTCAACAGTGGCTGAGTTTTCCATTGACTTCCGGGTTAAAGCTGCAGCCTCAGGCTGGAATGAGTGTGCACTTAAGAGTGCTTATTTCAAGGCTTTAAATGAAAACATCAAAGACAAACTAGCCACAATCGACGAACCAGCTAGTCTGGAGTAATTAATCCGATTAACCATATGACTGGATAATAGACTCCGAACTAGAAATAACTCTAAACATCGAATCCTGAATTTTTCTGTTTCTGCTCTTGCATTTAACAATGCTTCTGTTTTTTTCTGGATCCCCAGAACCCAGTTCCAAGCCAAAGTCTAAGAGCCAGACTTTTTCAGTACCTGTCCAAGCCTCTCACGCAGGTGGATCGGAGGTCGAACCTATGCAAATTGGACACACAAGGTTATCCCCCGAAGAAAGACAACAGAGATTTAGAGGAAAACTTTGTCTGTACTGCGGTGAGATCGGCCATTTCATTTCCCCATGCCCGGCTAAATCAAAAGCCAGGGCCCGTCAGTGGAATTGAGGAGTCTGACGGGCCATCTAAAATCTGAAAAAACTCCTCATTTATTGTTGCCAGCAACCCTTTTTTTTTCTAACCAGAATCTCACATTATCTGCATTCATTGACTCTGGGTGTGAGAAAAATCTCATTGATTCTGAGCTGGTCCAGCAGTTAAGGATTGAGACTGTTCCTTTAACTAAGCCTCTCAGAGTATCGGCAATTGATGGAAAGAAGCTTCACCAAGTTACTCATCAGACGCAACCTTTAGAACTTCTTATCTCAGGAAACCACCGTGAGACGCTAACATTTTTTGTTTTTCCCTCAGCATGCTCTCCTCTGGTGCTTGGTTTCGAGTGGTTGGAACGTCACAATCCCCATATCAACTGGGCTGAATGCCACATTGAATCTTGGTCCACTTCCTGTCACGAGTCATGCCTTCGTTCTGCGGCTCCTACAATTCAGTCCCCTAGAGGTAGGGGGGAAATGGACTCTCCTGACCTTACTTCTGTTCCTCCTGAGTATCATGATCTGGCACCAGTCTTCAGTAAGGTCAGTGCGATGTCTCTTTCACCTCACAGACCATATGACTGCGCCATTGATTTACTACCAGGAGCCCCCCTTCCCAGCAGTAGACTATTTAACATCTCCAAACCAGAACGCAAAACCATGGAGAAGTATATCAATGAGTCCCTAGCCGCTGGAATTATTCGTCCATCTTCATCTCCTCTCGGTGCTGATTTCTTTTTTGTGGGAAAAAAGGACGGTTCCCTCCGACCCTGTATTGACTACAGAGGCTTGAATCAGATAACCGTCAAAAATAAGTATCCCCTACCATTACTGGCATCAGCTTTTGAACCTGTTCAAGGTGCGACAGTGTTCACCAAACTCGATTTAAGAAACGCCTATCATCTCCTTAGAATAGAGAAGGGGATGAATGGAAAACAGCCTTTAAGACCCCCATAGGCCAATTTGAATACCTGGTCATGCCTTTTGGTCTTACTAACGCTCCTGCTTGCTTCCAGGCTCTAGTCAACGACGTCCTCAGAGATTTTTTGAATGTTTTTGTTTTTGTATACATGGATGATATTTTGATCTACTCCAAGAACCTCTCAGACCACAAAAGACATGTTCGTCTAGTTCTTCAGAGACTACTGGAAAACAAACTCTTTGTGAAAGCTGAAAAATGTGAATTTCACCAACCATCTGTCACCTTTCTAGGGTTTGTGCTCGAGGGCGGGCAGGTGAAGCCATCCGAAGACAAAATAAAGGCTGTTCTGGACTGGCCGAAACCTGAAAACCGTAAGCAACTCCAGAGGTTACTTGGGTTTGCAAATTTCTACAGGCGTTTCATAAGAAATTATAGTCAGACAGCCCTTCCCCTCACAGCTTTGACTTCTGTGAAGAAGACATTCCAATGGACACCTGAAGCCGAAAATGCTTTCAATAAACTGAAGAATCTGTTTTCCAGGGCACCCATCCTCATCCAACCTGATCCCTCTAAACAGTTTGTCCTAGAGGTGGACGCATCTGACTCCGGTGTTGGAGCTGTTTTATCTCAACAGTCAGACTCTGACCAGAAAATTCACCCTTGTGCTTTTTTTTCACGTAGACTCTCTTCGGCAGAACAAAATTATGATGTCGGAGACCGAGAACTTCTTGCCATCAAACTCGCCCTGGAAGAGTGGAGACATTGGCTCGAGGGAGCCGAGCATCCAGTATTGGTGTGGACAGACCACAAAAACCTGGCTTATCTCCAATCGGCTAAAAGATCCAACCCACGTCATTCAAGATGGTCTTTATTCTTCTCTCGTTTCAATCTTATCATTTCTTACAGACCTGGTTCCAAGAACGTCAAGCCCGACTCTCTCTCTCGTCTGTACTCCACTGATCAACCTGAGACACCCGAACCTGTTCTCCCTGCCTCATGCACGATTGGAGTCGTTTCCTGGGAGATCACTGATCTCATCAACTCTGCCCTGGCCTCTGAACCTGACCCAGGTAACGGTCCTCCAAACAAAACTTATGTTCCATTTTCCGTCAGATCCCGCCTTATCCATTGGATGTATGCAGCAAAATTCTCGGCCCATCCTGGAGTGAGCAGAACCATAGCCCTCATCACTAGAGGTTTTTGGTGGCCGTCTCTTCACAAAGACGTAAAAGAATATGTTCTGGCATGTTCCATCTGCGCCAGAAATAAGACCTCTCACCAACCACCTTCTGGCCTGCTGCATCCTCTACCTGTCCCTACCCATCCTTGGTCCCACATCGCAGTTGATTTTGTCACCGGTCTCCCGATTTCCAGAGGTATGTCCACTATCCTAACCATTGTTGACCGTTTTTCCAAGGCCTGTCATTTAATTCCCCTCAGGAAACTACCCACTGCGTTCCAAACTGCCCAACTTCTCGTGAAGCATGTTTTCCATCTCCATGGGATACCCCAAGAGATTCTCTCCGATCGTGGTCCCCAGTTCATCTCACAGGTCTGGAAAGCCTTCTGTTCAGCTCTGAATTGCAAGTCCTCTCTCACCTCTGGTTATCACCCTCAGTCTAATGGGCAGACGGAGAGGATGAATCAACAACTCGAGTCCACTCTCCGCTGCCTAACCTCTAACAATCCGACTGACTGGAGTCAGTTTCTGACATGGATCGAATACGCCCACAATTCCCTGAGATCTGCTTCTACCGGTTTGTCCCCTTTTCAAGTCTCCATAGGTTATCAGCCACCACTTTTCCCTGCAGACGAGAGAGAGATAACGGTTAGATCAGTCCACCACCACATCCGCCGTTGTCAGCGTGTCTGGAAGGACACCATCGCCACCCTCAACCGCTCATCTGCCACCAAGAAGAGATTCGCCGACTCTAAACGGCGCCCTGCCCCTGACTATACCCTGGGCCAAGAGGTATGGCTATCTACACGGGACATTCCTCTCAAAGCCATGTCTAGGAAGCTTTCACCTCGGTTCATCGGTCCATACAAGATTGCTCAGATTATCAATCCCTTAGCTGTCCGCCTGCACTTGCCACCGTCTCTTCGCATCCACCCCACGTTTCATGTTTCCCAGATCAAACCTGTCATCTCAAGCTCCTTGTGCCCACCATCCGACTCCCCTCCACCCGCCCTGGACATCGACGGCTATCCGGCCTACACAGTTCGCCAGATCGTGGACTCCCGTCGGCGAGGTCGCAGATGGCAGTACCTCGTCGACTGGGAGGGCTACGGTCCGGAGTCGAGATCCGTCCCGGATCGAGGAGTATGAGAGTTCCCTCCCGTCCACTTACTCGGGACCGCCAAGAGGCGGTCGTTGAGAGGGGGGTACTGTTGGGATCTGGAGATGTACCACCTTTCTCCAGCAGAGTGCGCTGTGGGTCTCCTGCGCTGGAGCCCTCCAGCACACCTGACGCTCATCAACCCATCAGGAGACCTACCTACATAAGCAGCAACCAGACCTTCCTTCGACGCCACAGTGTTGACCTAGTTTGGTTAGCGAACCTGAGCCTCTGTTACCTGAAACTTGATTCTAATCTGCCTCTGTCTTTTGCTCACAGGAAACCCGTCTCAAGTCTGAAGCTCTGGATGAGCTTTAACCTGCCTGCCAGCCCTAGTGAGCCAAACCTGAAGATTTGAATCTGGATTCCTCCTGCTGCTCTCAGGGAAGAGCTGGAATCTCTAATCAAGGTCTGCCATTCATTAGTCAGAAGTTAGACGCTGCTGCTGCTGCTGCAAAACACTCTGCTGAACCAACAATCTCTGGACCCAACCGGTTCCCTCTCTCACAAGGAAGCTTGGACCTCTTCAAGGTAGACTCTGAAATATCTAAGACTCAATAAATTATCTGACTGCCTGGCTAATCAAACTGTCCGTCTCTGCAGACATCAGTGAACCCTGCCCGGACCAGTACCTGAACCAGTTCATGTCTTGTGTGAAAACCTGTTCAATAAACTCTGTTAAACTTTTACTCAGCCTCCCTTTGTGTTCTGCATGTGGGTTAAGTCACTTAAACCAATCATGACAACTACACCCTTTGAAAATGAAAATAGAAATAATTTTAAAAAATCTCAATACCCTTTAAATCAGGGGTGTCAAACTGGTTCCAGAATGGGCCGTGTGGCTGCAGGTTTTCTTTCCAACCAAGCAATAGCACACCAGACTCCTGTCATCTCATCAAGTGAGTCCAATCTGAACATGATGACTTGATGAGATGACTGGAGTATGGTGTGCTATATGACTTAGCAGATTATTCCAGAACAGGCTTTTCTACTGCTGGAAATAAACCATTTGAGAACTTGCACCATTATGGCCTTTAAAAAAATCAAAATTATTGATAAGTTTTTACAATAATAGCATCAATTCTTGAAGTATATGTCACTCATAATCATTCGTGCACGGTTGGTTTAAAACTATTTGACTTTAGCACAATATGTTTTGCACGGAAATTTCAAGCATGAATGCATGTTTCAACTTTATATACTAAACACTGGATCCTGTTTAAAAAGACAGGGAGACTTTGGTGATCTCTGTTGTACTTTTCAGGACCCCTTTACCCAATTGGAGGAACAACAACCTCTCGAGAACTTCATGGAAGCTCCCCACGAATTCCACTTCTTCAAACCTTTAACTATTTTGACCAATCTTACACTCAGATTTATGTATGTTAATCCTAAATATTTTACTTTCATTTTTCCTATCAAATGTTTAGACAATATTAAAGAATTCACCAATAAACATAAATAAACACCAATGTCTAATTTGCATTTTTTTTATTTGTAGGTGAACCATAATGGACATCTGACATTTGAAGCACCATGGGATAGATATTCACCATTACAGTTTCCCATGTATGGAGGCAGAGACATCATTGCTCCATTCTGGACGCATTTAGACAATCGTGAAAGTGGTAACATCTATTATGTTCAATATACCAACGGCTCTATTCTCCAACAAGTTACCCAGGACATCAACCGATACTTCCCAGACCTCAACTTTCATGCCAACTGGACCTTTATTGCAACATGGCATAAAGTTCCCTATTACTCAATGCCTGAAACAGTAAGGAAATGTATTTGAAGTGATATGTGAAATAAAAGTAAATAACTATGTTAACCTAACTAGCTATTATAAAATATCCCCCTTTTTCACCAGCAAACAACCTTTCAGACAGTCTTGGCTTCCAATGGGAATTATTCATTTGTGATACTGAATTATGGGTGCCTTGCATCTGAACAGGTTTCTATACAGGTTAGAAGATTTCAGTTAAATGCATACACCGTATTTTCACGACTACAAGGTGCATATAAAGGTCTTTTTTATTTCGTCAAAATGTGCGGCGCGCCCTATGTGTTACTGCGGACGTTGTTGAGACCGCCATGAGAACGTTAAAGGGGGGACTGTGGGCGTGGATTGTGTATAAAAGAACAGGTTTGTGCTTTATGCAGAACATTGCTGTCATAACAACCCTGAAAATGGCAAAGAGACACGCCTATGAGTGCAATTTTTCCATCCGGACCAGGACTACAGTAGCTCAGCAACGTCCGGCGGATTATAATGAAAAGCTGGCGAGCTTCCACTCCTACTGCAGCAAACACATCGCCGACAAATGCATCCAGCCAAGCCACATCACCAACATGGACGAGGTGCAGCTCACTTTCGACATCCCGGTGAATCACACGGTGGAGAAGAAGGGGACCAGCACTGTAGCGATACACACAACGGGGTATGAAAAGGCGTCGTTTACTGTTGTGCTTGGCTGCCACGCAAATGGACAGAAACTGCCGCCTACGGTGATTTTTAAGCGAAAGACTTTGCCCAACGAGACTTTTCCAGCTGGAGTCGTTATTAAGGCAAATGAAACGGGCTGGATGGGTGAGGAGATGATGAAAGCGTGGCTGAGGGAGGTGTATGGAAGGAGACCAGGTGGTTTTTTCCACGCATTACCATCGCTGTTAATCTGTGACTCCATGCGTGCCCATCTCACAGCCAATGTGAAAAACAAGGTGAAACAAATGAACGCTGTGCTCGCTGTTATTCCTGGAGGTCTGACAAAGGAACTTCAACCCCTCGACATTGGTGTTATGGCCGTTCAAAGTAAGGCTGCGAGCGGCGTGGGAGCGATGGATGAACGACGGAGACCACAGTTTCACGAAAAGTGGAAGGCAGCGCCGGGCAAGTTACGCCACAGTTTGCGGATGGATTGTTGATTCTTGTGCTAACGTGTCTGCTGGCACTGTTGTTCAAGCTTTCGCAAAAGCCGGCATCATTTCCGAGGAGCCGCCCGGCACAGAAAGTGACTCTGACAGCGTAGAAGGGGAAACTGGCATGTCTGATTTAGCGCAGCTGTTTAATTCAGAAACAGAGGATGATGACTTTGATGGGTTTGATTAATACTTTGTAATAAATACATGAATAAAGCACAATCATACTCAGTTTTGCTCCCGATCTATTTCTAAATACGCAGTAGAGGTATTTAAACATAGTAGAGGACATGTACCTATATATAAAAAACGCGCCCTATAGTCCGGTGCGCCTTATGTGTGTGTGAAATACAGTAATGGCACACATAACTGAGACTGCGCCTTTTAGTACGGTGCGCCTTATGGTCGTGAAAATACGGTATGTTTGATTCACACTGTCTTAGCTACAGCCGATGTCTACTTTCTTAAGTATGAGTATTTTTTTCTTTTTACAAATCTGTTATTTCTAGGCTGGATATGACACAGCTTATTCATGTCACCACTTCAACATCTTTGGGTCATTCTCTAATAACATAATCCCAAACCTGAAACTTTTAAGCCTGGGAAGCAACATCAATGTTTCTGGTCGATGGGCTTTTCGTGTAGATAATGGTTCAAGGGACTGCTTTGGTAAGTAGACATCATAATCTATGTGTTTAATACTTGTTCTTAAGCCTACTGCTCCTGTTTTATACATACATATATATATATATATATAAAATATAAACACACCATGCAAATTAAAACCCTTCAAACATGACTTAAACAAAGTTTAGAACTTGTGCTATCAGGGCCTTTACAAAATAAAAGCAACACTTATCAATGCATTTGACTGTCAGGGTAACATGTCTCTTTGTTTGAAACTATTTTACATTAGCACAATTTGTCTTTACAGAAATGACTGGATGTTTAACTTTACATATGAACACTTGCTCCTGTGTAAGAACAAAGGAAGACCTTTTTGGTAACATCTGTTGTAATTTTTAGGGCATCTTTACCCAATTGGAGGAACAACAACCTCTCGGGAACTTGATGGAAGCTCCCCACGAATTTCACTTCTTCAAACCTTTAACTATTTTGGCAAATCTTACTCACAGATTTATGTATGTTCACCTTTTTTCTTAGACTTTAAGTCAGTTTTCTTTTTAAACGTGAAAACACTATTTAATACTTCATCCTAAAAGTAAATAAACAGCAATTTGACCGTTGTTTTATTTTACTTTTTTAGGATGTAATCCACTTTTCTCTCTAAATAACAAGACAATATTTAAATATTGAAATAATAATAAGCAATACATAATTTGATTTGCAGGTAAACTACAATGGACATCTGACCTTTGTAGCACCATGGGATAGCTATTCACCAGAACAGTTTCCAATGTATGGAGGCAGAGACATCATTGCTCCATTCTGGACCCATTTAGACAATCGTGAAAGCGGTAACATCTATTATGTTCAGCATACCAACGGCTCTATTCTCCAACAAGTTACCCAGGACTTCAATACCTACTTCCCAGAGCTTAACTTTCATCCCAACTGGATCTTTATTGCAACATGGCATAAAGTTCCCTATGTTTCAAAACCTGAAACAGTAAGAAAATCTATTTGAAGTGATATTTGAAATGCAAGTATCTAAACTACATTTACCTAACTAGCTATTCTAAAAATCACCCTTTCCCCCAGCAAACAACATTTCAGGCTGTCTTGGCTTCCAATGGGAATTTTTCATTTGTGATACTGAATTATGGGTACCTTGCATCTAAGCAGGTCTTTGTACAGGTTAGAGCATTTCAGTTAAATGCAAAGCTCTTTAATATGCATTGTCTTGGCTACAACCAATGTCTATTTTTTTTATTATAACTATTTTTCTCGTTTTAAAAATCTGTTATTTCTAGGCTGGATATGACACAGCTTATTCATGTCACCACTTCAACATCCTCGGGTCATTCTCTGATAACACATTTCCAAGCCTGACACGTTTAAGCCTCGGAAGTAACGTCAATGTATCTGGTCGCTGGGCTTTCCGTGTAGATAATGGTTCAAGGGACTGCAATGGTAAGAAGACATCATTGTTTATATATTATATACTTGTTCTTAAGCATATTGCTCCTGTTTTATTAAAAAAAAGATATTAAAACCCTTCAGATATGACTTAGCAGATCATTTTGCAACATGCCTCACTTATGCCACTTGAAGTAAACATGTTTGGAACTTGTACTTTTATGGCCTTTTAAAACTCATAAATGCTGATATTTTCAAAATAAAAGCATAACTTATCGGTGCATTCAGGTTAATGTGTGCCTTTAGTGCGATATATTTTTATAGAAATGGAAATTGTTTAAACACAGGAAGACCATTTTGTTAATCTGTGTTGTACTTTTCAGTACCCCTCTACCCAATTGGAGGAACAACAACCCCTCGAGAACTTGATGGAAGCTCCCCACAAATTTACCTCAATCAAACCTTTAACTATTTTGGCAAATCTTACTCTCAGATTTATGTATGTTCACTTTATTTCTTTGACTTTAAGTCACTTTTAATTTTCATATTGAAAACAATATTTAAACCTTCATCTTCAAAGTAAATAAACATCAAAATGTAATTTTGGCGTCTCTTTTTTTTTACTTTTTACTATGTAATTCACTTTTCTTTTTAATTAACAAGACAATATTTGAACATTCTTCAAAAATGTAATAAGCAATACATAATTTGAGTACTGTTTTTTTGCAGGTGAACAACAATGGACATCTGACCTTTGAAGCACCATGGTATAGTTATATACCATTACAGTTTCCAATGGATGAAAGCAGAGACATTATTGCTCCTTATTGGACTGATATAGACAATCGTGAAAGCGGTAACATCTATTATGTTCAGTATACCAGTGGCTCTATTCTCCAACAAGTTACCCAGGACATCAACCTATACTTCCCAGAACTTAACTTTCATGCCAGCTGGATCTTTATTGCAACATGGCATAAAGTTCCCTATTTTTTTGTGGCTCAAACAGTAAGGAAATCTGTTTTACGTTATGTTTGAAATGAAAAGACACAAACTATGTTTATTCTGCATAGGTATTCTAAACATTCCTCTTCTTTCACAGGAATCAACCTTTCAGGCAGTCTTGGCTTCAAATGGGAATTACTCATTTGTGATACTGAATTATGGGCCCCTAGCATCCAGCCCGGTCCCTATAGAGGTTAGAGCATTTTATTTAAATGCATATATGCTTTATTTTTCTCTTGTTTTGGCCAAAGCCACCGTCTGTTTTTGAAATATTACTAAAATGTTTTTTTGTGTTATTTCTAGGCTGGATATGATACATCCTATTCTTGTCATCACTTATCCATCCTTGGATCATTCTCTAATAACACAATCCCAAAGAGCTTATTTTTAACCCTCAGTAGTAACATTAATGTACCTGGCCGCTGGGCTTTCCGTGTGTCTAATGGTTCAAGGGGCTGCTCTTTCAATGGTAAGAAGAAAGCATCTTAAAATATATCTCTTCATGATAAGAACAATTTTTCAGGGAAATTAAAGACCAACTTGTGTCACATGGTGGAACAGAATTGTTATTGAAATAGGTGACTACAAACTAAACTGTTTCCAATATTTATTTTTCCCTTTTGAGACTTTTTCATTTAAATACAATTGTTTCAGACTTTTAGAATAAGACGCAAAATACTCCAAAATAGAAAACTTTTATACAGTGATGGGCAGTAGCGCCGCTACGTGTAGCGAAGCTATTAGTTTAACTACATTTTCCAGTAGCTTGACCGTAGCGTCGCTGCTTTATTTATCAAGTAACTTTCCTGTAGCGACGTTATTGTTTTGATCAAGTAGCGACATAGCGTCCACAAACGCTACAAAATCCAGGGCAAAACTAAGAAATGAAACCAGGTTTTCTATTTCTAAACAATCAGCCACAAAATTACTGTAAATAACAGTTTCAGCTGACGCTCTTATAAGTGGCGTAGTAGCACAGGCACACTCAGTAGGGTTAAACAAGCGCACCCTTTCCGAGGCTGTCGTTCTATTGGCTGGAAAGGTTGCTAGGCAACGATCCAACTGCAGTCTGAGACAGAGCAAAAAAAATCCGCAAGCAGAGCCTACTAGTAATTACTTCAGTTTTTATTTTAATATGCTGATCATAAAGCAATTTTTACACTGTGTTATGTCATTGGCTGATCTTTAATAAATATTTTAACCAGTGTATCAGACTCATTTTTAATTGATATTAGGTTGGTACAATGTTAAGTAGCTTCTGATGTAGTTAAGCTACTTTTAACATATTTGTGTAACTTAGCTTGCTATAATTCTTTAGGTGGTAGCTTTTGTGTAGTGAAGCTTAATTTATTGTTGAGTAACTGATAGCTTAGCTCACTACACTGGACAAGTAGCTTGCCCAACACTGCCTTTATAGTCTGAGACAACATATCATTACAGCAAGGATTAAATACAATGACTGTTTTTGAAAATTGTCTATCATGGCTTTAGCACAACGTAACTCATTGTATCTTCAAATGAAATCCTCACTTTTTTATATCTATGAAAACATTATGCCCTTGGTAGGTATACCGCCTGAATAAAGAATTGGAAATGTGTTTCACTTTGGAGTATAGTGGCCCAAAAGGGATAAAAAAAAAATCCAAAAATCTCAACACAAACAGAAAAGCCACAATATAACCCTGTAACTAAACATTATAAAGTAATACTTATATGGATAAAATGCCCCAGAGGATCAGATGCTCCCTAATCCCAAATGCTGTTTCCCATGAGAATATAGAAAAAGGAATAGGTTTGAGAATTTGGAAATGGTTTCTGTCACATAAAGCCTGTCTTGCACCAACTGGAGCAAACAGGATAGGGAAGATCAGCTGCATGAGCAGACAGATGCAGCTTCAGATGTCTAGTCACAGGCTGGTGAGATCTTATATGTTATTTCTGATAGTAGCCAATATTCAGACTAATGAATAATCTGGGATTTTGATAAATCAAAATATTTTTTCCTCTTTTAGTACCATTTCTTCATGCAGCTGCAGTGGGACTTTAATGCCCTGTATATTAAAGAAAATTGTACCTTTTTAAATTTATCTATGAAAGGAAAAGAACATTGATTTTTTCATTAAACATATTCATCCCAAACAACTATTTCATTATTGGACTAATTATTGTTGAGCACTGTAGGGAATGTTCCATTATCAGAACTTTCAACTGAGTGTACATTTATTATATATATATATATAATTTTTAATATTAATTTCCAAATTATATAATTTATCCGAAAGACTGCATATCTAAAACAAATATACTGATTCAATTAAATTCAGTTTATTTCTATAGCGCCAATTCACAACATGTCATCTCAAGTCACTTTACAGACACAATTAAACCAGGTCAAAAACTCAGATTGGGTCAAAATTTTCTACCTGTGGGAAACCAGCTGATTGCATCGACTCATTGACTCGAAGGCAATCCCTCACCCTAAGCATGCTTGTAGCGACAACGGAGAGGAAAAACTCCCTTTTAACAGGAGCAAACCTCCAGCAGAACCAGGCTCAATGTGAGCGGCCATCTGCCGAGGCTGACTTGGGTTAAAGGGGACAGAAGCAGAGATACAAACAGAAGCAGAAATACAATAGTCAACTGTCAACCAGCTCCACAGGCAGCCCCATCGAGGGAAATAACCAGCCAGGTAGACGAGGTTGGTGCCAGCTTCGATGTTAGAGGATGAAAGAGCACAGATCTAGTTATTCACAGTAAAAGAAACAGGACTACATTGGAAAACAGGCCAAGCTCAAACATCTATTAAAAAAGGCAGCAGCAATGCTGATGATCTTTACCATTTTTTTGTGCATAGTGTGGCAAGTTAGCCAAGACAATCAATTAAAGTATATTTATGTAGATGTGATTATTATGCTTAAAGAGATATTATGTAAGTTTTTACTAAAATAGATATTTAAAATACCCTTTACAACTCAAAATAGTTTGATGAGCAGATTTACAGATTTAAATCCATATTCATTCATCCATAAGCCTTTCGCCTATTTTCCTGAATTTACTTAGATTCAAACAATTGCAGCCTTATATTCAACATGGATTTTGTGGATACCAAGAAGCAACCACCATTCAGCTCAACCCAGAAAAAAATGGCAACTCCAGATGAGGTTAAAAAAAAAAAAAAAGTAAAAACTAAAACTTGTCAACTAGAGATATGAGCTACAAGAACGAGCAGAAGAGTGTTACAGTTCTTCGTCTTGGCCACAGATGGCAGCATCAGTAGAAAACTTTATGCACATTAACAGGCTTTACTTGGCCAAAGAAAATAACGGAACCAAAAAAAATTATGTTTTTCAAGCAATTTAAATTTTCAAGCAATTTTGTTGTACACATTGAGATAAAATTAAACAGGTGTCATTGTTTCATTAAAAAAGCACACAACACCCCCACCCCCCAAAGAAAGACTGACTTCCTGTTTGTATGTAAAAAAAAAAAAACACACAGGACGGGATTTGCTGCTCCAGTTCATGCGGCTTAAAATGAATAGAAAGCCTTTTTTAGGGTGGCAGCAGCTGCAAGTACCATAATATAAAATCAAATATTTTCTGTCAGCAGGTTTTAACAGTTTTAGTTAATGTAGGTGTTTAGAAACTGTTTTGCCACAGTTCATCGAGAAGATGTCTTAGTGGAATAGGAAATAATAATCAGATCTCGCTTTCCTCCTTTACATAAAGTTCATTTTTCTAGCTTTTTAAAACCATTGGGGTTTACCCCCTTTATATTTATTCAAATTTCATATGCTGACAGCTCTGCAGGAGCGATCAAGATTTGCTGGATTGCTTTTGTGTCTGTCCTAGAAAACTCCTGGATTAGCTCAGCATCAAACAGAAAAAAATTTATATTTCTGAACTCTAGCCCAGAATCATCAGATGCCCCAATATCGAGATGCCAGGATGCTTGGACGTACAGCAGGACCTCTCGATGCTACTTGATGCCATCCACCATAGACTTAGCTATATTATGTAAATCAGATGATCTGATACCTTGAACACATTTGGTTTAAACCCATTATAAGAAATGGAAATGCATTACTAACAAGGGTGAATTTGAAAAAACATCCAGGCCAGACCTTTGTTGAAGCACCACAACCAATCATAAACCAGTTGTCGAGTTGAAATTGACTTTCATATATCTAGAGTAAGTTGAATTAAGATCATTATAAATTAAATATTGTACAAATTAACCAAAAGCATATTCTGAAAACACTGCTTTCTTTAAATGTCACAAAAAGATGCTGCCTGACCAGAAACCAGAATATAAACATCTCCCCCAAAAACCACAGGCAAAAAGCAAAGGCTCACCAGAGCTTTATATTTGAGAATGTTTGAATCAAACTACAGTAGCTCCTAGCCCCTTGAAACCTCTCCTAAAATGCCATTTGTCATCCTTCTTCACCACCTGTTGACACTCTCTATCTGTCTTTATTTACTGTGCAATAAATACAAGTTCAACTAAATTTGGCCTTATGAAAGAAATATAGTTTCTTTTTAAACAAAAATTCACATTATGTGTTACTATATTAGTTCCCAACTGTATATTTGTTTTTTGCTGCAGTAATTTACATACGTATACAGAGCACTAGTGTTTAATTCAAAGTGTTTTTGTATGTTTTAAAACAAAGCATGACCTAGCACAATCTTTAACAGTCTCTAAGATACTTTGGCATCATTGCAAATAAATATCAACCATCAAATAAAACAAAAGAAAAAACTTTGTTTCAGTATCACACTAGTTATAGATCCTGTATCTATGGTCGAAATCTAATGTGACTATAATCTAAGAATATAAAATAACAAAAAATAAACAGGGAATATTTTCTACAAAATGAATAAGTACACCTTTGTTCTGTGTCTTTCAGGTTGTCAAATACATAAGCCATGTAAGTTTGAAATACTTTAAGTTTCTCAAGTTAATTTCTGTCTTCTCAAAATACTTATTTATTTCATTTATTTTCTACCAGCTCTGTATCAGAGATTTGAATGAAGAAAATATAAATAAAACCTAACCATACAATATAACAATTTGAACAGTTTACCACAATTTGCACTTATCATATATTTATAAAATTGCATAACTATTATAATTGTATATATTTTGTACATTTTAGAATGTGCATAGATTGTTACTTTATTATTATTATTTGGGTTTTTTTTTATGTTGGCTTTATCTTGTTTGATTTCTGACATAATTGTATTTGTGGTTATCTGACCAGATAAGTTAATGAAAGGAAAACCCCCCAAAAAAAGGAATTTGTACTTATTTACTTAACATGAATACAGGGGAAAGGTAATTAAATCGTTGTTAAAAAAAACCCTATCATACAACAGATGACTATGGTATTTATTTATTTCTTTGCTTTTTGTTAACAATGAAATGTATCTTTGGTCTCATATCATCTAATTTATATTTGACCACCTTTGCACTTTTTTTATGTCAAACTGTGGTTTCAAAGCTACAAAATCCCAGATCTTTGGGAGTCAGGATGCAACCCCTGGGCATTGGCCTTGGCAAGCAAGCTTACAGCGACTTGGTTTTTCCTTTTGTGGTGGATCCCTGATCACTGACGAGTGGGTGCTGACTGCTGCTAGCTGTGTAAGAAGGTGAGATTTTACTCAGAGCAGTGTTGTTTTTGAAAGCCATCTTATATTTAGTTTATAGTTTCCATCTTCAGGACAAAAACTGTTATTAGTTTTAGTCATATGTTAGTCATTACTATGTGTCATAGTATTAGTTGGTTTTAGTCGAATAAACTCAAAAAGGCTTTGTCTAGTTTTAGTCAGTTTTATGTTGCAATTCATAAAACAGTTAACCTTTGCAATTATGAATAACAACAAGATTCTTTAACAGACTGACAGCTCTTGCCTAGATACTACAATTGCTGGAGAAAAAATGCTGACGTGAAATTCATCACTGCTGTTGGACAGAAAACTGATTTCTAGAATTAAAATAAACGTTTTATTATTTAATGCCCTAGCAGACAGAGAAGCTGACAAGGTTTACAATGAAGGAATGGTTTTAGACAAAAAAGGTCTCCATTGAATAGCAAACACTTCCTGATCTACTATGAATTATGCATTATACACAGATCAATACAATCTCCATTACTCCAAAAAAACAAAAAAATATTTATGTATATATTATTCTTTCTACTTTGTAAAATTTTGCTTTATTTCTAAGAATTTACCCCATACTGCTGATCAGAGTAGATTAAAAGTAGATTTAAATTCATAGGGGTCTGATATAAAAACAAATACACAGAGAACCTAGATAATTGAAATATCATGCCATGGCAATCCGGACCTAAATTTCAAAATTATGTTAACAACAATGTTGACATATTTAAATACATAGAAACAAGAACTGTGAGAGAGAAATATTCAAAGATCTATGTACCTTTTCATCTGCGTGTTTATCAAAAAAGAAACAGTATGCAATGAAATATTTGCTTTGGATATAATCTTGGGATTTCTATTGGTAGCAATTAAAGAAGGTTTAACATCCCCTCTTGTGAGCTGGAAGAAATAAAATCTTGATGTTAGACAAAATGATTTTCTACATTTGGCAAAGGATGATCAATCACATAATTTAAGTATCCAGGGCAAGAAGAGCCATACTGGAAGAGTGAACCATAAGTGCAAGCACAGACTCAGAGCTAAGCATGGGCAAAGATGTATCTCTGCATAAACACAGCTGGAATAGCAGAGTTTGTCAGAACGGAGCACATTAGAGGACCATTCCGGTGCTTATTTTCAACCCTGCCACTGCTGTCATGGTACATCTATGGTCATGAAGAATGTGCACTGCTGCACGCCAGGTGCGTGGCATGACCAAACAGGACGCAGCAGACTGATACTGCTCAGCAGGTTACAGCAAAATTATGCCTTTTAAATGTCTGACAGACCACCCGTTAACATTTTTATTTGGTCTCGTCCCGTCAACGAAAACTTACACCCATGACTCTTCATGTTTTCCTCATCAAAGATCTATATTTAGCTAGTCAGCTCTTGTAATCGCCATAAAAAAAATGGGTGTGAACACAATTATTGAACACAATAATTTCATCATAGTCATTGTTGATGAAAACAACACTGACTCAGAGTCATTTAGCAATGTTACAATTATACACATCTACAATATAAAACCAAATGAAAAGTTTCTACTTACAACCAAAACAAAATCCAACATTGCCAAAAGAACAAACTCACCGCACTATCAATCAATCTGTCTCTGTCTGTCTGTCTGTCTGTTGGTCAGTCGGTCAGTCTGTCGGCTGGTCTGGCTGTTTCTCTATCTTAGAATATGTGAATGACCAGTTTTGATTTCTTGGGGAATTTAGCCTTCCATTCAGCAATTTGTGACATATTTTTTTTTAATTTAGGCGTGTTGGATTAATATTAGGCTTAACTAGGCTAGCAGTTCAATGTTAAACATGATAGAGTTTGAATGCACATGGCAAAGAAAATAAATATATTACTTCATAAGAAGTCTGTAGTACATAGTTGAGTAGTCCAGCAAGTTTCCAGTAGTCCAGCAAGTGTTAATGTAAAGCAAACAGAAATTTCATAGGAAGAGAAAAATGACTGTCTACTGATGCTGCTTATACATTTTGACTGAGGAGGAGAGATACTACTTTCCCAACCTTGAAAGGTTTTTAGAAGATTGGTGGCTTGGTCTTCAGGACTAACATAAAATATTACTTATAAAATATATAAGTATTATATATAAGTATATATATAATATATAAGACATGCAAACCAATTCAAATGAGCAAATTGTGTGTTCTACAAGTAGTATAAAGACTCGTTCCCACTGAAAATAGTGGGTTAATGCATATTTTTAAACGTAGATCAACCTGATAATCTTAATTTGGCTTCCTTCCCATTGGCGAAAAAAGTTGGCTCTAACTCATAGCTGGCAAACTGCACGGCCTCCCTCCACCACTACGTGTATGGTGACACCGTCATTTCAGGTAAGCGTTGCTGTAGTCCCTAGTGTGACAGAAATCAGGAAAGTAAACAATGGAGAGCAACATGTAAGGATGCCAGCTCATATTTAGTGTGCATTATTGTTTTGCTTTTTTATCTTTCAAAATCCCTCTCACCAGTGCTGCGCCCATGTTTATTAGATGGAAACAGAGTTGTTAGATCAGAAGCGACTGGCGTGGTGTGTTGACGTCCATATGTTGTGCTCAATGGTATCATGTAATTTAGCAGGTTACCCTGGATCTGGTGTTCCCACAGCATGCCAGTCAGAGCCGAGGCAATTTTAACATTGCTCTCTGTAAAGTGAGCCTTCCGGCTGTGACAGCCAATCTTACAAGAAAAGACAGAGAGCCAATCAGGAGCTTGTGGGCCATCAGTGTCTGTGTACCGTGTAACATTGTTTTTGGACAGTAAAAAGTACGGGGGACCAAAACTGGCTTTTGAAAATGTGCAGGGGAGATGTCCCCTATCGATGAAAGCTTACTGTAGACAGTTCCTTCTCTACCTCGCCAGATACACCAGACGTCGTCAAATTCATAGTGTCAGATGGTGACGTTCAGTTAGCTTGATTGCAGTAATAGTATCAACCTCACCACTTTTACTGCCTTCTCCAGTCATGCTGGGTTTGACCTAGTTTCAATCTTTGACATTTTGCAACTGGCACAGAGATCTCGCCCAATGTTTAACGTTGAGTACTCGGCTACATACGTGATGTATATGCAGTATAGGGTATGAGGGGTTCCGCAAGACGCTTCTAGGCACCATTCTTGTCGAGAATGTCACATGTCTCCGGCTTTTTCAACATTGGACAATAAAGTGAAATTTGCCAAGAAACCTAATAATTTTATCCCTAATTAAATAAAAAAAAAATTAAAACCAAGATACCTATGGTCCGGTTCACACTAAATGTAGTCAGTATCATTTAATTAACAATGTGAACTTACTTAACAGAATCAAAAGGGTTTGGTGATGCCTATATGCAGACAATGTTTACACCTCAGTATTCTCAAAGCTAAATCAAAATTTCTTTACACAGAAAATCAGTATTAACTGGCTTTATAGGTATAATCACAACGATTTCTAACTTCTGAACTCACAAGTAATTTACTGTGTTAAATTTTTGTATTTAAGCGGAATCTTCTCTACCGAAGTCCATCTGGGTGTCCACAGTTTACTAAGTCCCAAACCCGACGAAGTGACTCGGCGGGTTATAAATTTTGTCTGCCATCCTGAATATAATTCTTCTACTTTGGAGAATGACATCTGCCTCCTGAAGCTGTCATCTCCAGTCAAGATTACAGACTACATACAGCCTGTATGCTTAGCCTCAGGGGAGAGCACCTTCCACAGCGGTACTACCAGCTGGGTCACTGGTTTTGGTCAGGGTGGTAAGTTCCAAAAAATGTATTTTAGATAACAACACTGTTTCTATATTCCCAGTAAAACACTAAAATATTCCTTCACTTAGGTAACGGGATGACACCTGACATTCTGCAGGAGTTAAAACTGCCAATTATAGGAAACAATAAGTGCTCTTGCTATAATCAAGACTTTGCCAATATCACGCAGAACATGATTTGTGCAGGCCTTGATCTGGAAGGAAATTACTCGTGTCAGGTTTGTGTGTCAATGCACCCGTTTTGTTTTTCTTTGTTTTGTTTTTATTTCTGTAGGAATATTCCAGAATGCCTTGTCACTGAAAGATAAGCTTAATATGTAAAATAACCATCCATCTTTCTGTCCATCTATCCAGCCATACATCCATTTACCTTACCCATTTAATACATTTAGAGAGAACCATGAGAGAGCCCACAGATACACAAGAAAAAAGCCATTGAATATTTTTTTGGAGTAATAATTAAATCCAGTTCAATTATACTTTATTAATCCCCAAAGGGAATTTAAGTTTTGGTGCAGCCCGTCCAGGGGATGCAGCATTCGAGGCCTTGCTGACATGGGAGGGGGAAAAAAAATAATACTTCTTAATTTATGCTCGGTAAGATACAGATTGAGATTGTAAAAAACCTCAGCAAAGGCACAAGAAAACAAACAATGAATAAAGGATCATACCTATTCTTACATCATACTTATAATTTTAGTCTACTAGCTCATCATTTACACCAAAACAACTGGCACTACAGAAACAGACATACATTTAGGAAAATAAGCAAAAATTAGAATCGGAATCAGAAATGCTTTATTGCCAAGTAGTACTTTTGAACTTGCAAGGAATTTTTTTTGGTAATGAGGTGCTACACTTAGACAAGCAAACATTAAATATTATACAAATAGAGAGCACAGTGGCAACAGCAGTTTAATATATTATTAAATATTAAATGTATAAACTCTAAAACAACATGATGAATTTAGATAACTAATTTATGTCAAATAGTTCCACTAAACATAGTTAATTAATGGAAAGGAAATTATATATTTACTTTGCACATAATTAAACATAACTTAAGTGAAGACAGATAAATTACTAAATCACTAAATCCAATATTAGGTTTGTATAACTCAGTGTTGTAAAGTGAAATTTAACAGATACTAATAAGGGTTGCTTAGTCCAGTTTAGACTAAATTGTGGAGTTGCATTAACATTTTTGGATTTCTTTTTTTTTTTTTTTTTTTTTTTTCATTATGTCCTTTCTAGTAATGTGGTAATAAGAATTACTTATCCCAAAAAGGTATAGTATATAAAAGTATATACAAAGGGATAGGCAAGGGTGTAATGGTGAAGGGTATGCAATATTTGTTAGGAATGGGCTGCAATATAGAGTGCTGGGGGAGAATGTGATAGAGTCATCTATAGATTTAACAATAGTGTTAGACTCTTTTCATGGTATTTGTTGTTGTACAGTTGATAAAGATACTACAATTGGTAGCGACCATTATCCTTTAGAGATTGAATTGTTTTTTTATCTTGATGTTGTTTGTACAGATATCAGTAAATCGGGTTCTAAAGAGGTTAAATGGGACAGATTTAGTTATTTTTGTTAGAAAGAAATGGAATAGATTAATTTTAATGATAAAGTTAATGTTTTTGATCTTCCTTTATGTAATGCAATTTTGATGGCAGCAAGACAAACAATTAAAAAGAGAAAAGTAAAGAGCAAAGAGGAAATGGTTCCTTGGTGGTCAGGATAGTGTTCCAAAGCTATTGAAGTGTTTAAAGAATTTTAAAGAAATCCTTTTTTTAATCTTTGTGAGTATAAATGGAAATTGTCATAAGAGAGAAAGGAGATTAAAGGGGAATACCTTTTTTATTTTTTACTTTGGCTTCTTGATTTTACGTTATTACATCATGTTCTACTCACCCATTTTAGTTGTGTGTCATTTTGAGCTGTTCCGAAGATAATTGGTTTTGTTATATCCAAGTAACATCTATAAAGTAACTTCTTCCTTCCTTAGAAGGCACAAACTAAACTGTTTATAATTTAAACATTTAGGCGAATCACTGTCCACCAGACATCCACTGTTATATTTTTTTATATTTATATTTTTTAAAACAAAGCGAAGTGTGTATGAAATCATCCGTGCGCACTGGCTACCGTTCATTCATCCTGTCCGCTGAACTGCTGCCAGTTTTACTCACATGCCTGGAAGATGTATAATGCTACAACGACACATGATCTCGCTCTCGAAATGGAATTGAACGATTCAGATTAGCTAGCAGAATGAATGTAATAGGGTAGAGCGTAGCCGCCTGTTGCCCAGGCTGCTTGTCACAACTCCAGTCCGGCATGTGGATGACGTCATACACAGTCTGCTTTGTTTTTTAATATATAACCGCGGATGTCTGGGGGACATGTTATGAATGCTGGCGTACCATAGATGATAAATTATGAACAGTTTAGTTTTATGCCTTCAACTCGTGGCCCATAGGAAGACGTTACTTGGATGTAACCTAACGGAATATCTTCAGAACAGCTCCAAATGACACAAAACTAATATGGGTCAGTAGAACATGATGTAATAACATAAAATCAAGGACCCAGTGTAAAAAAACAAACAAAAAAAAACGCTTTAAAGAAGCAAAGAGGAAATGTTGGAGAAGATATTGTAACTTGTTATGGAGACATGCCTATAGATAATATTTGGGAGTAATTAGGAGAATCAATAAAAAGTTTGGATATTCAGTAATCACGTGTGGAGAGAGGGTAAAATTAAAGCAGAATCCATAACATGGAAAATTTAAGCATAGAAGAAAGGAAAGCCAAAAGTAAGACAACTGGACAACTGGGGGTCCTTTTAAAGTTATATAACAAAATTTGGACTAATAACAGATTGCCTGTTCAATGGAAGGAAGCAACTGTTATATAGATTTGTAAACCAGGGAAAGATCTATGCATTGCAGAAAGTTATAGACCTACAGCCTTAACATCCCATGTTGGAAAATTGATGGAAAACTGGTAAAATATTTTATAGATATTATCTGGAGAGTTAAGAGTTACTTAAAAGTCATCAATATTTATTTAAAGAGGTAGGAAGTATATTAGATCTCTCTTTTCTATTGGAAAATAAAATTAGAAAAGCGCAATTAATAAAGAGTTTTTTGCTATCAAATTTTGATTTCCACTTCATCCTTCAGGACCTTTATGTAATTTGATAACAAGATTAGCAGTTTAGGCAGTGTACAATTCGAGAAATGCCTTAGTATGAGTATGCCTTTTTTTGGAAAACAGACCTGTGGACTTAAGAGGTTTTAAATTGCTCTTGGGAATGAGTGCTCATCATACATAATCCTCTGTCCTGTTTATCTCTGTGAAAGACTAGTTAATTTTTCTGGATCTGTATAAAGCTGTTGCCCAACTGCATAAGATGCTCAATTAAAAGCAATGTAACAGCTTGTAAACCATAAACAAGTTAAATAAAACCAAAGGAGAGAATAATATAGTTTCTGAATTTAAAACATAAACTTACAGTCACTTAGAAACTCATGTTTCTTCCACAGGGGAGAGAAGCAGGAGGACCACTGGTGGCGTTCAATGGGTTTACGTGGGTGCAAGGTGGATTGGCGAGTTTCAGGTATGGCTGTGCCGTTCCACAGAAACTTGGAGTCTTCACCCGAGTGTCAAAGTATGAGAAATGGATCATTGAAACTGTCACTGAAAGGGAACCAGGCTTTGTAACCTTCACCTCCTCAGGCACAGACTCCGACTTGAATTTTACCTGTTGTACATCGATGCCTTGTAACTCTGGTGATAATATTTTTGGCAGCAATGAAAACCTGAGTCTCTTCACTCAGTTCTTGGTTCTTTTGGCTCTTGCTCTATGTTTCCCATGTCTTTAATGGTAGTATGGCAAAGTACAGGTTTTTAATTGTCATATGCACTTTTAAAATAATTTGAATCTTTTTCCTCTCATAGTGCCCCTCTTGGCAGCTGGATTCATATACACCAATTTTGAATACTTTGCTATTGCTTTATTTACTATAATCTAATACTTTATGGTAAAATCTAAAAACGTATCTTTACACATTAACCTTTAACCCAACCCAGACTTTATTTTATTTCTATATTTAGATTTTCTTTTAGCCTGTTTATATTACTTCAAAGTTTTATTGCCTTGTCATATTTTATTGTTTTTATTCTAAATTCATTATTATTGTTTGCTTAGGTTTATTAACCCATTATAACTTCTTTTTGTTTGTTTTTTTCATTGTTTTATGTTTTATGTGGAGCGCTTTGTTTCTGCATTTGCTGTTGTAGCGCTTTATAAATGAATTTAATGATGATGAAAAATGAAAAATCAGTATGAAAATATATATTGCAAAGCCTTCAAAGTGAAAATGGATGCAAAAAGGTGCAAAAATACTACAACTATATAGAAGCACAAAATACAGTACCAAATAAGGAATAAATAATAAAGCACTGACACTGGTTATGGTTGTTTTTGAAATGATTTCTGGTGCTTGGTGCATATGAAACTATTGTGCAGCAAAGGAGAACAGGAGATGATAATGATAACCCTACAATGTAAATGACATAAACACTTCATGAGCTCTCCAAAGATATCCACATCCTTTTCTAAAAGTGACAGTGGCGTTGGATGTAGGAGTTTAGCGTAGTGTAAAGCGCTTTGGTCAAGTCTCCAGACTTGAAAAAAGGCGCTATATAAGTACATGCCATTTACCGTATAAACTAAGACTTTAACGTGTTATTTTCGAGCAATTAATCAAAAACATTTTAAAACAATGAAATTGCAGTGTTTTCTATACATTCTAAAATCCCAAGCGGGAACATTTGTACTCACTGTTTTTTGTACACCCATAAATCTGCTGCACAAACAGCATCACAGGGGTTGGTCCACTGGGGTAATTCAAGCTTAAAAACAATGTCTCGAACTGAATAAGAATTCTGAAGTGGGTTGTACTTGTCATGGAACGGGACAGATGGACCCAGTATTCAAGGAGAGACAGTCAGTAGGAGAGTTCAAAATGTTTATTAAACAAAGAACAAAACAAAACTAAAGTGGAGCTGCTAGGAACTGCAGCTCGCAGATGCTGCAGGAGAGGAGGTGGGGCACCGCCTAATCACTGACACTCTGGTTTAGCAGTTCAGACCATAACCCTTAAAGGGGCGTGAACCAGCAGATGAGTGTCCCCAGTGCTGCAGCTCCAGAGGATTGGCAGGAAGCAAATCCTGGTCAGGGATAAAGATCAGACAGGAACAGAAAGAACAGGATCCAGATATGATAGGAACAGACAGGTGGCAGAATCCAGGCTTCCAGGCATCGTAGAGCTCCCAGGCGGGTTCAGAGTCTGACAGGGTCTGGAAGCATGACCAGCCTATCATGCACCAGTGTAGACAGGATCAGGTGCAGACGGGCAGGCTCAGTGGTAGAGGGTAGCAGAGACAGGACGTGCAACCAGAACTTGATGCAGGACCTTTAAACAGGTCTCCACCTTGGAGCCAGGCTTACTGGGATAAAAACTGAACCTCCCCACATATAGAGCCAAAAACCCTGAGGACTCAGCAGGGGAGGAACAGTGGATGAGCAGGAGACGAGACAGACACAAACCCTCTTTCCACTGGCCAGCAGGATCCAAAACATGAACCATGAAATAAACAGAACTGGAAAGACTAGCAGAAAAACAAATAATGATCTGGCCCCGAATGCTCAGGCTGAACAGAATATAAACCAAAGGAAGCAGGTGGGAGGAATGAATGATAATTGAGGCAGGGAGGGAAAATGACAGCTAAAAGAAATGACAAATTAAGGCAGAGCAAACAGGCCAGATCAAGACAGTACTTACCAAATACCTCAAAACGGCATGGAGCTAAGCTACGGTTAAAGTTCCTCCACAGTAGCCATTATAAGCTATATATATCCGAACAGTCCTAGCAATTAGGAGGAAACTAGGACAGAAAACATGGAATCTCTGATTTAAGAAGAAACAGTAGCCTAAGTGGTAGGCCTAAATATGTAAATCTGTGTCTGTAGATGTTATACATTCAAAGCTGCTCATTTTTACTTTACCCCTTATTTTTGTTGACTAAATCTACTGTAGTTTATTCAACTATAATATTTCGGTCTGAAAAGCTCACACAAAGAGAGAAGTCTTATTGATGCAGTATTTAAATCTTTTGCACTCAAACCTCTGCAGAAACATCAGCACTGAAATTTTATTTGATTATATGCATGAACTGATAAATGTGAATAAGGGGGATTTCCCCAGGTATAAAACTGGTGGTGAAACACAGAAAGAATGAAGATGGCACCAGTTAGAATAAGGTGCAGGTTCATATGAACTTCCATGATGAGCAAGCAAGAAGTGATAGTGAAGAGAAAAAACTCCCCTTGGGAAGAAATCTATGGCAAATCCAGGCTCAACAAGGCGTACTTCTGCCGCACTGGCTTGGGATGCCTTGTGAATGCAGTAAAAAACAAAGCAATCAACAGATGGGACGAGGAAGCACTGTCCAGTGTTAGGTTCTTTATCCTATTGGAGAGGACCTGTGAGTTAACAATGTGATATAGTGTGTTGCTAACCAAAGGAGTGATGATGGAAATGTGATGTTTGGCAATCTTGTAAGTGACAGATATAATGCTGCTGATCATGGGTCTGAGAGGAACTCCTTCCTTGTGTATTTTTTGGAGGCTCTAGATCCAGGGAACGGCTTCTCCTGGGTAAAGCCGGTGTAGGTACCAGACCTGCTCGGGTGGTCAGATCTGCTTGGGCCGTATGCATGCCAGTGAGGTTATGCTACATGATTGGCTGAACATTGCCAGATTATGTAAAACATAGTGGTTGCCCAGACAATGATAATAACATCACACGCCCAGACAATGATAATAACATCACACGCCCAGACAATGATAATAACATCACACGCCCAGACAATGATAATAACATCACACGCCCAGACAATGATAATAACATCACACGCCCAGACAATGATAATAACATCACACAGCGTCTGTTAGCATGTCTAATGACCGATTAAGTTTTACCTGATGTTTTCTTTGTCTAAAATCTCTACGGAAGTCATTTTTTAGGATGTTTCATTTGTCCTCCTCTGCCCTCAGATCTTAATAAAAAGAATAAAAATAAACTGAAACTTTTTTGTCACCTTGTTAAATGACAGAGCTCAGTCAGTCTTAAGCTCGGCGTACACGTGATTTTTGCATTCTACAGAGCAGCTCCATCTCACTGCAGAGCTGAATCCGACGTGGTTTTTAGTCGTAGAGTGTGAGCAGGTGGATTGCATCAGAGCTTTGGGCGAACATAAATCGTGAGCTGTAAGCTCACACTGAACGACTAAACCCTGCTGTTAATCGTACAGTGTAAGCAGTAGCTGTGTGCAACGATTGAAAAAAATTGCACAGTGTAAGCCCAGGTTTAGAAGGTAGTACTTTCCTTCAAGACTGAAAATTATTGTTTTCTACTTTCGGCTACTTTAGATGGCCAATGAAATGTAAAATAATGCAAATATAGGTAATAATATGTTGAAACTCCAGAAGAGATTCAATCCTTAAGAAACGGGTGCAATACAGTTTGTCCGAGTGGAGTTGCCATATGTTGACGTATTAAGAAGGGGCAGGGCCCCAAGCAGATCTGACCTCCCAAGCAGATCTGGTACCTACACCGGCATTATTGTTGCCTTTCGATGGCTTTGTCCTTTTCTAAAAGCTAAATGCAGCTAATGACCATCTTCATGTAGCTGCTGGTGTGATCTTTCTTTAGTGACCTGGATGACTGAAGAAAGACTTCAGATGTATTTAAAGTCTTGTATATCTCAGAGGGCTTTGCCTCAAAACCAGACAATAATGATCAAATTGGGCATCGTCTTAAAGGTATAGTGTAGGATTTTCACAAATTTTTGAAAAGCTCCGTCCTCTCCACATTTAAAAAAACATGCACAAACCTGCATCCGCTCCAGAGAGGGAACGCAAATTAAATGCATGCAAGAGCATGCACCACCCCATCTCTACTCGTGCATGCTCCGTTTAAAAGTTGCTGTTCATATAACTCATGTAAGCTTACTGTATCCGGAAAGTCCGCCCTAATCCCTAAATACCTAAGTCATTATATAGAGCAGAGACTTTATAGTGGACTTTTTAGTGAACTCAGTTTACTGAACGGATGATCACTGCTTTTGCTCTCCGTTGGTCATATAACTCCTGTGCCTGTCCACCGCTAGTCACCGCCTATGTCAGTTGTGACAGCAAATCCCATAATGCTTTGCAAAGAGAGTGATAGGATATAGATATATTCGCCTCTTCTGAGGCCTTTCTTTTCTTCTCATACACTTTGTAGACACTTTTTCTTTTACGACCCTTGACCATTTTCAAAGAACCGTGGTGAGAAAGGTGAGCTTCAATGACTGGCTGAAAACGTAGCTCAACACACGTATGCGGCAGAAGGTGCGAATGCGCCAAAAAAAATTGCTAACTGGGGATGAGCAAGTACGACAGCCTTAAGTAAACCTATCACCAGAATTATTAACAAATAGGAGGACCACATATTTAAATGATCCACACGGAAAAAGAAAATCTTGCACTATACTTTTAACAGTTTTAAAAATACATATATAAATTAATATTCTTCCTGATATATGTCTGGATTGCCCTGCATGCCTATAGTCTTAGATAAACCTTATGTCATTGAAGCCTGAAGAAAAAATGGAAATCCATAAATGCAAATGTGTTTATGCAAAAGTTGCAGTGGCATTAAAGTTTGTATGAACAAGATTATATTAATATACCTTTGATCCTAAAGCACAGAAATAGTGGAAAATCCTAGAAAGTCAAGGTGTCTTATCTGCTGAGATCATTACGTTTGGTTGGATCTGTCATGGTTTTGGTCTTATCTTTCAGTTTGCATTGGTTTTATTTCCATTTTCAGTTATTCTAGTTATTTTTGTAATTTTCGTATTTGAGTTCCTAGATATTTCTTGTTTGCCCTCCGTTACCCTCTTGTGTCAGTCTCCTTTTCCCTAGCCCCCTTCTAAACTCCTCTCTTCACACCTGCTCCCAATCTGCTGAATAGCCTGGTCTTTGTTTCTCTCTCCCATATATGCACCTGCTGCATAGTCACTGTTGCTAGTTTGTCATCATTTCTTTGCCCCCTTGTTGTGAGTATTCCTGGTTTTAAGTATTTTTGGATTTTGTTTGATTGTTGATTTTTGCTTCTGTTACCTTTTTTGTTATTAAACCTCCAAGAAACCACTTCGGCTTCAGTTTCTGCATTTGAGTCCTCTTCAAACCTCCACCCAATCGTGACAGGATCTTATCAGAATTGTGGCGTGTCTCAAAGGGCTATTTCTAAAAAGCAGAGTAGAAGAATCATGGTTACAAGTGGAAGTCAGGCTTGAGAAAACATGATTAATGTTTTTTAGCTTTGAAATGATTGTTTTCGACACATGCCACAAAGGGTTCTGTGCTACACCTGATAACTGCAGAAACATCTATGATAGAACTCTGACTTGTAGAGAACATCTGAAAGTTACAAAGTGGAAAGCAATGGTATAAGTACAGTCCCAAGAGATGCCCCAGTGATGCTGGCCATCATGTCAAACACAAAACCTATTAGCGTTACTTTGAGAGAAAGACATCAATAAACCATTTGGGCATTGTGTTAACACATATTTATATATTATCCTTCCTGAATTACGTTACTCTTGTCTTAGATAAACCCTATCTCTTTGATGCCTAAGAAAGAGATCCAAATCCAAAAATGCAAATGTCTTCATGCAAAAGTTACAGTTATACAGGATATTTACATACGAAAATTAGAGTTATTTATAAACTAGAGTTAGTTATTTCCTTCTTAATACAGTTCGGGTTTGTCTTACATCTTTGTTGTTTTAGATGAGCTGTATATCACTGATACCTGAGGAAGAAATGAAAATTGATAAAAGGTAATGTAGTCAAAGGTTACAGTTTCAATAAAGTTTGATGGACAACATTATATCCAAATACCTTTCATCCCAAAGTTTAAAAAAAAAGAGTGGAATGTTTTAGAGAGTCAGTGTTTTTTATCTGTTAAGAAGCATTGAGATGGGTTGGATCTTATTGGAAGCCTTGTTTCTCTCATAGGGTTATTCCACAAAAGCAGAGGTAAGAAATCAAGTTTAGCAGAGAAAGCTAGCCTTTACCAAGCATGTTTATTGCAGCCTAGTTTATAAAATGATTGTTTTAGTATATGCCAGAAAAGGGTCTGTGCTACAGATTACAACTACAGAAAAAATGAATGGTGGAGCTTTCACTTTAACAAGAAATCTGAGATAAACAGAGTGGAAAGGAGTGATATATTATAGTACCAGAATTTGCTCCTATGATGCTGACAATCATGTCAAACACAAAACCATTTAGTCTAACTTAAAGACCAAAAATATGCCCATTTTGGCCAAGACATCAATACATTTATTTGGACATAGTGTTAACATTTTTACATAAAGAAAGAAAGAAAGTAACAAACAATAAATTAATAAGGGAAGAGAAATCCTTTCACATGCAATCTTGCAAACCTGCTGAGAAAGTGTGATTCATCTCTATTTAATGACTATTAGGTAATATATGCAAACACCTATACAATGCAAAGTAGACAGTAAACCAAAAGAAGCCCTTTAAGGTCCATGAACTTTTCCAAAAAATAATATTAGAGGAGTCAAAATGACTTTATGCTTCATGAATTTGCCCTTTGAATTTTTATTTTGAAGCATTTTCAAGTGAATTGAAAAACTGTCCCCTGCAGGCCTTCCGTAGATTATTTTCTGTTCAGCCAATTTTGTATTACCTCTTTTTGTGTCCTATTTTGCCAATATATCTCTAAGAATTGAAGTCCCATTGCTAGATAATAACTAACAGATTTACTTTCAAAAGTAGACCATTATATTTGATGCCATAACGTTTGTCTTGATAATTATGAATTAAACTTTGTTATAAGTAGTTTAGGGAGTAAAATTGTTTGCAATGGACATGCAAAGGGAGATGAGAAAGAAGTGGGGATAAGAATTAAGAGGATAAAAAAAAACAAAGATAAAAGAAAAAAAGAACAAACAAAACATCAAAACAAAAAAGAAAATATACAGTGGATCCTGAGACTGGGTCGGGTGATGCCATCATCTTTCTTCTCCACCAAGCTCTGGCTCATCTAGAGAAACATAGAAGCACTGTGAGAATCATGTTCTTTGATTTCTCCAGTGCTTTAAAACACCATCCAGTCAGGACACCTAAAGGACAAGCTGGAGCTGTTAGGAGTGGACCAGCAACTGTCCCAGTAGATTCTGGACTACCTCACTGGCCGCCCACAGTATGTGAGGGCACAGGACTGTGTCTCAGATGGGATGGTCAGCAGTACTGGGGTTCCACAGGGAACAGTGCTGGCACCGTTCCTCTTCATCCCCTACACTGCAGACTTCTCCATCAACTTCCCACGCTGCAACCTCCAGAGGTTCTTGGACTACTCTTCTATAGTAGGCCTCATCCCAGGTGGGGACAACTCAGAGTACAGAAAGTGGACTCAGGACTTCATGGACTGTTGCCAGAAGAACCACCTCCTGATTTAAAAAAATGTTTACGAGATGATGAAGACAAAGCAGGAGTACTGAAAAACCTGAAATAAAAGAAACTCTGAGTTCCCTTTCAAAAATAATATTTACTCAACCTCTGTTTCTGTTGCCGTAGTAACATTCTCCCCAGTGCTAACCTGGCCAGGAGCAGGTTTTGTTCACAATACATGAAGAACTAATGAAATTATTTTATTATTCTGTAGATGGACTACTTTTTAAATATTTCTATGTATGCAGAGAAGGACAAGTCCATGTCGGCTCGAAATTTCTCCCTTCATCACATTGGACTTCGACAAGCTTCTACAGCTACAGCTGGCTGTCTTGGAAATGAAGACTAACCAACTGGAAGTGAATGTGGAAGTAAATGCTGGTTATGATACAACCCTGCCTGTGTGGACCTTACCAGTGTCTCAAACCCACCAGTGGTTTTAGACAGCAACTCGTCAAAACAGTCAAGACAGTGTGCTTTGTTTTATCTTTTTATTCCTTTTATTCTTTATCCCATTTTATTGCTTTGATTCTGGGAATGTTACTTTTAACAGTGTTTGCACTGTTTTGTCTTTCATTTGTGATGTTTATTTATTTTTCTTCTATTTGTCGGTTGGTGGTCATTTTATTGAAGCTTTAAAATAAAATGGTTTGGTTTGGAGCAACAACTAACCATCGGAACTGAAAAATAAGGTACTGCTTCTGATAACGATGACCAGACTGATCTCCCCTACAGAACAAACTATTTAACACTGACCTGAAAATACACCTTACAGCACGAACGTCACATTTAGTCAACAAAACCTGGCCAAGATTTCAGAGAAACATGTCTTCTACTTCAAGTGTAACAGGTGCAAAAAGCTGGTTGCTCCAAACCAAAAGATAAGGAAGGACCCACTTAGATCACTTATAATATTGGGATTCGACTAAAAAACTGATTTTCAGCCTGACAGGATGACCTTGCAGAGAAGAGCCTGTTTCCAGACAACACTACACAAAAAAGTATGATGACTTCCAGCTCTCTCATAAAATGCCTCATAACAAACCAGCTGCTAATCCAACAACATTAATAGTAACTGATGATGGTCTGAATGAGATTAAAGGTTTCTGCAACCAGAAAAACACATAAATAGAAAATGATGGCTGCACCAATTCAATTCAATTTCAATTCAGTTTATTTATGCAGCACCAAATTCACAACATATGTCATCTCAAGGCACTTTACAGTTCAACCAGATCATACAGTGAAATTGATACAAAGTTTTCTATCTAAGGAAAACCAGTGGATTGCATTGACTCATTGACTCTTCAGCAATCCCTCACACTAAGCATGCTTGTAGTGACAGTGGAGAAGAAAAACTCCCTTTTAACAGGAAGAAACCTCCAGCAGAACCAGGCTCAGTGTGAGCGGCCATCTGCTGAGGCCGACTGGGGTTCAAGGAGACAGAAGCAGAGATACAAAAAGCAGCTGTAAAAGGCGGCCAGGAAACACACAGCCAGGCAGACGAGCTCCGAGCCAGCTCCCATGCCAGAGGACGAACGACGAAGAGAGCACATCCACTCAGTCACGGTCAGAGAAACAGGACCACACTGGAAAACAGGCAGTTCTCCAGCATCTATAAACAAGGGTGTTGATAGAAGCAGCACAGCTGATGTTTCTTTCCAGGATGGAGTCACAGCCAAACAGGAACAGACGAGGCAAAGCTACTCTGAGGAAAAGCAGAGAGAGCAGAACGTTAGAGATTGAACTAACAGATTCTGCAGAATAGGAGAATGGAGAGAGAATGAAGCAGAATGATGAAATGGGGGTCCCTATGTCCTCCAGTAGTCTAAGCCTATAGCAGCAAAACTATAGAGCTGGCTCAGGATAACCTGAGCCACTCTAACTATAAGCTTTATCAAAAAGGAAAGTTTTAAGCCTAGCCTTAAAAGTAGACAAGGTGTCTGCCTAACAAACTAAAACTGGTAGTTAGTTCCACAGGAGAGGAGCCTGATAACTAAAAGATCTGCCTCCCATTCTACTTTTAGAAATTCTAGTAACCACTAGTAAACCTATAGATTGAGAGCGAAGTGCTCTGTTAGGAACATAAGGAACAATCAGATCTCTGATATAAGATGGAGCTTGGCCATTTAAGGCTTTATATGTGAGAAGGAGGATTTTAAATTCTATTCTGGATTTAACAGGAAGCCAATGAAGAGAAGCCAGGATAGGCGAGATGTGATCTCTCTTTTTAATTTTCATCAGAACTCTGGCTGCAGCATTTTGGATCAGCTGAAGGATTTTTTCTACAGTTTGTGGACTTCCTGATAGTAAAGAATTACAATAATCCAGCCTTGAAGTAACGAATGCATGGACTAGTTTCTCAGCATCACCCCTGGACAGGATATGTCTAATTTTTGCAATATTCCTAAGACCATGCTTCCAGAAATTTCAAAGAGGATCACAAAGATCACAGAACTAAATCCAATAGTAAAGAACATCGTCATTCACATTGGAGCACCGAATGATGTTGCAAAAAGGAAGTAAGAAATATTAGAGGAAGACCTGATTAGTCTGCTTAAAGGTGAACACTGTTTTTTTTACATTGGCCCCTTCATTTTATGTTATTACATCATGTTCTACTCACCAATATTAGTTTTCTGTCATTTGGAGCTGCTCTAAAGATATTGGGTTTTGTTATATCTAAGTAACGTTTTCCTATGGGCAATGAATGTTCATAATTTATTCTTTATGGTACGCCAGCATTCATAACATGTAGGCGAATCACTGTCCCCCAGACATCCGCGGCTATATTTTTCATGTTTATATTTTTTAAGAACAAAGCAGAGTGTGTATGATTGTCTATAAAGAATAAATTATGAACAGTTTAGTTTCTGCCTTCAACTCTTTTCCCAAAGGAAGACTAGGAAGACGTTACTTGGATTATAAAATTGAATATCTTCAGAACAGCTCCAAATGACACAAAACTAAAATGGGTGAGTAGAACATGACGTAATAACATAAAATCAAGGGGCCAATGTAAAAAAAAACGGTGTTCCCCTTTAATACTGTGGAACAGACACATTTTAAAGTGTTCCTTAGTGGCCCTTTCATGCCACCTTCAGCAACAGATTAAGTCTTTAGCAGAGTTTCCTTCCTGAATAAATGAATCAAACAAGCCTGCTCTGCAAGATCAGTTGGCTTTATTGATAACTTTAAAATCATCTGGGAAAAAAGACACCTCTTCAAGAGGAAACATTTTGGTTCAAACATTTTCTATTCCCTGAACAAAGTACATGATGTGAATGTGGTCTCCCTGAGCATGCTCAGAATTTCTTGACTTACTTGCCACATGCCACTGTGTGCTTCAGCGTCCTTATACAAAACTGATCCATTACTTATCCAACGTATGCCAGCATTTTTGCCAGAGTTTTCAGGCAAATGCTGGCTATGTCGTCAAGATGTTAGGAGTTTGAGTTGCGGCACCTCCTACACCTGGCAGAGGGTGAAAAAGGGAACTAAGACTAATGACTAGAAAACAAAGAATGACCAAGGGGAAAACTAGAGAATAGGGGAATGGGCCAGAGATAATTGAAAAATCACCAAACAGGAATAGTAAAACTATATAGTAATTCAAAACGTGATATAATTCTTAACAATTAAAACATAATAACAAATCCAAGCATAACTGAAAACCCAAAGTGAAAACTAAACAGAAACAAAAGATCATAACACGGATAGGAGAGATATGATCTCTCTTTTTCATTTTCATCAGAACTCTGGCTGCAGCATTTTGAATCAGCTGAATGCTTTTAAATACACTTTGTGGACTTCCTGATAGTTGTTGGGATCCTCAGGCTTGCCCACCAGAGGGCGCCGAGGATCCTCTTCTGCTCTCTTTGTCTTTCCCTTAGGGCTGGAGTCACTGTCAAGGTTCTGGAGATTACCCTCTGCCTCCAGCAGAGTGCGCCGTGGGTCCTCCTGAGCTGAACCTCCCACACACCTGTGGCTGATCTACTAATCAGGAGGACCACAGTATATAAGCTGACTTCAGACCTTGATCCCACGCCGCAGTGTTGATCTTAGTTGGTTAGCTTCCTGAACCTTCTGCTATAGACTGAGTCTTGGTTGTTCCTAGGTTGAGACCAGATTCTAACTCTTCCTTGTTTCTGCCTCACAGGAATCCTGTCTCCTCGTGAAGCTCTGGATGAGCTTAACCTCCTGTCTCCTCGTGAAGCTCTGGATGAGCTTAACCTCCTGTCTCCTCGTGAAGCTCTGGATGAGCTTAACCTCCTGTCTCCTCGTGAAGCTCTGGATGAGCTTAACCTCCTGTCTCCTCGTGAAGCTCTGGATGAGCTTAACCTCCTGTCTCCTCGTGAAGCTCTGGATGAGCTTAACCTCCTGTCTCCTCGTGAAGCTCTGGATGAGCTTAACCTCCTGTCTCCTCGTGAAGCTCTGGATGAGCTTAACCTCCTGTCTCCTCGTGAAGCTCTGGATGAGCTTAACCTCCTGCCTCCTCGTGAAGCTCTGGATGAGCTTAACCTCCTGTCTCCTCGTGAAGCTCTGGAAGAGCTTAACCTCCTGTCTCCTCGTGAAGCTCTGGATGAGCTTAACCTCCTGTCTCCTCGTGAAGCTCTGGATGAGCTTAACCTCCTGTCTCCTCGTGAAGCTCTGGAAGAGCTGTCTCTCTGGCAACTTGTCTCTGGCCTGCAGCTCTGGGAGAGCTGCATCACAAGAAACCAGTCTCAAGCCAGAAGCTCTAGGAGAGTCTAACCAGCCTGATGACTTCTGTGTGGAGTTTTCCTAGAGGTTCCCACGTGGATTTTCCCCTGTTGTTCCCTGCTAAGAGCTGGAAGCTCAAACCCAGGACTGCCAGGCTAAGCCTGAAGCTAAATGCTAGCTTCACATGAACTCAGCTACCAGCCATCCCCCATTCCCCGTACAGACCCCAGTGAACCAGTCACCTGCCTGAACCGTTTCATTATTTCATGTGCTTGTGTTCTAAAATAAACTCTTTTGGACTTTTTACCCAGTTCTCCCGTGTGTGTTCTGCATATTGGGCTTGCCTCCATAACCCATCATGACAATAGTAAAGAATTACAATAGTCCAGCCCTGAAGTAACAAATGCATGGACTAGTTTCTCAGAATCATCCCCTGGACAGGAGATTTAAAATTTTTGCAATATTTCGCATTTTGCACTTTCAGATAAAAGAAGAACATTTCTAGAGCCCTCTTTGATATGAGATTTAAATAACCGGTCCTGATCAAAAATAACACCAAGATTTATTTTTTTTTTTTATGGCCACTTAAGTAAAGAAACAGTTGAGCAATTTGGAATTTGTGTTAAAATATTTACAAAGGAAAAGTCACCTTCAGTCATCAGCTCTCCTCGTACAGTTCAGGCTTGTCCTACATGTTTGTTGTTTTAGAAGAGCTGTATGTCATCGATGCCTGAGGAAAAAATGTAAATCCAAAAAAAGAAAATGTCTTCATGCAAAAGCTAGTTTGCATGGATAAGATAATATCCAAATATCTTCCATCCTCAAGCAGAAATTGATCAGATTATTGCATGCTTAGTAAATATTATGGGAGTCTTGTGTCTCTAAGATAGCTGTTCAACAAAAGTAGAGTTAAGAAACCAATGTGGAGAGAGAAAGCCATGCTTGATCAAACATGTCTTTCTACGTTATAAAATGATTGTTTTAGCACATGCCACAAAGAGGTCTGTGCTACACTTGACAAGAGCAGAAACAAGTATGGCAGAGCTCTGACTTGTAAAGGACATCTGAGATATACAGATTGGAAAGAAATTGTGAGAGTACAGTCTCATGAGATTCTCCTGTGATGCTGAAAATCCTGTCAGTTATCTGATTTTTAAACAACGTTTGCCCATTTAATCAATGAATCCTTTGGATATTGTGCAAACAGTTTTTTAAAATTAAAAAAGCTATTATTTTCCTTCCTGATAAAAAATCCGGCTGGTCCCTGTCTCTTGTCTTAGATAAACTGTATGTCATGATGCCTGGGGAAAAATGCAAATGGACAATGTGTTATGTAATATTAATTGGAAGCTACTAAATATGCATTGTTGATCCCACCTCAAATGCAGTATCCACAGTATTTATGCTGTTAATGAGGGACCATGAGGAACCATCAACCAGAGATTCCAAGTGCTCAAGTAAGAAATAAAAAGAGCCTGGAAGTTGAAGGTAGCTGTAGAACCTGTGGTTATCGGAGCAGTTGGGGCAGTAACCCCCACACTATATAAGTGGCTCCAAGAGATACCTGGAGAAACATCTGACATTTCAGACCAGAAATAAGCAGTTCTAGGGACACCTAAGATACTACAAAGAGTCAAAGAACATATATAAATATATATATATATATATATATATATATATATATATATATATATATATATATATATATATATATATATATATATATATATATATATATATATATATATATATATATATATATATATTTTCAGCATGAAGTCTGTGGCATCAGATACCACCCGGGCCCTCTGTTTCATACTTTGCCGCATCCTGGTATAGATGGCAGGATTTACAGTATTGAGGTAGAGACTTGTTGCTTGTTAATCTCATTTTTATCAAAAGCAGGTCTTCCTGTTCCATGCAGGCTGAAACCACAATTTACTATTAAAGAATTTATTGATTTTTCTTTTTTCTTGAGTGTCCAGTTAGGGGCTCCGTAAGTTATTATATGATTTGCTATATGGCACCTGATTACTGAAAACTTGTCATGAAAACGGAAAAGAAAACATGTTCCATGAGCAGTGATGAGTAAGAGCAAGTCGCTTTCTTTAAGAACTGTTCCTATAAAGGAGGGTATGGTGTGTATTAACAAAAAAATAATGCTTTGAATGCAATATTGCAATGATGCCGAGTTTCACACTATTTCATGGACTGAGTAAACCTGATTTGTTAAATCTGATATACTCTAATCTGTATAAATTTTCTATAGGAATTTATTCTTGGCTTCCAGATATTTGTGACCAAAATTAAATAAACATTTTTTATATAACGTATTTCCCCGTATGGTTGCTGTTTTGTATAGACCACTGTTTGGATAGACAACAACAAATTGACACAAAAATTTAAATCTCATTATGGCACACAAACATGCCAAATAAATACCAAAAAGAGAGAGAGAAGCAAAAAGAGTACTTGTAGCATAATGTATGATAGGAGGACCTCTGGTGGAAGAAAGATACAAACAAAACCATCTCCTTGACAGAAAGGTACTGCATGACAAGATCCTTTTTTAAATCATTTTAGGTTTATCAGTCATCCAAGAAACTCGGAACAAATACACTTTTGTGTCTCAGCTCTGATCTTTAAACATTGACAGAGAAGGCTATAACTAAAACCCCCTGTTTTAAGGTGAAAATTCAAATTGTTTTATTTGTTCCCATGACAATTACATGCATCATATGACTTTTTGCAAATTAAAATTAAAATACAATATCTATATATAATAAAAGTTAAAGTTTTTTCAAGCTTTTAATCATTTTGGTGCGGTGAATATCCTGTAGAATTTGTTAGAAATATTTATACAACAAAAAGACTTTTATGATACTGGCATAAATAATTTTGAAATATAAATGTATTTCAGAGTGAAGGAAAAGCAGAAAGAAAAAGCATTTGAAAGATTTTTATGTTATTCACATGTCTTGTTTTTTTGGGGGGGTTTTTAATAGCGTTTATTTGCCTGTTTTTTTAACTTGTAAGACATTTTCTTAATGCTAACTTTTATATATACTACCTTGCTATCACTATCATAAATTACATTATTTTCCAGTACAGTCTAGTACTGGAAACTGATAGTCTCCTCATTATCCATCCTTTTACTACCACTGATCTCTATTTTTTCACCGGATTCCTGATAGCCCAAAAAAAGTGAAGCCACTGGCTGCCATATTGGTACTACCCACAACCATGGAGACGCAGCATAAAAATGCCAACATGTGTAGCATGTCGGCAAAAACAAGCAGTTTTCTGGCTGTAGGAAGATGTTACACTGACTTTAACAGTCAGTGGATGCCCTAACCAAGAAAATCCATATATACACCGATGTATCCTATAGTATAGTATGTAGCCTAACATTAGTCTGGCTGTCTCGGACTGACTCATAAATATTGACTGAGTTAGCCATCGACATTGTGTCTGACATTAGAAAACAGACTAAATAGAAAGTAATTCACTGTTAAATGTCAATGTATTGATTCTTTATTAAGTGGATGACGCTGTTGTTATTGTAGTGTTTGTTGTATTGCTCACTAAAAAAGCCATGTGCTGAAACATAATGTATATAATATTGATGAAAAAAAAGAAGCAACTCAATATTTTTTAAGGCTAATGCACAGACGCAGCACCAAATGTATATGGCATTATGCATGAACATTTACCCAATATATATTATATCATAAGTTACAATAATCTTTGCAATGAAACAGCAAGTGTGTGTTTCGACGGGTCTAATGAGGGAGTAGCCTACCAATATGGTGGTTGTTGTCGTCTTCCCTCCACGCTTACTACCAACGGGCAGTCAACAAACCAGTGTATAAATAGAGATCGGTGGTCACTACCCAATCCGTCCCGGAAGCACGATCCGTACCATTAGCTCATTTGAGCAGGCGCCACCAATTATACATCCGGGTCACCTTCAATTTCATTTTTTAAAGAACACCTAAAAATTATGTTTTTTGGCTCCCCAAAAAATAGTAAGCATACTAAACAATAATATATTAAAGGTTAATAATGTATTTCCTGAGAAAATAAATGTATTAAAATTCTTTCTATTGTATCACTCATCTGTCCCCGATTTGTTCCAGAAATGGGATCCCACGCTAACTTTTTCGGCTTCGGATTTAAACATAAATCAAGTCTTTTTGAGTTGTATGTTTTCCTAGCGTGTTAACATTATGGTATATAGTGCATAATCTAAAGAAAGAATCAACTAAAATGCAAATAAACATGGTTTAATCATATTTTGCCGGACTGCTCTGAGGACATCCGATGATGACGTCAGAGAAGCAGTTTAACAGAGAAAATGTAAAAAGCAGCAAATGCAGAATTTCTACATTGTACAAATTCTGCATTTCACATTTTCCAAAGATGTGTATTATCATTCTTTAGTGAGTTAACGGTATAAATTATTATATTAGTACCATAATCACATTATTTATTGACACCCTGATGTATATCTAGTTGCACATGTCCAGTGATTCATTGTCCAAGGTTTGCCTATGGTCCAAGCTTTCCATGCTCAGAGGAGAAAGGTACTTAGCGCCGAACAGTGGTAAATATTGTAAGTGCAGTTTCTTCTAATACAAGTATGTGAATAGTTCCATCTGAAATGAATGAAAGTATTTTTAAATCAGTCAGATATGTGGCGGGTAATATTGATATATCGAAAAGTTTTTATGTGTTACTCTGTAAATAGGATCTGCTGAAATCAGATTCTATATATCTGCATTGTGAGGACTATGAATCTAATATGCCTTTTAGTTTTTAATAGCTATTTTGCACAATTTGCTTAACTAAGTATTTTTTGTTGTTGAATATAAGAGATTTAGCAGATATACATACCGGTACATTGTTTAGATTTACTTACTTACCTCTATTCCATTCTGTATTCTCATGTGTGCAGTCTTTGTTCAATTTACAATAAAAAAAGAAAAAGTAAATAATAATAAACAGTTATTATTTTCCTGCTTTATGTGTCAACTCTCACAGTTGCGTGGCGACAGAGCTTATGGTGATGGAAAACGAGGAAGGTTAGACCTGTTTGAATCCGCTGCCAAAACTCTTCAGGTCTCCTTATTTTCACGGACCTTGAAGGATCCGGTCCAGATAGACCGGGTCCTGGGAGGATGCAGCCTTTAAAATCGAACACTAGTATTCTGTTTTAGATGCAGAAGTAATGTTCACTCAAACAAGACATAAAGACTAAATAGTTTAGACATCAGTAGATTTTAATCCAAATACTGATCATACACTCCTCATCCAGAAGAGGGCATAAACAGCAAAGTAGTAGATGAAGAATCAATGAATGAATGAATCTAAATCTCTCACATATATTCAAAAAACAAGTAAAAGTGAGGCTCTAACCTCTTTAAGTCACTAAAATTTGCCTTACTCTGAATATTGTGAGTTGTTCTGCCTTTTCTAAATTATACTAAATGATTTTTTTGTAAATCACCATAGCTCTGTCTTGTGGTTGTTTTTGCTATATTTTTTGGTAAGGGAACTAGCGAAAGCAATAGGTCCAAGATGGTATAACGTAATTCCAGAGAAACATTCATTTGTGATTGTGTTTGGACAGGATTTGTCCTCTTACAATGGTCAAAAAAATGCAATGGTCAAAGGCCATCCTTCATTAACCAAGCAAGAAACCAAAGAGGACATGTCTGTTTATTGGAACATTGTTGTCTAGCTGATGAAAGAAGGCATACACATGGTAGGGACAGCATATGATTAATCAGAAGACTTTCTCCAACCCATTCTCCAAAATCCTATCTAGTTTTTATAAAAATAAAACTTCATGTTCTTTCTTATGTTGTCATGCATTACTTGAAATGCAGCAATCTTCTGTACAGCAAAACATCCCACAAAACAAATTACTTATTTACTGGAAAACTAATGGCCATATAAGGGAGCTTGCACAGAATAAAAGCATGACTCAAAACATAAACACACTATTTAGAATAATCTACAAGCAATAATGGTAATTATTTGAGTTGTAAACAACTACTTCCAAACTTTTATAGTAGAATTGTTGAAAAATTTGGTCACATAATATTACACTCCTCGCCCAGAAGAGGGCATCAACAGCAAAGTTGTAGATGTAGACGCAATCTAGATTTCTCCACTCCAAGCAGGAAATAGAAAAGAAAGATTTACACAATTACTGTAGGGCTCCCTTTATATTCTGGTGATAGTTGGAGAGAAAAAGAGATGATAATACAGGGCAGGACCAGGGCAGAAATTACTATAATCTGAATGTGGCCAAAGCAAATGATTTTTTTAATTACAGTTACAGTCAATAAACACTATAGCATTTTACAACTAGTACTGGCTCGCCCCACAACACTTTTAAATCATTCCTTATGGTGCCGGTTAGTTTAGTCTTCAAGCAACTGCTCCCAGGCAACATTCCTTCTTCATTTTCATCTCCTTACATCATCCTTAACATCATCATGAAAATCTTTATTTCATGCAGTAAACTTAATAACACTGATAATTGATTGTGTTATGCGAGGATTTTCAGTTGTAAAAATAGATTGAAAAAAAATGCCTCTCTTAACTACTGAGTGAAATTTGTGTTTGGTAGCTCATTTCCAAGTATTCCTGCATAATAACAAACAGGCAAAAAAAAAAAAAAAACGCTTAAAATTGATATAGCAAAATTGATACATAATTTCCTGTAGATGTTTTGGGGAAATGTTAAAGGCCCTTTAAGATCAGGGAAAGAGTCCCTGACATTGAACCAGGTTTATCTACCTTATTTTACTAAGACACTGGCAGCAAGTTAAACTTGATGTGCTTGTAAAGGCATGCTGCAAAACAACACACTTTTGCAATTACAAAGAACCTGTACAAGTTTAACATTAATGGAGGCAAATAGGAAAGCTTTGCTCTAAAATAAAAGTGAGAATGCAACAGCTGAGTTTGTGAGACTAAATGTAGACAAAGATCATGAGTTGTGAAGTTATCTTAATTAGAAGGATGAGTTCTAGCTTTAATTATTTGACCCAGAACAGAGGACACGTTTGGCATAAAACCAAATAAAACATTCCAGGTAAATAATATCAAGCCAACTGTAAACTATGAAGGTATGTCATTGTTTAGGAATTCTTTGTTGCAGTGGGACTTGGTCTGTTTACAAGGAATCATGCTGTATCAGAGGGTGTAAATTCACTAAGTTCTAACTGAAACATAATAAATAGAGAAAGTCTATAAATGAGTCAAAGCCTAGATGTTCAACTAAATGAGAAGCTGTGGGGTCAACTGAAACAGGGTGTATATATAACAAATCATTTAAAAAAGGTACTGCTAAAGGTGTGGAGTAAGGAAGTCTCTCCTCTGGTACATGCCTTAGAATGACAAAAAGCTATGTAGGTATAACCAAGCAAAATAGTAAAAACAAACAACTTTTTCAGAGGTGTGGTAAAATAACTAGACATAATTACAGCCGCATTTCTTTGCACTTGATATGTTTCATGAGTTCTCCTCAGCTTTTAACAACACTATGAATACAAGACCGGTTAGTCTACTTCTCAATTCCTGGCAGAGAAATGATAAAGGCTTCAAGTACAAAACCAACATGTTAAAAAGGCGTGCCAAGTGAAGAGAAGTGACTGGAATGCTTGAATCCACACCAGCCTATCACAGCTTTCAACAATGAAACATATCCAGAATATGTAAATAAAGCTTTCAAATACTTGTTTTGCTTTATCAAACTCCCAAAGATTGAGTTTAAACTAGAATTTGCTAAAGTTTCATTTTTTTAGAATAGAATAGAATAGAATAGAATAGAATAGAATAGAATAGAAAATCCCTCTATTGTCCAACAATGGGAAGATTCTGGTGTTTACGGCAGCAAAAAGATTATAGAAAAGAAATGGCACACAAATATGTACCATAGAAAAATGTATCAGAATAACATACTAGTGAAGAGTTAAAAGATAAAAAATAAAAATAAAAATACTGAACTGTAAAGTGTTTTAGCAATATAAAAACTGTGCACCTGGAGAATAAATACCAATATACAGCTATGGACATATGTTTTCTTCTTTGTTCTTCTTCTTTTACTTTTTGTTAAAAAAAATATATGGTTTATTGACACGTGTAATCATTTCAAACAAAAATATATTTTTATATTAAGTGGCTTTGTTGTAAAATATTTTGAATCCAACCTCTTTAGATAAACAATACAAAACTAGAACTGTCATTTTCTCAGAATAATCCTAAAATACACACTTTCTTTAAGGAAAGCAAAAGACCCTTTCCTGTTTCAATATAATTTCTGAGGGAGAGTTGCAGCTAAACGCAAACACACAAATATAATGTGCCATCATAAGTGTGATCTCCTGTATAAAAAATAAAAAAAATTCATAAATTTTCTGGTCTGGGGTGTAGATATCTATCGCAGGTGGGTGCTTCGACCGGAGAGGAAGTGTTGGGGCCGGTATGATTTAAGGAGGGCCTTGATTGCAAAATTTTTTCTTTGATTTTTTTTGTTGGTCGTATATATTTTTGTATATTTATGTGATAGCAGTAGTTTTAATTTAAAAAAATTGTCTATTGAATTTATGTCTTTCGTTTTAAAAGTCTGCATCCTTTATGTGTCTATTGCATGTATCGCCCTTTGCTTTTCACTTATTAGAGAACAACTGACGGCAGCGGTCTCTGAAAAAGAGCAATGTCATTGTTGCTAATCATCAAAACTTGTTATACCTGTCGTACACTTAAAATCAGGTTTAAATATGCATATCCTTTTCTCTGGGAAGAAACCTCACTATGCTTAAATATGAGGAAGCATTGGCGTTGTTCTTTCATGCAAAACTAAACATTGGATTTGTGCCAGCTATTGATGTATATAACCTTGTCGCATCCTCATTCTATTATTAAACAGACTAGAGAGGCACATAGTGAAGGTAAAACTTTTGATTGTTTGTTTGCCACAAAAAATATTTTATTAACAGTATTAATCGTGATATACTTTGTTAAATCAGCAGATAACAAAGTGGTTTTGTTTCATAAATTCTTGGATCAACATCATTAGTTCATCCTAAAATCATTTTTTGTTATACTCTTTGTTTTATCAGGGTTCACTTTAGACTTTTGCAGGATGGTGGGGAAAATAATACTACCTGTACTTCTTCTGTCAATTATTGGTGAGTACCCACTCTAATCAACCTTAAATAAATATATCTATATGAATGAATCCAATGAAACATGAAATATGAAAACTGTAATCAATCTATTGAACTAAAAAAACACAGCTTTAACATTCAAATATAAATGAAAATAAAGATAAATAAAATCAAATAGTGTACATAGTCAATAAAACAGTATACTCATATATTACACAGAAAAAAGTTGAATAAAGAAAAACATCTCAAAGCAAATAAACTACTTGAATTTATTTATTTAGGATAGTTAAACAAAATGTGCAATCTAAAAAAATTTAAGTTATAGTGGAGGATGTTATTTTTCTGGGTGGATCATCAAAATAAGTGGTCGTCCTACGTGCTTGTCCCCATTATTACTGATCAATAGCGAGTCTCACATAGTGGAAAAATTGCAAATCTTCTTTTGGAAAGTTAGCTTGTAGGAGCAATGCAAACAGCAACTTTTAAACAGAGCGTGCACCAGGAGAAATCGGCTTGTAAATGCTCTCAAACGTTTAATAGGCGTTCCCTCCCGGGAGCGGGTACAGGGTTGTGCATGTGCATTTTTTAATTTATTTTTTTTAATTGGAGAGGAAGTTTTTTTTTTTTTTTTTTATGTGTAAATCCTCCACTATACCTTTAACTACATCCTGACAGCAAGTGGCACACTCATGCTTCTCTGCTGTCGTTCCATAATGTTAGGTCCTGATGTCATGTTAACCTTTGTTTACATTAAAATAGGTTTAAACTACCTGTTCAAAAGGAAAACAGCGACCTCTGTGTGCCTTATTTAAGTCCCCTTAAGCTGGCAACAATGAGTTTGACTGATTTTCATCTTTTTGTATTTTTTTTAGGGGCTTGAATATGAGAAATGTCATGCTGAGATGAAGCTATTTCTCAGCTCTATTACAAAGCTACTAATGCATAAGCTCCAATGTTTTTTTATTGCTCCTTAATTCTTAATTCTTCATTGGGATTATAACAAGAAGTAAATGTTTACATATCTATGAATTGATTTTTAAAACTTTTTTAATGTATAAATTATATTCTGGTATTCTAGGGATATATTAGTTTTGAATAAAAAAAGTAAATTATGACTAATTTTAACTAATGTTGTGAAACAAATGTTTTAATTAAAAGTTGTTGCTCTGAGCTTTATTTATGTTTCACCATAACTGTTTTTTCTGTAGGTAAAGGGACAACTCAGACATCAGGTAATGTGGAGGTTGTTAAATTGTATCACACAGTCTAAAAGTACATAGTCACATTATATGACTTTTTATTTATGCGCCTCACTCTGGTTACCCAAATAAGTATTTTTGGAAGATCCTGGTATATAATTGTGTTGAAAATCTTCTTTATTTATTATTTACATGTTAACAAACGGAGTTACAGATTTTTTTCTATCTCTCCCTCACATTTCCCTCTGTAATAAATGCTTTGTATCTCACTGAATGAATGACAGAGTGTAAGAGAGGCTGGCTGTGTGTGAGAGTGCCCTATCAGAGAAGTGAATAGCGCTGACTGCATCAGCCAATAGCACAAAGGGCTGAAAATTGTTATTTTGAAAAACATGCCTGCCAAGAAATGCATTCCTTAGCTTTAAATTAGAGGGGCATGTAATCCAAGTTTAGGTTTTTGTATTAGAACCTGAGCTAAATAAGCCTAAATGTGGATGTGTGGTAACTAAATATGCCAGTTATTGTATCTCATATGAACAGAGATGGCAAAAGTACTCACTTTCCGTATAAGAGTAAAAGTACAGTTACTTGTTTTAAAAAATACTCTGGTAAAAGTGGAAATACTGATTAAACCTCTTTACTTAAGTAAAAGTGACAAAGTACAGGCTTGTAAATTTACTTAAAGTATAAAAGTAAAAGTAGAAACCACTTTTTTCATGCCATTGCCTACATTTTAAATGGATGTCTGCCAATAGGACTAGATCTCCGTTGTGTTCATTTTCAATCATCTCGTCGTCCATACTACTATGCTAACGCCTCCGCCACCAAGCTGCAATGATTTGCCACGAATGAATAATCTGCCGATTCATCTTGTAGTGGTGCGTCAAATGCAACGTAGATTCCAATCCAATTAGATCTAATTTGGTATTGATGACGTGAAAATAATAACGGTAACTCCATTGAAATGATTCAAAACTAAAGTAACGAGCCAATTTTTTAAAATGTAAGGAGTAGAAAGTACAGATAGTTGTGTAAAAATTTAAGGAGTAGAAGTAAAAAGTCGCCATAAAAATAAGTAATAAAGTAAAGTAAAAATATCAGAAAAATCTACTTGAGTACAGTAACAGAAGCCAGCTGAATAGAGAGGACGACAAAGACAAGAACCTGCAGATAGTTTTGCATTTATTTGCAACTCAACGTAAATGACATCAGGGGGGAACGCGATGTGAAGTTTTTTAACAGGGCATTCAGATCTGGTGAGTTTATGAAATTAATAACTGGGGATGTCTAATTCTGAAATCCTGTGTGTTTGGGTTGTTATAGATACTGCAACATTTATCTATCCATCTATCTATCTAGATCTATACTCTGTGTGTGACATAAAATATGGATCTCCATCCCTGCCACAAAGGCCATCAAATAATGTTTAAAATAAAAAATACAGTAGGTTGAAAAGGCAGAGCATCCATCCATCCATCCATCCAGATTTCTCCCTTTCTCCATTTAGGCTATCATTTGATAGTTCACGCTCTCCATAGTTCTCCTGTGGCGCGAGTACAGGGCGACTGTTGCACGTCTTTAGCGAGCATGCGTGTTTCCTGTCGCTTGCGCTGTAAATCGTGCCGCCTGCGCTGTGCGGAGATGCAGGGGAAACCGTATGTGATGGGGAAACGCAGCTCGACGTAACACCGGTATTTCCATCTGGAAAACGCTGTTTTGCTGCTGGAGTCATCCTCACTCTCCATCTCTCTGTGTGTGCTGTACGTTAACACCCGCCAGCAGAAACACCCACCTACCCAACTGACAGACGGAATCTCACTATACATCAGCCATTCTCATCCTCCCCTCTCTCATGACAAGGCGCGCACGAGTCCTGTCATGAAAAAAGGTTCATTGTGCGACCTGAGTAACGCGCAGTAACAGGGTGTCTGCAATGGTAACTATAGTTACAGTCAAAGTAATTAGTTAGATTCTCGTTAGTAAAACAAGGTAACGGCGTTAGTAACGCCGTTACTTTCAACGCCGTTAGTCCCATCACTGAATATGAACAACATACTTGTCAATACTAGTTTTTTCAAAAATAAGGATATTTTTTGTATCTGCCCAAAAGATAATTATTTATCATATCTTGTCTTGTATTTTAACAGTTTTGTTTCTTTGACGTTCAATTAATGATTTTTAAGGACTATTAAAAAATAAAACAATTTAATTTGTTCAAATGGGAACCAGAAGGCTAAATAATTATAATTTTTTTGGCTGTTTATTAAAACAGCCAAAAAATAGCAGAGTAGCAACTATACCAATAAAATTAAAGATAAAGATATAACCATGTAAACTGTGTACCGTAATTACAATTAGTCTTTTAGCTTTAATTCAAAGTGCTTTACCTTAATTTCAGGACCCTCTGTCAATTAATAATTGATTCCACCATAGAAAAACTTGGAACTTTGCAATTTAATTATAATAGGCCATAAGGGGTCATATAACACTGCCAATTAAATTTTATTCCAATCATCAGTTTTTTCCAAATCGTCAGTTTTAAAGAAGCATTAATATCACTACTACTTTAATCAACTTTGGTATAATTTAACATATTCAAATGCAGTTTATGTTTAAGAGAATTAAAATTTTAAAATGTTCCAATCAACTAATTCATTTGCACTGTTTACCCTTATTGTAAATAATATTGTTAAAGATGTATTACTCTTGTTAGCAGATATAGTTATCCATTTCCAGCTATGTATCATCTACTAGAACTGTGTCTTTACCCATGGAAAATGTTCGTCATATTAATGTATTTCCTGCAAAAGAAGGTTATTCATTATATTTTATCTGTAAAAACAGTCCAAACTCAATAAAAGATGCATTTATAATCCTCCTTAAGACCAGAATCTAACCTATTAACTTAGTTTAATGTAGCCTGTCATCTTACACTAAAATTTAGCTGTATCATCATAAGCTATTTATTTATCTATTATGAATAACATTAGCTATTTTGTACCACATATTTCATATCTATAATACGTTTATCAAAATGTTCTATATTTAATTTATTCTAATAGTATGTTCGTAGGTTTTTGTTTTTCTCTTTATTCTAGCTTCTTCATGTCTTATTTTACTTTACCTCTTTGAATATCTAAACATCGCCCTTTCAAAGACTTTAATTAAAATGTTACACCAAATCAGATTTCAGTGCCAAACATTTGACATATTAGACCAATCATTATTTCCATTCGTGAGTTAGAACAATAAGGACAAATCCCACATATTTTGAACTTCATCCTTCAAACGTTAGACCACCTGTTTATACCTTTAAATGAGAGTTTTGGATCAGTCGAATTATTTAATGTCCTACCTGCATTTCTATGAAATTGAGAAACTAAAAAAGGGAGACTTGGCCAAAAATAAAACACATTTTTGTGCAAACTGTGCCCACTTGGAAGTCAGCCACGTCCACTTAGAATATAAAGTGACACGTCGAATTACAGCATCCTATCTATCTTGGAAAATATATTTGACTGAATGAGGAACATAAGAAAGAATTTTTGGTATAGATCTTTTCAGCAGAGCCTGAATTCACCTGTATGTTTCTGATGTTCTGTGTAATTTGGCTAAATAAAGGCTTTACTGCACATACAGTATACCTTGACTCCATTATGATTTTTCATGTCTTTCTATATATAATGATTAAACAGTTAAAGGGTGAAATCTGAGTTTCTATTTTGCAGGACTGTGATTTAATTTACTAAATGAACTTAAACTAGTCAATTTAAATGATTGTAAACTTAGTTAATTTTTTGAAAATCAACTAGTTTATTTTCATCTGTGTGAACTGAATTTTGAGCTCATTTTTTAATTATAAATTCGCACAACATTGGTGTACATAACTTATAATTTTTGTATCTTAGACTGAGACAGATTTTATTTCATCACTTTGTACACACAAGGGTATAGAAAAAGAAATTTAGTTTTAGTACAGCTCTCTAGACTTTTTAATTTTTTTAAGTGCAGCCTTAATAAGGTAAGCAGCAGTGATTCCATCTTGATCAAATGGTTTTTCTCGCTTTTTTATATGGTCATATAATGTGATTATACACCTTTAAATGCATTGATATTTGTTATTCTAATTTTATATGTAATGAGATTTTTGTCTTTTTATTAAAGGAAATACAACTCAAAACCCAGGTAAGTTAAATGTCTGATCTACTTGCACAATTCCATTGCACCATTTAAACCAGGTGTAATGTAATGACTTCATGTATGTTAACTTGATGAATGTTTTTTGTGTTTTTGTAGGTGAAATGACAACTCAAAACCCAGGTAGTTACAATTTCTGTCACTCTGCTTACTATTCTTTCTATTTTTGTATTATTAACAATAATAATAATTGCAAATAAGCAATGTATAAAACAATACACACATTATATTGGGCATAACAATAAAATAAATTGTCTAAACTCTAGCAGACACTTTAAAGATGTCTAAAGTATGGACATTTTTATTATCTTTATTTTATGTTTACTGATGTTTTTTGTGTTGTTATAGGAGGAATGACAATTCAGAGCCCAAGTAAGTTGAGGGTTTGGATCTACTTCAATCTTTACAAAATGTTAACATGGTGTAATGTATCGACTTTATATATCTTGACTGGGTTCAGAACTCAGGTTAGTTAAAACTGCCTGTCTGTCTATATGTCTAGCATATCTACCAGCACGTAAACATTGTTTACACACGATAATATGCAATTCAATTGTTTTAACTTTTAAAACATAAGGTAACTAATATAACCTCTAAAGTCACCTCTAGATAAAATACATGTGCTTCTTGCATGCACTTTATCCATATTGCTATCAAGAAAAATAATTTTAGCTTGTGTTGCACTTTTTTATTTGCTTTTCTATAGCTGGTTTGCAGAAACAATAGATGGAGGGCCACATGAAAGTTACACTAAAATAAACATTAGTTACTTTCTTTGTCGCTTGACATGGTGCTTGTTGCTGTCATAAAATATAAATGGTCTTGTAGAAAACTCTCACCAGTGCAGTGCTGTGAATTTGGCCTCTCCATGAATCATTTCTGCACATTCTCCTACCGGCTTGGCTGGTAGGTGCAGTTACTTATAGTAACATCAGTCGTCACCCTGCCATTAGTTCCTTTAGTTCCTGTTGAATAAGGACATTTTGACAAACCTTTTATTTAAAGGACTATTTTATAGATTTGACTCGAGAATTACTTTTTAAACTTGAAAGAATTGGGATTGAAGAGTAGATTCTGCATCAAAACCACTGATTTTATTTATTAAATAAAGCCAGCTTGCAAATATTCACCTCTAAAAGCTTGGGTAATCTGCGCTAATAAGGAAGAGATGGTATAAGAGCTCAAAATGAAATAACCAAAGAAAAAAATATGCATTCCTTATTCATTTACCTTTAAATATATTTGACTTGGTACTGTATGGCATAATGAAAAACTAAAATGGAAATATTCTCCATGTTTCTATATTATCTTATGAAACTAAATAAAAATGAAAAAAACTGTTGTTTCTCATATTTTCATTAGTGGTTTCAAATTAAAACACAAATGACTAAATCATACAATATTGAATTTTAATTTAATTAGATAATCTATATTGTATCTTTTAGGACCCCTCTACCAAACTGGTGGAACAACAAGCTCTCGAAGCGATGATGGAAGCTCCCCACGAATTTCACTCCTCCAACCCTTCAGCTACTTTGGCAAATCTTACCTTCAGATTTATGTATGTTCATCTTTTTCTTAGACCTCAAGGCTTTTCTTTTTAATTTTGAAGACAATATTCAAACATTGACCAAAAAGTAAATAAACATCAACATCCAATTAGAGTGTTGTTTTATTTGCAGGTGAATCACAATGGACATCTGACCTTTGAAGCACCATGGTATAGTTATTCACCAAAACCGTTTCCAATGTATGGAGGCAGAGACATCATTGCTCCTTACTGGACCGATTTAGACAATAGTAGAAGTGGTAACATCTACTACGTTCAGTACACCAATGGCTCTATTCTCCAACAAGTTACCCAGGACATCAACTCTTACTTCCCACAAATTAACTTTTATGCCACCTGGATCTTTATTGCAACATGGCATAAAGTTCCCTATTATTTAAGGCCTGAAACAGTAAGGAAATCTATTCAATGTAATTTCTGCAGTGCAAGTTTATATTAAACTATGTTTAATCTAAATATCATTGTAAAAATTACCCTTTTTCCATAGCAATCAACCTTTCAGGTAGTTTTGGCTTCCAATGGGAATTATTCATTTGTGCTTCTGAATTATGGGGCCCTGGCACCGAGGGAGACCTCTATAGAGGTTAGAGCACTTCAGTTATATAGAATATTTTGTATTTGTCTTGTCTTTGCAATATCCATTGTCTATTTCCTTATATATGACTAAAATCAATTTTTTATGCATCTGTTATTTTCAGGCTGGATATGACACAGCCTATTCCTGTCACCATTCCACCATTGTTGGATCATTCTCTAATAACACAATTTTCAACGATTCACTTTTAAGCCATGGTAGTAACGTCAATGTATCCGGTCGCTGGGCTTTCCGCCTAGATAATGGATCAAGAGACTGCATTGGTAAGAAGAAAGCATCATATTTTGCACTTTTTTTTGCTGGATTATTTTGAAAACATAAACCCTTTATGAAAGTCTGCCATAAAAGCAGATACAGTACCATACAAGTGCGTGGGGGTAAACAAGATAAGTGGATAAAAAAAATGAGCACATCAAGGTTGTGAAAATCTTGAAGAAAATGCCAAGATCCAATGTGATGGAATGCATAAAAAAGATTTAAACCTTAGCGGGATACGTTTAGACTCACAATGAACACTGTGCAGCAGCTGCTGTGAAGTCGCGGTGCGGGTATTTGGCAGAAAGCCACTCACACCAAGCATTGTTTATTGTTATCACAAAATAATATATAATCCATCAGTACAATATCATTTGAACAGAAATTACAAGCCTGAGTGAATGTTTCAACCTTGCATATTATGAATATGTTTAAGAACACAGGAAGAACTTTTCAGGACCCCTCTACCAAATTTGTGGAACAACAAGCTCTCGAAGCGATGATGGAAGCTCCCCAAGAATTTCACTCCTCCAACCCTTCAACTATTTTGGCAAATCTTACGTTCAGATTTATGTATGTTCATCTTTTTCTTAGACCTCAAGGCTTTTCTTTTTAATTTTGAAGACAATATTCAAACATTGACCAAAAAGCAAATAAACACCAACATCAAATTTGAGTGTTGGTTTATTTGCAGGTGAATCACAATGGACATCTGTCATTTGAAGAACCATGGGGTAGTTTCTTCCCCCAACGTTTTCCAATGTATGGATGTAGAGACATCATTGCTCCTTACTGGACTGACTTAGACAATAGTAGAAGTGGTAACATCTGCTATGTTCAGTATACCAACGGCTCTATTCTCCAACAAGTTACCCAGGACATCAACTCTTACTTCCCACAAATTAACTTTTATGCCACCTGGATCTTTATTGCAACATGGCATAAAGTTCCCTATTTTTCAATGCCTGAAACAGTAAGGAAATCTAGTTGATGTAATTTGCAGAAAATAAACTGTTTAATCTGCATAGTCATTGTAAAAATTTTCCCTTTGCCATAGCAATCAACCTTTCAGGCCGTCTTGGCTTCCAATGGGAATAACTCTTTTGTGTTGATGAATTACAACCCCCTAGCACCCAAGGAGATCGCTGTAGAGGTAAGGACATTTCAGTTATATGCATTGAAAATTTCTATTGCTTTTTAACAGTTCAGTATCTATTTTATAAAGCATGCCTGAAATTATTTTTTTCTAAACGTGTCATTGTCAGGCTGGATATGACACAGCCCAATCCTCTCACCACTTCACCATCCATGGATCATTTTCTAATGACACAGTCTTCAACAGCTCCCTTTTAAGTCATGGTAGTAACGTCAATGTACCTGGTCGCTGGGCTTTCCATGTAAATAATGGTTCAAGGGGCTGCAGTTTCAATGATAAGAGGGAAACATCAGTATATGTTTATCAAGATTTGAACAAAAATAAGGTAATAGGCAACAACTCCAGTCTGTGTCAAATAGTTAAACAGAAGGGCTATTATAATAGCTGCAGGGGGAAACACTCGGTCAATCGTTCCAGGCCAAAGGTGTGTGTGTAAGGACTAATGCCAGTGTTGGGACCTTAATCTATTTACGTAGTCACCTCATGGGGACCTATGTCCCTATTGGGACCAGGATTTTTTTGAGCCTGGGTTAGGTTTAGGACCTAGGTGACAATGCAGTTCAGGTAAGGGTTAGGGTTAAGTGTATGTAGGTAATAGGCGATCTTAAATAAAAGCAAGTCAATGAAATGTCACCATAAGTTACAACCAACCCTCTCCATTTATGGAGAGGGTCGGGTCTTTTTTATTATTATTTTTGTAAAGAAATACTGCTTAATTCTTAAACTACATAGCTGCAATACATAAGGCTTGTTGCGCTAAAGACAGAGAAAGGAAAATACACAACCATTTGTCCTGGGTCATGGAGCAGCACCACCATCATAGAAAATTGTTACAGTATAGCGGCTCTCACCTGAGAAACACGCCTCAAGTCAAAGTAACAGCTTAACTTTAGACAGCTCTCACCTGCAAGCAGTCCGTTCCCCGTGCAGGCAGTCACAGCTTGTAAATCCTTTGATACCGCTGAAATAAAGTTCAGTTTCTGATTTGTTTATGTTTGCTAGATGCAGTTATAATTAAAACCAAAACCAACAGAGTCCTATATTTTGAAGCAAGGTTACTGGGATAGCAAGACAACTTCAGGTTTAACCTTCAATTTCAGGTACCAGGAAGCTGGATTCATTCTTAGCAAGGCTAGTCACCATCACGTATGCTGAACGGCAAAGCAGTTCTGGGGCATGCTAGCTTTCAAGAATGATCTGAATCCTACAAAACCAGCAGCCTATCAGCTACTTGAGAAACAATTATGTGCATTTTCATTGAAGACATGATTTAATTCAGAGCCAAAAAAAACTTAAATAATACAGCATCACAATGAAAGAACTTGGAAACAAAAAAGCAGTTAAAACAAAATATCCTCTTGGCAAAGAAATGAGTGGCGGGTAGCAGGCGAATCACTGTCATGAGCAACGAAGACACAAACTTTCGGTCTTTAGAACCGACACAGGGCCGAGCATGTCCCTACAGAAACAAAAGGGAAGCACAAAGAACAGAAACACATAAAAGAAACTCTTCAAACTTGTGGATATCCAAACTGGGCATTTGTCAAATCAGCAAGGAAATCCAAAAGACACGCAGCACAACATAACATTGAGAAGATGAAATGCAAAACATTGCCATCCCATATGCTGCTGAAGTCACTGAAAAAATGAAGAGGATTTTATCCAAACTAGTGCTAGTTTAGTTTTAGGCTAAAGACAACACCCCCAGACCCCTTAAAAACCAAACAACCTCAACACAGAAGCATGGTTCAAAACAGGAGAGCTACCTCCTCCGGACAAGACTCAGCTGTACATCTACAGCTGACAGGTGGTTTGAAAGGAATGTGAAGGAAGCTATTTATGTTAAGAGACAAACAACCTTAAACACAGGTGGTGGATTCAGGTTTCAGTTCTAAAAAACCCACAATGCAGCGATAGAGTTGATTTTTTCATGCTATCATAATTCTCATCGCCATGCAGGGGACCAAGATATCTTGCCTGGTCAGCCAGGCCAACAATGCCCCTAATTACCCCCCCCCCCCCCCCCCCCCCCCCCCCCTTTTTAAAGGGAAAGGCCAGGATCTGGTATTGCAGGCTACCAAAGACCTTAAAGACTCCCCATCACCAAGGCCATTTTAGGTTCAACTTGCATGTTTTCTAAGCCAGAACAAAGCTATGTTGGGCTACTCCATAAAGCTTCGAACTCAACTCTAATTCTGACATTTTGAATGGAAAAAGCTTCCTGGATGGGAAAGAAATTTCTTCAAACTTGGAAAACAAAGTCCAATAGTTGTCATGATGGGTCTCTGTGATTTATTAATCAATACATTAATGTGATTAATTAGTCAATACAGGGTCGGAGAGAACCGTCCGTTTTTCCCACAAAGAAGAAACCAGCACCGAGAGGGGATGAGGATGGTCGAATAATACCAGCAGCAAGTGACTCATTGATGTATTTTTCCCATGGTTTCTCGCTCAGGTTTAGATATATTGAACAGTCTCCTGCTGGGGAGGGGAGCTCCTGGTAATAAATCAATGGCGCAGTCGTATGGTCTATGAGGTGGAAGAGATGTCGCACTGACCTTACTGATGACTGGTGCCAGATCATGATACTCGGAAGGAACAGAAGAAAGGTCAGGAGAGTCCATCTCCCCCCTACCTCTAGGGGACTAAATAGCAGGAGCCACAGAACGAAGACATGAGACGTGGCAGGAAGTGGACCAAGACTCAATGTGGCATTCAGCCCAGTTGATATTGGGGTTGTGACATTCCAACCACTCGAATCCTAGCACCAGGGAAGAACATGCAGAGGGGAAAAACAAAAAATGTTAGGGTCTCATGATGATTTCCAGAGATAAGAAGCTCTAATGGTCGTGTCTGATGAGTGACTTGATGCAGCTTCTTCCCATCAATAGCTGAAACTCTGAGAGGCTTTTTCAGCGGAATAGTCTCAATCTTTAGCTGCTGAACAAGATTTGAATCAATGAGTTGTCTCTCACAACGAGAGTCTATAAAAGCTGACAATGTGAGAGTCTGATCAGAAACAAATAAAGTCGCAGGTAACAGTAAGTGAGGAGATTTCTCAGATCTTAGATGGTCCGTCAGACTCCTCACATCCTCTGACGGACCCTGGCTTTTGATTTAGCCGGGCATGTAGCTATAAAGTGGCCAGGCTCACCACAGTACAGACACAAATTCCCTTTGAATCTCTGTTGTCTTTCTTCATGGGAAAGCCTTGTATGCCCAATCTGCATGGGTTCGACCTCAGCTCCTTCTGTGGACGAGGAGAAAAAGTGAATGGCATCAGTAGGAGCAGGAGACGATTGATTCTTAATCCTTGGTCTGGTATTGGGCTCTGGGGATCTAGAAAAAACAGAAAAATTTAGGCTTCTTTGCCTAGAACTATTTCTAGTTCGGAGTCTGTTATCCAACCGGATGGTTATTCTGATTAGATCCTCCAAACTAGCTAGTTCGTCAATTGTGGCGAGTTCATCCTTGATGTTTTCATTTAAAGCCTTAAAATAGGCACTTTTAAGTGCACACTCATTCCAGCCTGAGGCTGCGGCTTTAACCCGGAAGTCAATGGAAAACTCCGCCACCGTCTGATTTCCCTGCTTTAAACTAAACAAGGCTCGGGAGTCAATAGTTTTGTCAGAATCTTGATTAAAAACCAGAGAAAATTCAGTTATGAATTCAGAAAAGGTACATGAAAAACTGGATTCAGAGGGAAACCTAGCCTCCGCCCATTCAAGAGCTCGGCCAGTGAGTTGAGAAAGAATGAAGGCAATTTTCTTCTTATCATTGGAAAAACTGGCGGGTGAGTGTTCAAAAATTAAACGACACTGGAACAAAAATCCTTTACATTTACTTTGAGTACCTGAAAATCTTTCAGGGAGGCCCGGACGGAATTCCGGAAGTGACGTGACAGTTTCTGACCTTTGAGGCGGAAGTGGCTCCGAAACGGGAAGTTCGGCAGACTCTGCGTTAGCATTTCTCATATAGCCAGCCTATTCCTGTAAAACTTGATTCTGGTGCTCGATATGCGTGTTTAACTCACGGAAGGTTAGTGCATGTCCTTGAATTTGGGCAGCTTGCTCCTCTATTAACTTCCGGAGGTGGTCTGCTGGGTTCTGTTTATGGCCGGAGTGTTCTGTCATGATGGGTCTCTGTGATTAAACACACATGCAGAACACCACAGGAAACGGAGTAAAAGTTTAACAGTTTATTTAGGAGAAGCACACAAGAGTATTTAATGAACAGGTTCTGGTACAGGTCCGGGACTGGAATCACAGAGTAATCTGCAGAGAGGGATAGTTTGGTTAGCCAGGTAGCAGTGATGACTTGTCAGGGGTTTGAATCTGGTTTGTACCTGCTTAGGTTTAGACTGATCGGTGGAGAGAGGTAACTGGTTGGGTCCAGAGACTGAGGATTCAGCAGAGAGCTTAGCAGCGGCAGCGTCTTAGCTTCAGGCTAACGAGGTTCAGACCTTGAGCTGTTCTCCTAGTCCTCCCTTGAGAACTTGCTGGAGAATTCAGACTGAGAATCTTCAGGTTTGGCTTTGCTGGGCAGGCAGGCAGGTTTCCAAGTATGAGCTCCTCCAGAGCTACAGACTTCAGTCGGGTTTCCTATGAGCAGAGAAGACAGAGACTGGTTAGGATCAAAGTTACTCTCCAGAGCAGACAGAGATTCTAGGAGCAGATTGTGGCTCAGGTTCTGCTAACCAAAACTGGTCAACACTCCGGAGCCGAAGACAGGTCTGGCTGCTGCTTATGTAGGAGGTCTCCTGATGGGCTGATGATCCTCAGGTGTGCGGGAGGCTCCAGCCCAGGAGACCCACAGCGCTCTCTGCTGGAGACAGGTGGCAGATCTCCAGATCCCAACAATAGTTTGTTTTTAACGTTTTTTGAAAGTCTTATAGTTTTGTCCTAAATTAATGATTTTTTTAAAATTATTATTCAGTCAGATATGTCAGTAAAGTTTGGTTTACAGAAAAGGTTTTATCATTCCCTATGCAAATTTGTTTGGCTGACATTTAAGCTCAGATTCCAATATCTCTGCAGGAACGACAATCTGTTATCTGGAACAATGGTACTGCTGCTGAACCTACTCAAAAATGTAATTAGCATACAGAACAATAGTGAGAAGTTCGACACCCATTTTTTGACTGGTCTCTGTGTCAACTGACATGGTTGCTAGTAGGGCTGGGCGATATAGAAAAAAAACCTTATCGATAAAAAAAAATGCATATTGATCGATATCGATAATTATTGAAAAAATTTGAAACCATATTTTATGTGCAGCTCTGCCTGGACTTTTTATAATATTGCTAAATGATTTAATTATAATAAAGAACACAAACACAGACTTCTAATAAAATCTTTATTTAATCAACTTTTTTAACCATAACAGAATTGTTCTAAAGAAAAATAACTTAAAAGACCTGAGTTATGTTATTAAATACTGACAAAGAATAAACTGAAGTGACCAGAAAAGTGACCAAAATAAATATAACAAATAAATAAATGGACCCCCACCCCCCACATCCCCCGGGCGCCACCCGCATTCCTGCTTTAACCTGAGTTATTACTTTGAAGTTTCTGGCCCCTCAGCATTTTTCTCTCAATCGTTAGAACTACGTGGGAAACTGCCCAGAATTGAAAATATATATACATTTTCCCGAAATTCCCGAAGATTCCTCGGAGGAGAGCCGCGCCGGGGCATACACAGCTCGTACTCCTGCGGGTGTGAGCGGCTGAGATGATAAAAAAAAGTTGGTTGTGTTATCCGACTTCGTTTTCACTGGTTCCCTACACATTTTACAGATGACTGTGGTTTGTTTTTTGTCCGACTTGCCATGACCAAAATACTGCCAAACTGGCGAACTACAAAAACCCTTCTTTGAAACAATTTCCTCCACCTCAGACCACAACACAGAGCACATCTTCATGTGCTCTGTGTTGTGGTCTGAGAGGGCGGTGCTTGGTGACGGCGTGCCTGGGTCCACGATTGTGATTGGTTTTGGAGGAAGTAGTGACTAGCATAAACCTACATGCTAGGCTACAATGAGAAGGAAGGAAAGCAGCGTTTCTTTTATATCGAACTTTTATCGACTCTCTTTTTTTCTATTGCGCCACACGTCTATCGATCGATATATATCGTTATTGAATTATCGCCCAGCCCTAGTTGCTAGGCAACAGAGCATCCTTGAACTGACACTGACAGAAATTAGGCAACAATATAGACAACAAAATATAGCATTAGAAATAGGTTTCCCTTTACATGACATTTCAATTCAATTCAGTTTATTTATATAGCGCCAAATTCACAACACATGTCATCTCAAGGCACTTTACAGTTCAACCAGATCATACAGACAAATTGATACAAAGTTTTCTATCTAAGGAAAACCAGTTGATTGCATTGACTCATTGACTCAAATACAATCCCTCACACTAAGCATGCTTGTAGCGACAGTGGAGAGGAAAAACTCCCTTTTAACAGGAAGAAACCTCCAGCAGAACCAGGCTCAGTGTGAGCGGCCATCTGCTGAGGCCGACTGGGGTTCAAGAAGACAGAAGCAGAGATACAAAAAGCAGCTGTAAAAGGCGGCCCCGTCCAGGAAACACACAGCCAGGCAGACGAGCTCCGAGCCAGCTCCCATGCCAGAGGACGAAGAGAGCACATCCACTCAGTCACGGTCAGAGAAACAGGACCACACTGGAAAACAGGCCGATCTCCAACATCTATAAACAAGGGTGTTGATGGAAGCAGCACAGCTGATGTTTCTTTCCAGGATGGAGTCACAGCCAAACAGGAACAGACGAGGCAAAGCTACTCTGAGGAAAAGCAGAGAGAGCAGAACGTTAGAGATTGAACTAACAGATTCTGCAGAATAGGAGAACAGAGAGAGAATGAAGCAGAATGATGAAATGGGGGTCCCTATGTCCTCCAGAAGTCTAAGCCTATAGCAGCATAACTATAGAGATAGCTCAGGATAACCTGAGCCACCCTAACTATAAGCTTTATCAAAAAGGAAAGTTTTAAGCCTAGCCTTAAAAGTAGACAGGGTGTCTGCCTCACGGACTAAAATTGGTAGTTGGTTCCACAGGAGAGGAGCCTGATAACTAAAAGATCTGCCTCCCATTCTATTTTTAGAAATTCTAGGAACCACTGGTAAACCTGCAGATTGAGAGCGAAGTGCTCTGTTAGGAACATAAGGAACAATCGTATCTCTGATATAAGATTGAGCTTGGCCATTTAAGGCTTTATATGTGAGAAGGAGGATTTTAAATTCTATTCTGGATTTAACAGGAAGCCAATGAAGAGAAGCCAGGATAGGAGAGATGTGATATCTCTTTTTAATTTTCATCAGAACTCTGGCTGCAGCATTTTGGATCAGCTGAAGGCTTTTAACTACAGTTTGTGGACTTCCTGATAGTAAAGAATTACAATAGTCCAGCCTTGAAGTAACAAATACATGGACTAGTTTCTCAGCATCACCCCTGGACAGGAGATTTCTAATTTTTGCAATGTTCCTCAGATGAAAGAAGGAAATTCTAGAAACCTCTTTGATATGGGATTTAAATGACAGGTCCTGATCAAAAACAACACCAAGATTTTTTACTTTATTATCTGAAATCAGTTTAATCCCATCCAAATGAAGTGACTGGCTAATCAGCTTCTTTTTCAGAGACTCTGGTCCAAAAACTATAACTTCTGTTTTGTCTGCATTTAGAAGCAGAAAGTTAAGAGTCATCCAGGTTCTTATGTCTTCAAGACATGTAATCTATGTAATGGGTTAGCTTCATCTGGATTTATAGACAGATATAGCTGGGTATCATCAGCATAACAGTGAAAATTAATCCCATGCTGTCTAATAACTCTACCAATTGGGAACATGTATAAAGTAAAGAGAATTGGTCCTAGCACTGATCCCTGTGGTACTCCACAGGTAACCTTTGAGCATGTTGAAGATCTATCATTAACATGAACAAACTGAATTCGATCAGATAGATAAGATTTAAACCAGTCTAATGCTGTTCCTTTAATTCCAACAAAATATTCAAGTCTTTCTAAAAGAATATTATGTAAGTGATCGCAAACTTGTTTGGCAACTACGTTTTTAAGAATTTTGGATAGGAAAGGAAGATTGGATATAGGTCTATAATTAACCAAGTCATCTGGGTAAAGAGACGGTTTCTTAAGCAGAGGTTTAATTACAGCAACCTTAAAAGCTTTAGGTACATATCCCTGTAACAGAGATAGATTAATCACATCATTTACATTGTGTGCTCAGTACTCGCCTTAACGCACAACTACACCAGGTTTTCAAGAAAAGATCTTAACATACCCTATGGAAAAATATGACTGAGCAGGTCATAAGCCTCAACACTACTACATATTTTTAAAGTAAAACCCACATCATAAGTTACTTAATTAATTCCAACCTTCATATCTACATTTTGTAGCAGCAGTAATTTGCATAATTAGCATGTTACGTTCTATGGTTAATTGCAAGGTGTTTTTTCTGCTTTAAAATAAAGCATGGTGTGTAATTTTGAAAAATCCTTGAAATATTTGACATCAATACAAAACAATATCAAACAAGAAAACAGAACACGAATCCTCTTTTTCAGATATCACTATCATTTTGTAATCAGTCTGTGTCTTTATGTTCAAAATCTAATATAGCTGCAAAATTCAAATATAAAAAAAATTTGGGATTATTTCCTAAAAAATCAATAACTACATATTTGTTCTGTGTTTCAGGTTGTCAAGCACAAAAGCCAGGTAAGTTTCCAATGCAATTTCTAATTATTTTAAGTTATTTATCTCTTCTCAGATTAGACAGTAAGATGATTTTATTTTTTCTTCCTCGGGTTACCTTAGTACTATAACATACTAGTAAACATGTTTAGTTTAAAAATGTTTTGTATAATTAATTTTGTACCACCACTTTAAAAGAAATTTCAATATAGATACAACATTAATACAATCTAACCACATCAATTTGTGTAATCTAATACAATTTGCACTTTTCTTGTATTTATAAATATGCATAACTTAGTTTTGACACATTTTACACTTATCTAGGGGATCTGGAATTTGCTTACAGTGTTAAAATAATGTTTGACTTTGGGAGCTTAGATCATCTAGTGTAAAACCTCAATAAAAATGAGTTTTTACCATTTCATTCATGGGTGAAAGTTGAACCAAATGGTTATCAAAAATACTATGAATATTAGAGATAATTATTTTTTCACATTGTATAAACACTGATGACATTTATCTCAAATCATACAGTTTGTACATTTTTTCCTTTTCTTTTTTCATGTTAGAATGTGGTTATGTAGGTTCAAGAGCCAGAATCGTTGGAGGTCAGGATGCAACTACTGGGCGCTGGCCTTGGCAAGCAAGCTTACAGCGAGTTGGTGGTTCCTCCTTTTGTGGAGGATCCCTGATCTCTGACCAGTGGGTGCTCACTGCTGCTCACTGTGTAGGAAGGTGAGATTTTACAAATTTAGCATGGTTACAACTATTATAACATTAGGGGCCTTCATTTTCCCTTTCCTTAATGGAGGTAAGTTATAAACTGCAACAGCCATAAGCAAATTCAAGTTCGGGGCACTTCCAGATCAGAAGAATTGTATTTGTTAAAGGAAGCAGATAGCATAGAAATGAATATCCATCTCCCTCACTCACTGTCAGGTCTAAGCACCTAAAACATCATAAATACATACAGGGAAAGAAAAAAGGCACAGAGACAATTAATTTAGTTACTCGTGAGGAGAATAGGAAGGAGACTGCGGAGTTAACAATCTCCGCCCCACTCTGCAGTCTTCAGCTTTCTCCTCGTTATTTATTGAAGAAAAGGGGATGTCCCTAATTACACCAGCTGAGGTTTAACTAAAGGGAAGGGAAACAAAAGGATCTTACTTTAAACCTCAGCACATATATTAAAACAAAACATGTGGTTGTTTTACAATTGAATTGTTCCAAGAACACATGTTTAGAAGAAACACGTGATAGAGGCTGTTTAGGCCTCTTTTACAACCCAGCATGTGATAGAGGATGTCCAGGCCTCTTTCACAACCCGTCTGTTGCATGACCTTTATCTGGAACGATCTTAAGCAAGAGTTAATAAAAGATGAATCACACATTATACATCATAATAGTTCATTAGAACACAACCCATGAAAAAACAACGGAGTATAAATAAAATATTTCTAACACTCACTCTCCCACTTTCTCAATTCCTCACTATACATGGAAAAAAAAAAAAAATATATATATATATATATATATATATTTATTAAAAAAACGAATAATTTACTTCATAAGAGATATTTAAATGTTGCTGAGCAAGTCCAGCTAGAACACTGATTTAATTCCAGCTGAAAATTTTGGGGAGACAAAAAAGTTAACACCACTGCCTGCAGGTGAGTCCTTAATTGTTGAAATATCCCCTTTTGGTGGAATAGAGACAGGTGTGATTAAAGCAAGGTGGGTTAATCATCATCATTACCTTTATTAAAGACAAGCAGTTTTGTTTTCTACTAGCGGTTCAGAACAGTTCACTGTCTGGATATCAGGGCGAAAACTAGGAAAAAATGATATAGTATTTATCCCTGAGTGGATTTGCAAAGAAAACCAAACCAACAGACATTATTAAACCTGATTTATCACAAGTGTTACTTGACCGATATTATACAGTGCTCACTATTTCCACAGTCCATCATCAACCTCAGTACAAAAATGACTATGGCCTCTGGCCATACTCTTACTCCACTCAGCTCCTCCAAATTAAGTATTTTAGCTCGGATCCATCCCCTATCAAAACTAGTTGCCCAAGAGCTATGTCCTGGGGCCTCTACTTTGTATCATCTACCTTTTGCCTTGTGGTAACATCTTTCCAAAAGCCTGGTTCACCTCTAACTTCCTAAGGCTAAATTGCAAAAAACAAAGATCCTCCTTTAGGAAAGAAATGTGTTTCCAAGTATCCAAGTTTCTCTCTCGATTGAAAGTTCAACCATCTCTCCCTCCACTTAGGTCAAGAATCATCTGTGTGTCATCCTTAAATCTATTCCTTGATTGTATTCACCTCCCACAATTATGTCTGTTCTGCATATCTTCATTTTCTACACAATCCTCCTCTTTGTCCCTCAATAAGCTTCAGTTTGTCCAAAATGTTTGATTAGCGAAACCCCATCATTTCATCACAGTACTCCAGTCTTACAGGGGTAATGTTGGTTCCCTATACCTCTAAGAGCTACTTCAGATTGCCACCCCCTTCCTCTTCCATCCACCTTATTGAGACTCCTGTCTGCCTCATCACCATGGGGAGCAGAGTTTTTTCATCCTCTGCTCCAACGCTCTGAAAATCACATCTTCCTGATGTTTGGAATACTGATAATTTACCTTTTTAAAATAAGACTTAAAAAGCATCTGTTTGAGACAGCATACCTCCAGAGATTTCCCTTTTATTGTTATTATTATTGCAGTTCCCATACACTGATTTATACCATTCCATTTAGTGAAGAAAATTAGCTGAATAAGTTATTGATCAAATTGTTGTGGTCAGTTTAAGAGTAAGGGTAGTTTTTAATACGTTTTAATTAAGGCTGGGCAAGCTAACTCGTTATTATCACGTTTACTCATCAATCAATTAACGCTGACAATTATTTTATCTCGTATTAACGCAGTTTTTATTATTTCTTTTATTACTGTAAAAGTCTGTTGCTCCCAGGCTTTTATATGGTAAAACTAAAAGTACTGGAACCGGAAGTACAGGAACCGAAAAAGAAAAGAAATTGCGTGATAAACAAACCAACAAACATGGAGAAGGGTACGGCATTATTACATGGCTATTTTCATTTTAAAGTTCTTTCAGACGGCGCAGTCGACAGAGTTATTTGTAATCACTGCAAAGTTGCATTGTCTTATCACCGGAGTACTTTGAGTCTAAAATATCACCTAAATGCAAAACACACAGTTGATACCAGCAAATCATTTGAAGAAACAGACAGTGGTGCAAGGCTTCAGCAGACTACGTTAGATGCAGTGTGTGGGAGAAGTATAGATAAACAAAGGCAAGAGAAGCTAACAAAGGCCGTTTAGTATATTTACAGACTATTTCCCTGCACAGTAAATCCCAGCAGTGAAGTTTTTTTTTTTGTGCTTCACCTCACTCTAACGGGGACATTTGGTACTAGACTGGTTATCCTGCTCCCTGATAAAAAAAAAAATGTTTCTGCTGTTACCTCAGAAATTGCCTGTTTTAATGTTATGATTGTGACTCAGGAGCAGTTTTTATTTAACTGCTATTGTATAACCAAATGCTGATGTTAAGTGTTTGCAGAACAAATGTTATGGCACTTTCTTTAATATGGCAGAACATTTCAAATAAAATTGTGCTATACACTACTTTTGAATTCATAATTTTTTTATTTCGTATAAAAATGTGATTACTCGCAATTAATCACGGAAATCATTAGATTAATCGCGATTAAAACTTTTAATCGTTGACCATGTTAGAGTGATAACTATCCTGTGTTTCAACCAGAAGGGTCATAAACTTTTATGACCTCCTGTAGGTCATGAGGCAGAATCACACGTTTGTGTGACTTCCATCCAGCCAGTTGGTGAATTCACACTATCTTGTTACCTGCATCCTCCCAGACAATCATTACTGGGCCTTCTGTTTTAGGCCTGCCTGTTTGATGTTGTAAACTGTTAATAAAAGGCTTTGCCATGAAGGGATCTGTGTGAGAAGGTGCTGTTTTTTTCCGAGCCAGCATCTTCTCTCCACCCGGCACACGCTGACGTCACAAAACCCTGTCTCTGTGTTGATCTTTTCCTTTTAATCTTTTAAACTCACATTTCTCTGGATTAAAACCCAACAGACCAGCCCTAGTTTTAATACTTTAGTATTTAATACCCAGTGCAATAACTCTATATAAAAATACATATGTGTGTTTGTGTGTGGTCTTGTTTTACCTACAATGTGAGGGATGTATTTTGTAAAATATCCTACATGCGAGGACTTACAGGTACATATGGGGACATTCAACTGGTCCCTTTATGGTAAAGTTCTGTTCTTTGAGTCGGGGTTAGGTTTAGGACTAAGGTGTGAATTCAGTTTAGGTTAGGATTTGGTACATCTTGGTAATAGTTAGGGTAAGGGTAAGGGTCTGGGTTAGGCCATATAAAATGAATGCAAGTCAATGAAATGTCCCCAAATGTCATGAAAAATATATGTCAATCAATTAATTTAAATTAACACAATGAGTGTGGGTTTGGCAATGCCTATGCAGATGGTGTTGACACTTTAGTGTTCTCAAAGCTAAATCATAATTCCTTGACACAAAAAATCTCTATTGGATGTCTTTTTAGATATGATCATAACAAATTTCAACTATTGAACTCACAAAAACTTTACTGTGTTTTTCTTTTTTGTACATTTAAGCGGAATCGTTACGGCTGAAGTCCATCTGGGTGTCCACAGTTTATCAAATCCCAACGCCAACGAAGTGATTCGGGGGATTGACTACTTCATCTGCCATCCTGACTATGATTCTTCCACTTTGGAGAATGACATGTGCCTCCTGAAGCTCTCATCTCCTGTCTACTTTACAGACTACATACAACCTGTATGTTTAGCCTCAGTGGAGAGCACCTTTCATGATGGTACTACCAGCTGGGTCACTGGCTTTGGGGACCTTGGTAAGTTCCAAAAAGGTGTTTAGATACCAGTAGTGTTTCTAAATTCCCACCTAAACACAAAATTATTCCTTCATTTAGGCAATGGGATGACACCTACCATCCTGCAAGAAGTAGAACTGCCAATTGTGGGAAACAATAAGTGCTCTTGCTACAATCAAGACTTTGCCACCATCACAGAGAACATGATTTGTGCAGGCTTTGATCTGGGAGGAAAGGACTCATGTCAGGTGACTATGATTTTGTGTGTGTTCACATAACAGATTTTTTTTTCTTTCCTATAGGACATGTTCTAGTATGTGCTGCAAGACAAAGACAAGTCTAATACATAAAATCTATCCATTTCACTGTCCTATCATCCAATCATCCATCCTATTTCCATACCTGCTTAATCCATTCAGGTAGAAACTAGAGAGGTCCCCCTGATAAATGAGAGAAAAGAAACATTGGAAAGTCTCCTTTTTTAAGGAAAAGCTAGAATGCAATTGATATGAATTAAGGATATCATCCTTATAATATCACTCTACGTGAATTACCATTGACTGCAAAACAACTGGAACCTGGGGAACAGACATAAATCTGTTTATATGTTAATTTTTTTTTGAAACGGGGGTGGGGGGTGTACAACTTTGAAATGAATCTTAAAATGTATGGGAGCCAGGCTTAAAGGGGATTGCCATTTTTTTTTACATTGGGCCCTTGATTTTACGTTATTACATTATGTTCTACTCACCCATATGAGTTTTGTGTCATTTGGAGCCGTTCTGAAGATATACTGTTAGGTTATATCCAAGTGACGTCTTCCTTTGGGCAACGACTTGAAGGCACAAACTAAACTGTCCATAATGTATTCTTTATGGTACGCCACCATTCAAAACATGTAGGTGAATCACTGTCCCACCAGACATCTGTGGTTTTCTTTTTTATATTTATATTTGTTAAAAAACAAAGCGGAGTGTGTATGACGTCATCCTCGCGCCAGACTGGAATCGTAACAGGGTTAGGGTTACCCTAACCCTAATCCATCATCTTTGGTAGTAGCACTAGACATCTTCCAGGCATGTGTGTAAAACTAGCAGTAGTTCAGCGGACAGGATGAATAAATGGTAGTCAGCGCGCGCGTATGATTTGCAGTTTTTACCACAAAACTTAAAAATTTAAAAATCCTAACTCATAAAGTACATGTAGCACCCCACTACCCTGTCATGAAATAACTGCGGTCCGAATGTAAATGAACTAGTGGGGTGCCCCCTTTTTTATTTTCTTTTTGGGTTCTTTATTTTCTGGTAGATACCCTTCAGGTTTACCTTAATTAAATCCAAACTTATTCCTCTGACTGATAAGGGAAATAACTTAAATAATTCCAGACAACCTGTTACAGAAACGGTTCCGTTTAATTAAAACTCAAAAAGAACATATACAATCAATAAAAAATAAATGCTCAGCCCAGACTCAGGCTACCCTCTTTTTAACCAGCAAACATAAAAAATAATAAAATAAACCACCTCTAGGCTTTTAACTTCTAAACCTAAATATCCCTCAAACCAATGTGAAATAAAGTTTAAACACTTTTCCTTTATCAACAATTCTGTTTTTCCCCCCCTTTTTTTTCAACTGATTAAACACTTTTTCTCAAAACCCTATTTCAAAGTTTTTGCACTAACAGTACTCCAGTCGTTTACCACCAAAGAAACACATCACTAAACACTAAACGTGGGCCAACACACACACACACGCACACACACACACACAGTTCGGTACCGGTTTAACTATTCGTTGCAGGCCTGTTGAAGCTAGGGTGCGTCGCAACACAAAATCCTCTTCTCCCAGAATATAACGGGAACGGACTCGCTCACCCAACAGGTGCAAAACTCCGGCAGCGCGCGAAAACTCCGGTCGTCCCTCTGTCTTCTCTTCTCCACCTTAACCCAGGAGAACCTCCGCAGCAACGTTGGGGCTACGGTCGCCAGGTTGACACGGTCACCCCGCCTCCCACGATCAGCCGCAGTTTCTCTCAGTTCAGCCGCGGTTCTCGTCTCTGGTTCTTCACCTCTGTCGCGCCCCAACACACACCTCAGAAGTCATAGACTGCGATGGTTGAGTCCACTTGTGGGAAAAACCCTGGAACAGTTCGGGGCCTTCTCCAAACTCGTTTTTGACTCTCCTAAAATGAGTCTCCATCAGCGTCCACCATTCTCTTTCTTTTTCTCTTTCTCCTGTCCTTCTTCCCATCATCCCACGGTCTGCTTTTTTTTTTCACTCCAAGATGAGTTCACTTGTCCCTCAGTTTTTTTACTACTTCCATAGTCTTAAGACTAATAAGAATCCAGTCAGACAAACAACATTACACATATGTAAATACACATGTTTTGTTCAGAAATGCTTTTTTTCTTTTTTTTTTCACATTATGAATAAAAATAATCAGTCACGATAAGTATATAATCACTCAGATTACACATTGATAACAAAAAAACCTGAAAGCAACAATACATGACTCTCACCTGTATTTTTTAATACAGAGAACATAAACCTGTGATTATCTTGTAGATAATTTTTGTTTTTGTTTTAGCCAGGGCTACATACATAAAGCCAAGCTGCTCTATAGCTTGAAGCAGCAGCAAACCGCAGATAACAACCACATACAGAGCTTTGAAGTGTCAAAGCAACTTGACCAAGTGTCATGTTTGGCTTAAGGTGCCTAACCCACATGCAGAACACTCAGAGGCAGGAGAAAAGTTCAAAGGTTTATTGAAGTGTTTGAGCACAATGAATGAACAGATCCAGAGGGGAACTCGTCTGGTCACGAGTGGGTTCTGAAAAGCACACAGATTAAAAAGATCCAGGACTGGTCACGAATGGGTTCACTGCAGAGGGGGACAGAGGAGTTAGTGGAGGTCCAGGTAATTTGCAGGATGAGAGTGTGCAGGGCAGAGCTTGATTTGAGTGTTGGCAGTTAACAGATTTGAGTTTCCTTCCAGTATTTTCTGAGAGCGGGCAGGCAGATCTTTGACAGGGATAATTCTCCAGGGTTCTTCAGAGAACGGATAGGCAGATTACTGGTAGAGAAACTCTTCAGGGTTTCAGGTTTCAGACAGGTTCAATCTAGGAAGCAAAGAGGAGAAAACAGATCAGGTCAGGTTCAGGCTTTCAGGGAGTCAGAGGTTCAGACAGGCTGGTTGGCTCAGGTTTGCTAACCGTTATTGGCAAACACTCTGGCGCTGGAGAGACGTCCTCTGCCTCCTTAAATACAAATCTCCTGATGAGCAGACGAGCGACAGGTGGTACAATCAGCTCCGGCTCCAGGAGATCTCGTACGCCCTCTGGTGGAGAAAGTGGACAGACCTCCAGATTAGGGGTGTGCAAAATAATCGTCATGACGATGCATCGTGATTCTAATTTTCGTGATCTACTGCATCGATTCTTGACGCCAAGTATCGATTATTAATTTTAAAAAATGAATAAATAAAGTTGCATGAATGGTTGGTGAACATCAGCCAAAAACAAGTGTAATACAAGTTCCAGTCCAGTAGATGTCGCTGCAAATGTGTTGACGCACGCTGCCTTGTGTCACACGCATTTCCGGCCGCGGGATACTGTGCCGTGTCATTCAAAAACAAAAGATGGAGGAGAAAATATTGCAATGCATCGCAATAATTCAAGTATCATGATGCATCGTGATAGAATCGCATCGTGGCCTGTGAATCGTGATTCGAATCGAATCGTGACTTCTTTGGCAATACCCACCCCTACTCCAGATCCCAACACCAAGGTTTTATCAGCAATTTTCTTAGCATCCAAATTTCTGGGTTTAAGCGTTTTTGATGCTCATTTGTGCATGCAGTATAAGGGTAGTAAGGGCTCCTTTGGCTCACATGAAAAAACATACCGGTACCTTCTAGTTATAGGGATATCATAAAGGAGACTTACCCACTATGAGACCTGTTTTGAAATATAGGCAGTTTTGTAGCCACCTTTTAGTGGTGGGATCCCTAAAGCCGGGTATACACTGCGCGTTTTTTTCAATCGTTGCACGCAGCTACAGCTCACACTGTACAACGAAACTGCAGGGTTTCGTCATACAGTGCGAGTTCACAGCTCATGATGCATGTTCAGCACGACGCTATGATGTGATCTGCCTGCTCACACTGTACGTCTAAAAACCAAGTCAGACTCAGCTCTGCAGTGCTACTCTGACTCGTCTATCCAGAAGCCCAACAAGTAGAAGAGGAATATGAAGCTCACTAGAGCAAAATACGCTGCCTTGGTAATTTGTACAATTTTGTGATGAAAACCCTAAAGATAAAAGGCAATCACATATTTGGACAAAGACATGGCTGAGCAAACGTGGCTACTACGGTCTGTCAATTTTACAGGAAGAATTCCATTTCAGCTGCACCCCCACCATGCTTCTGTGTTTTCATCTGAGAGGAAGAAGAAAAAGAAGAATTGCTGTTTGTGCATGCCCACTGTGCGATTTGCTGATCGCCCCTCGCTACCCCCTCTACACTACACGACACACGATAAGGCTGAAAGTCAGCCCGATCTAAAAATTCGACTGGAAAATCGTCCCAAAAAGGGGCTTAAGGGGCAAAAGAGCTACACTCAAACCGAGGTTTGTCTGGATGGGGCCTTATTTTCAACAAGCACAGCCTGTTAACATCGCACATATATTGGCTAAACCTCTGATGAATTACCTTAATAAGTCTCTGTCTCCATTCATAAGTTTAGCTGTAAACCAGCATCTGCCCCAGTGTCTAACCCACCTCGGTGCATGTTGGTATACAGCTGTCTCACAGAAGTTGGTGTAAATCTGCACAGCATCTGTAAATCCAGATTGTTAGTAGCCATCCGGAATCAATCAATATTTACATAGCTTGTATTTGGGCAATTATGTGAGAATAAGGTGCACACCACATGATAAGAGTGAATGAGCGCACCACAGGGATAACACGTTAGGCACATCTCACGTTGGTGTAACAGTTTTCCAAATTTTTCCCTCTGTAGTTGGACACTTAATAAATAATCTGTATTTGGGGGAGTTTTCTTGTTAAAATTACCACAACTATTGGCGTGTCTACTCCAGAGATATTATACGGTTGTTGAGCATGTGCTAGGCCTCGTGCATGCTAGCCACTGTGAAAAGAAAGGTGAGAGAATAAAAAAGTTTACAGTAAATTAAAAAATATTCCAGATTAGGAGAGCAGTGCAGCTATATCAGCTACATCTGTACATCAGCTGCTGTTGGTGAAGAAACAGATATTTCCACCCTTTGCTTCACTTGACAGTGGTGTGTCTTTGTCCAATCTGAACATCTGGAAGCTAGCTAGCTCCATTTCCACCCCATGAAACTTAAAAATAAGGCATGTAGCTGAACTTTGTACAATTGCAGAGCGAACGCACATTGGAAAGAAATATGGCTGGGAAAAGGGTAGCAGAATCCCGACCTGCTAAATTGCCAACATTGTCATTTTTCCTTTACTGTGGAGCCTGATAGTATAATCAGCAGGTGCACCTTTTATCAAAATGTTAATTGATTCAATTTATTATGAGAGAAAAGGGGGATTCACAACAAAAATTCTCTTTTAAAGGGATACCCATTGCAAATATGTTATACCTAACTGACAAGCCATACAAAGGCTTTTTGGTGGATAAAAGGGAAAACAAAAATGACAGGAGATTGGCTATTATAGTTTATGCCCAGTTGTAAACTCCAGATTGAAGTTGTGTTGATTCAGCTGGTCCACCTACCTCAGCAATCTCATGGGTGTGCACCAAGCCTTAAGTCGGAAGCAGTGGTCTGTGCGGATGCGGAAGGCCTGCTGACGTAGGTAAACATGCCAATGCTGACATGCCCACAGGCAGACCAAGGCCTCCCTTTCCCTGGCATTTTTTAAAAAGAATCCTTCAGACCTCAGCCATAATTTGATCCTTTTTTAAGTAAAAGATTTTTTTGTCTTCTATTCTGATTCTAATAATTGCTTTCTCTCAACTTTCCTGTCACCGTACCTCACAACAAGATCCAGTCAACATCCTGATTGGTTGACATGATGCACATTGACAGAAAATATCAGATTTTTGAACTTCATCGAAATGTACTCCACTGAAGGTTTTGCTTTCGTCATGTTTCAATCTGTTCACCCTTATAGGGCCATTAGCATTACTAGATAAGCATACTTCTCATTGCTTTGCTCCTGAACCCTCTTCTATATAAGGGTAATATGTAAGTTCCCGCTCTGGGAACTTACATATTAACCTAAATAAGCATGAGGACACATGCAGCAAGCAGGTTCTAGATTTGAATCATGGCTTTGGTTCTCTTGGCATATTTTGTATTTTTTCCTCATGCATGCTTTCATTTCACAGTCCAAACTAATTATTAATAGGTTTACTTGTTATTTTGAATTGCTCTCAGGTATGAGTCTTTGTTGAACATGGTTGACTGTGCTGTCTCTGTGATAGACTAGTTAACTGCATAGTTTATATTTTACCCTGTTTACCAATTGCACAATGAAAACGTATTGCATTTTTTTGTGTAAGAAATAATGGCAACCAGAATTTGATCATCAGATTTTATCTAAGCATGATGCAAATTACATTTTGTTCAATGAAAAGCAATGTCATAGCTTGAAAACCATAAAAAACGTAAGAGAACTAAAATAGTTTAATAACATAATAACAATAAAAAAATAGTTTAAATAGTTTAAAACAAAAATATACCTCCTTACAATTCTTTACAAGTTTTCTTGTTTTTTCACAGGGAGACTCAGGAGGACCACTGGTGGTATACAATGGGTTTGTGTGGGTCCAAGCTGGAGTGGTGAGTTTTGGAGATCGTTGTGCCATTCCAAAGAGACCCGGAGTGTACGCTCGAGTGTCGCAGTACGAGAAATGGATCCATGATAGTGTTACTGGAAGGAAGCCAGGCTTTGTGAACTTCACCTCCCCAGGCACCGACTTTGACTTGTCCTTCACCTGTGCTACATCGATGCCTTTCACCACTGACGATAGTATTTTTGGCAGTGGTAAAAATCTGAGTCACTTCACTCATTTCGTGACTCTCTCTGCTCTTGCTCTGGTTCTTCATGTCTTTGTTGGTAGTGAGGGAATGTAAAAGATGGAGTTTTATTTTTGTTATGCACTTATGCAGAGGCTGATTTTTTCCATTTTCTTGCTTATCTGCGGTTCAGGTGACCTAAACAAATTTAGATTTTCTTTACTCATTTAAAAAATACATAAGTTGTTTATTTAGAATCTAATACAGTATTTATGGGGAAAAAATGTATCCTATCTAAATGAAACAATCTCACTAATCCAGCACTATTATGGCTAAGTTGTATGATTACAAGTGGGCTGATTTTTTAAAAGTTTGTCTTTATGGATTTAGATTCACAGGCATTCATAATCAAAAATAAACAAGCTTTTCAAATTTAAATCTTTCTTTCATTTTTTTTCGATGAGAATTAAATCAAACAGATTGATTTTCATCATAAGTAGTATATATGTGGGATTGAACTAAAAAAAATAAAAAACTAGGTAAAGGAAAAAAGAAAAGTCCTCCTGGGTGTTTTGTAATCTGCTAGTAAACAACTTTTGACCAACAGTTTGAGAAGACATTGCAAGGCCGACTAGGGTTCAAGGAGACAGAAGCATACACACAGAAATAATAAAAGATACAAAAGGAAAGTGTCAACCAGTTCCACAGGTGGTTCTGTCCAGGGAAGACACATCCAGGTAAACATAGCCAGCTCCCATGTCAGAGGATGGAAGAGAACACATACAGTTAGTTATAGTCAGAGAAACAGGACTACACTGAAAAGCAGGGCTAGTGCAAAATATATAAATAAAGGTGTTAATGGAAGCAGCCCAGCTGATATTTATCTCTGGGATGGTGTCACTGCCAAACAGGAACAGACCAGATGAAGCGAAAGTGAAAATATTGTAATCAATGATCCAAGTAAATTAACAGTAGGCAAAAACACTATGTAGAGATTCAATTAGACACATTTTCAAATGTGTATGTACAGCCCAATTTTTTTTTTATTTATTAAAAAAAGGAGGGAGAGATTAAGGATATATTTTGTCAGTATGACACTTGGTTTAGAATGTTGGTGAATATAAAAGACTGTTGTTATAAAATTTAAAAAACAAGCATAAACAAATATGAAGCATGTGAGGAGAGATGTATGAAATGTGTGCAATGGAATGTGCACACAGACAAAATTGTGGATACCCATCATTTATAAAAAATAAAAAAACACAATGGTCACTGAAACGGTTATCTTGAAAAAGTCCTAATGAATAAAAATGCTATGAAAGTCAGAAATTGCTTTTCAGCCATGCTTCAGCATAATTATAAAAAAAAAATAAACTCATGAAACAAGTTTGGACTAAATTAGTGCCTCTAGAAAAGACAAAAATGTGACCAAAAGGAAATGTTAAATTATGGTGTTTCCACTAATTAGCATTACAGGCGCCTGGGATATTTTAATCAATCAGTGGGCCTATATATAGTGCTACTGGTAGTCACTGTGCTGTTTAGCAATATGGAGCGTACCACACTCAACATTGACCAGAGGAAGCAAAGGAAAGTTGCTTCAGGAGATCAGAAATGAAATATAGTCAAGCATTTTAAAGATAAAGGCTACAAGACCATCTCCATGCAGCTTGAAGTTGACTACTGGGACTCAGTTGCACATAGAATATTATTCAGAAATCTAAAATCTCTGGATGTGGCCAAAGGAGAAAAATTTAGGACTTATAATAGAGAGAGAAAATGTGAGTACTATCAAGAGAGCCCAAAAAGAGAGTCCCAGCGAAAGCCAAAAAGTGGTATCTGGCATGCAACTTCTGAAAAATGGTATATGCCAGTTGGGAAGTGCTATATGCCATATGTCATTTGAAAAGTGGCCTATGCCAAATAAGAATTACCATATGCCATTTGAAAAGTGGGATATGCCAGCTGGGTCTTAAGTCAGGACTTAATCCTTCTGACCCGTCTCCCTGACCTCTGTGGTTATGAAGCCCATTTGGGAGCTGCCTTGTGCCTTCACAACTGATCAACGATGATCACTTACAACCTACAGTTTGCTAAAGAGTGAGACCTATGCCTTATGAAATCTCTATATTTTTTATTTGTTTTTATGAGAGATTAATAATAATGGACAAGTTTTCATATATAATACTTTAAAGATATTCAGAAAAATTATCATATGCTTTATAAACATTATCTTCTTGCAAAATAGGGACTTTCCCAAGTTATGTTTCACTAAGTACCTCTTTGAAAGATTTGAGTGATTCCTCTGTTTAGTTTTTTTAAGCTTTGGGTTACTTTATCCTTTTTTATATAATAAATTGTTGCTGACAACAAGACTGGATGGATGATCACTAAAATGATAACTATTGATCACTTACGTATTGTTACCTAAGATACTGTAAATATATTATCTATTAATGTGGCGCTGTTATGTGTGATCCTGCTGGTGTAATGATCCATGTTTTTAGAGATGGCTATGATAATGAATGGCTGTTTAAACATGTTCAGAGTATTTTATGTTGTTGACAAATTTGCATATAAACTTTTGCTGTTGGAAAATGTAGAAAATGTATTATCTACTTGAAACTTGCCCTGTTGATTGATCAGTTGTGTAGTAGAGCAGTTATCAAAATGTCATAGAAATGGTCGTCATCTGGATGCCAATTGTCTTTCATGTCTTGATCCGTATAGCTCTAAAGTTTTCAGTTCCAGTTTATTGCAATAACAGTTGTAGGTGTATAGTGTTGTGGTCCATAAGTAATGCAGATAAGTTCCTGTAACTTGTGACATGGTGAAAGTTAGTTGTATGTGATATCACCTGTGCTCCAAATGTTCTTCAAAGAGTCTTCTCATATTTATCTAGCTCTGTAATGTCCCAAATGACCAAATTGTCAGTTTGGTCATTCGTTCAATACCTTGATGAAGCCTCTACAGCTTCGTGGTCCATGTGGAGTGGATTTCTTCTTTTTCCTCAGGAACCAGGCTTCCTCACAATGTAGGCGTTTCTTCTTGATCTAGTACTCATTAATGAAACACGTCTGACACATAATAGAATCCACGGTTTGTCGTTGAGAGTCGGGCTTAACCCACAGTCCGATGATGATATGAATCTTTACTTTTGGTGTACTGTTCCAAGTCAGACACTCGGTCGGGTCGAATGGCTGCGGTTTCTCCAGAAAGGAAATCCAGCACTTTCCTTATCTCCTCAAAATTCTCCAAGGCTGGATTCTTCTTTGGGCCCATGCTGACAACAGGAATGTAAACACTGTCATGTAACAGCCCAGAAGCTGCCAACCTCAAGTTGCCACTTTTGCGCCTTTGGCACAACTTCCAGCTTAACAGGCTAATCCGTTTGACTGGCAACAGTGAGTCCTACTGGCAACAGTGATTCCCAAATTGAATTTATACAGTATGTCACATCATTATAAAACAAACAGCAACGTTATCATACATAAAATAGAACTTTAAGAAAATGTATGAAAAATATGACTCAGAGCAACAATATACACCGTTAACATTAATTTTATACAAATTCCCATAACACTTTTCAAACACGTGCCTGAACTTAACAATTTACAGGATTTTGTTCAACGAAGGGCTTGTGCATTATCAAATCAGAGCAACAAGCCTGTCACTTGGGGCATTCCCAGGTGCTTCATTTGGGTCAGGGAGTTCCTTTAACAGCAGTTCAGGGACCATGTTGTCCCTGCCACATCCTCATCAGATTCCAAGATGTTTTCATTGTCCAAGCAAATGTTATGCAGAAAGACACATAATGCTATTAATTGGGGTGCAAATGTAGGCTTGATTTCCAGGGCCTTAAAAAGTGCAGACCTCCACTGAGTTTTCATTATGACAAAGGCTCTTTCTTTAATTGAACGCCCCTTTGCATGGTGGTGGTTGAACTTCCGTTGCACTCTGCAATTCACCGGTTTCCTGTAGGGGGTGATAAGGCAGATTGGGTGAGGGTTGTTTCCAAACACATGTTTCTTCCATCACCCAGAATGAAGTACCCACATGGAGGATACCATCTTGCAGCATAAAAAGAGCTCCTTTTCAGAATCCAAGTTTCATGTACAGACCCCAGAAAGCCCACAAAAATATAGAAGAATTTTCTAGAGGAGTCACAAATTGCCTGTATGGTTATTGAATAGATAGATTTGTGATTTAAATAGTTCAGCTTATGGAGTGGTGGGGGCTTAATCCGAATGTCGCAACCGTTATTGCACAGACAGCTTTATTGAGGATGGGTGTCCCAGAAGGTTTACCAAATCCATGACCCACACTGTCCAGATTTGCCAGGCTTGGAAAGGATATTGCTCTGCTTAAATTGACCCAAATGCAACCTTTTGGACATTTCTATGGATGGTTGACCTGGGGATATTAAAAACACATGACACCACATGATAAGGCAGACCATAGGCAGGCCAGTAAACATATATCAGAACTTCTAGCCGAAAGCCCCAGCCATGTTCCTCTTCTCTCCTCTGTAGGTCGTGCGTGGCCTTCCTATTCAGTCTGAAGTCCTGGATGAGTTCCAACTCCAAGTCAAACCTCAAGCGCAGAATTGGCACATTCCTGTCCAACGTACAGTAGGTTAGTGGACGGCCACTCTGGAACAGAATAGGCAACAACAACAAGCTTTAAGACATATTCATAAGCATAGGAAAAAAAAAAAAAAGCTTTTACTTTTATTTTCTACATATGTATCGTGTGAACATATTTTTTCTTTTAAAAGTAGTCATAACTCTGTGGCAGCAAAAGTGTGAGTTAAATAATATTCCTTAAAAGCCACGGGGTGTGGGACCTACAGGAATTTTTTTCTAACTTTAGCAGTTAAGCTTCAGGATTAAGGTGGACTCTATTCCATTTGTTTGTTTAATTATTTGCTTACTTTCTCCTCGTGTCATTTGTTAATGACTCAGAGGCTATACCATGCGTAAAAAAATAACAATAATAATGAGGTTATTATTTTTTTTAAAGAAACAAGTAATATTATTTTAGCCTTAAGGCTAACATTATTAGACCAACACAGCGTCATAACAAATGAGTTGGCATACTGTAAACAGATTAATAAGCAGGGGAGCTGTCGATTTTCCACATTTCTTCTCTGGGTTGGCCAAACAGAGAAATTTCATCAGCGCTAAAGCAATAGGTAAAATAAATGCTGGGGCTGGCATTTCCAAACATATAAACACTCAGAACATAAATACAGTGAAGGTTTTGACTCATGCTGTATTTACGCATGGCGTAATTTAACACAACTCATAGTGTACAGGTAATGTATTACCGCCATGCACTGGGCTGGGGTGCAACTTTGCCACTAGCAGCGGCCTATCTCTCAGGAAAAAATCTTCACCCACACTTCTCTCAGTGAGTGGACTTCATTGTGGACAGAACTCACTCGATTGTTCTAAGAGCCAAGTGAGAGGAATGGAAGTGGGCCGTACACTTGCTCTTATGAGGTTTTTTGAAAGCTTGTGACTCGTGACTTTGAAAGCTCATGACTGTGTTAACAACAGGTTGAGATTTTGATTGGTGCACCCATATTTTTGTTTTGGTTTATATTTTATATTTTATTTGTTTTTTGTGTTTTGGAGTGAATGTGTGTGATGAATGTGTGTGATGAATGTATGTGAGCGCTCATGATGAATAACTGATATCTTTATGCATTTTTATGATTTGAAAGTTGATTACAGCTTTGATATTTTGATCGTCCAGGGGTTGGAGCGTCTTGAAATCTATCGTCTTTTGTGTTGCTTCCTCCTGTCCAAGATCAAAACGAAGAGCTTATTGAGTTTATCCTTGTCATGTGGATGGGGCAAACTAAAACAAAACGAACTGTATTGATCTGACTGAATTGATTTTTATAAAGTGCCTTGAGGTTATAGTGAATTTGCAGTAAATAAATAAGCTGAATTGAATAAATTAAATTAACAAAGCAATCAACATTACTATCTCCGGAGGTTAAGGGGGTCTTGGAGTAGGAACCAAACCAGTTGGAAGAAACAGGGCCCCCGAACCAAGTTTTCAGGTGACACGTGTTTAAAATTTTTTTTAGGTTTAAAAGCACATAAACCAAAACTACATCAACAACAAGAATGTAAGAGAATGGTGGAATGCTTTTTAAATAGAGGTTGAAACCATTATAAACAAATACACATCTCCAAAAATAACAAAGAAACAAGAATATTAATTTCAAATGATCAGCTAATGAAAACAGATACTTTTACAAATCAAGACAAAAAAGAACAAAATCTTTAATCAATCCAATAAAATTCAGGTACTACAAAACTAACACAGAAAAACACCATAATATTACACCTCATCTTCCGTTGTTGTTTCCATCACTAAGCTGACTGGTAAAAATTGACCATGAAGAGCGATGTTCTTGATTCTGGAGTCATTGTGCTGCACCATTATTCTGTTGTATACTAAATAAATATTACCTCTAAGGGGTTGTTTTTAAATGTAAACAAAATTAAAAACAGTGAACAGCCCTTTCTAATGTCACATTATATAAAGTGGTAATGATCTGTATTGCTGATTGCCTTTTGTAAAGGTTTATGTTAAAAGTTAAATCCATTCCTATATGGTGGCTACCATAGCTTAAATGAAACCTCTGCTGGTGAACACATTTCTGTTGCCAGGCTGTGTGTAGCCCTCTTTGTTTGCAAAGGTAACTGTTCAAATTGAGCTATATAGGGTTAGATGCGCAAACTCATTGCCAACATGGAGAGTGATCCAGGACAGCATGTTTTGCAATACTCTTTTTTTTATTTCCTATTCAATCCAGGTGGAGTTATCAGTAAGAGAAAAACTGGGGGTGACTCAGAAATCTTCTATTGGATGTCATTGTCATTCCCTGGGTGGAAGCTGAACACACAAGATCAAGTATTAATTTCTAATGGTTAAAGAAAAATGTTATTGTTCAAGATGTCTCTTCAGCGGTTGACATGTGGGATCACTGTGATTATCATCCTTTTCTGCAAAGGTGGGAAAATATGTAAAATGATTTATATTACACAGGCTCTTATATATTTGTAGCCTGTGCACACTGTGGAAATCATCGAAATGGTCATTTGTTTTATAGATTGAATATTTTTTAAAAGAAAGAAAATTTTAATGTTTTTTAAACATCTTATTTAGGCACTAGAATATTGGATCTGATGCTTTTGTCTCTCTAATGTTCTCAAAGCTAGTTAAGTATTGGTCAGAAGGAAAAACTACCATATCTATATAAATATCAGTTATTAGGAAGCAAATGCAACATGAATTAAAGTGTAATTTATAAGTATAACTAAAATCGTTAGATATACCTGAGAGTTGCATCCATTTTATGATTATTTATCTCTATAACAATAAAAGAATTAATGAGAAAAAACATGGACTAACAGGAGGACCTGAAACTGATAAGCAATGATTGCATCACTGGTTGTGGCAACTCAATATTAGTGATAAAACTTTTGTATTAGAAGAGGGTCCGCGAGTGAGGGGTTCCTGATGGCTATAAAAGCAACAAAGGGAGTTTTTGAAAAAAACAGTACCTCTGACGTACTAATGCTCTACTGAGCTCTCTGGGCTTGGTAATGTATTCTCTTGATTTGATTCCATTTGTTAACTTGCTAATGGTATTCTTGTTCTTGGACTATGTTTAAGCTGTTTTGGTTGTGTTCTATGTCCACACCTGCTTCTTCTTTAGCAGTTCTCTAGTTGCTGAAGTAATGTCTAAGTCAGTTGTAACCCTAGTTACAATGTTGTACCGTTAAGTTGTGTCTTGTTCAGTAATTTTCACTTATTGTCTAGTTTTTGCATTTATTAAATACTGTTAATGGCAATGTTGTTTGATCAAAGTAATGCCAATAATTTATTGTTCTCTGTTTGAAATCATTCTTATTGGATCAGATATTTAAGAGTTGCTGTGGAAAAAGGTTGTATTTACATACGCTCTGCCTGAGGAAGAAAATAAAATTGAGGAAGTGTTTGTCATTTTTGTTGGATGTCGTTTGATACTGTAAAATATCTCACCGGACTAATTTGAAATATTATTTAGTAGCGTGGGCACGTATATGTCAAATTTAAGAAATTCTCACAATCTGGTTGTTACCAAAAAAACCGAAAAAAAGAAAATGAAAACTGAAACATTCCCCCCTTTCTTCCATACTTTTCTTACCTGTTTAAGAATAAAAAATTACTTTAACATACCCTTTCTGTTTAAAACATATGTCGTTATTACACAGAAACATATTAAAAAGGGTATTTGAAACCTTTAAATGTACGTTTACAAGGACACATTATATATGAAAGAAAATGGAGGTAGTGCAGTAGATGTAACTAAGAAGGCAGTTCTGTACGGTTGCAACATGTTTATGTAAAATATATATCTAATATATGGCAATTTGGAATTTAAATGTGCAAAGTGAATGTGTGCTAAAGGATTTAGTAACCAAAGTCTGTGGTATAGAAAAAAAAAAAAAAAAACCTGAGCGCAGAAGCACAAAAAGGTTTCTTAAATCCCACTGTCTCTACAACATTTATTCATTATGTTTGCTAGGCCTATTTTTTTCTCCTGAGTGTGATGAAACTGCTTAGTTGCTAAATTATTTTCTCATCCTGGTAATATTTTTTGTCAAGCTGTTTGGTGTAATTTGTGTCTATAAAAGCTTATGTCTAAAGACGCAAAAGCCCTGCCTGTAAATTACCTTAATTTCAAATGTACCTATTAAAGAACAGCTTGAAAATGTACCAACTTTGCTGTGAGGTTTTCATAAAAAAAACCATCAATGAATGAAGAACATTTGAATAAAACAACTAAACAGAAAAAAAAATGGACAGTAGTGACAGAGTCAGACCTTAGTACAAAGAATATATATGAACTTCAGAGTTATCAAAAATTGGGGGCGGACCTTATACACACTCAAAGATAGAGTACCAGCATGTGTACATAAAATGATGGAAGGTTATAATTAGTGTAAAAGTTCCTAAATTTATGTGCAGGTTCAGGTCAAAAAACAGGCCCACAACATTTGCTTTGTCATGTTAACTTGATACAAAAGTAGAAAAGCTTTATTAAAGAAAAAAAAAATATGGATAAATATATATATATATATATATATATAGTATATACTATATATATATATATATTTATATATATATATCTTATATATATATATATATATATATATAATATATTGGCAGACTAATGCTGATTACAGTATATTTATGAACTCTTAAGATAAGTGGTTCTGCATTTGTCTTCATTACCCAATTAATATTTGATTAGGGACACCATCTGGAGTAGAGGAAGGTATAGCTACAATTAAGGACATTAATTTCTGTTTATTGTAGCATTTTTTATTGTGTTTATGTTAAGCTGCGTATGATCAAAGTGTATTTTAAGGAGTATTTAAAGGCTCTTAGCATCAGTATTAACATATAGTACAATAAGATTTGATAACATATTTTTTTCTGTATGTTAATATTAAATATACTCACAAAACTGTATGTCTAACATATTTGTGTCTGTTGTGTATAAAGTTCAGGAATTAAATCGAACCTGGTAAGTATCTACCCTCTTTTTTTTAAAACAGCAGAAAAAATGAAAAGAAAAAAAGAAATATGACTGTGTTTACATTATATATATTTTATTTGTTCTTTAAATGTTTGTGTTCCATGCGAGCAGAAGAATAAACTGTTTGAAACTGAAAGACCATTTGGAAATAATAATTTATAACATAGTGAATGATAATAAAAGCTTCAATTCTAATTCTTTTTTTTATATATATATAATTTTGTGGATATTTGTCAGCCTGGCCAGGTCTTCAAATTCAACAGCAGGATCTTAGGAGGGCAAAGAGGCCTCTCCGGGAAGTTGGGCCCTGGGCATGTTGCTTTTAACAGTTAAGGGCAGGATCTTTTGTCAAGCTACCTGATTACAGACCAATGGGTGCTGACAGCTGCTAGATGTCTCATGTGTAGTAAGACACTCTATTTTTGGGGGGGGCCTTGTGAATGATGATATGATGTTGTGCAGCAACTGACAGAAGACAAAATTTTCAGAATCACTTTTTATTTCTTCATTATTTAGCAGAATTTAGGCAGAAATAGAATCTTTAAAAATAAATCTTGTCAATACTTTTCTTGGTCCTGAGCTGAATTTTCTCTGAGAGAGACAGCAGAAAGTTCAGCAAAGCAAGAGGAGGATCTGATTAATGGTGATACTCAAATTAAAATATTATGTTTTTCTTTCATTCTCCTTAAGTTCTTACCTCAGTGGTGCAATATTGCACTTAGGTGCCAAAAAACCAGTTCAAGATTTGGGGAAGTAACTCGGAGAGTTTACTCCATTGTTTGCCACCAAGACTAACGGCGGCTTTTATTTAAATTGTGCTCGAGAAACGACATCTGTCTTCTAAAGATGTCAGCTACTAGGTAAACTTGACAGACTATCCAAACCGGTCTGCTTGGCTCAGAAGAAAAGCATTTCTATGATGGAAGCTGCAGCTGGGACACTATTTTGGTGAAGGCTGTAAGTCTGATTGTTTTTTGTTTTGTTCATTCATGAAAAGCTGCATTTACAAACATCTTTTAGAATCCTTTAAAAAGATCTAACCTTTACCACTTTGTATAATCTTAGATGAAGATTATGATCCAGAATTGATCCAAAGAGATTAATGCATCCAGTATTTGGGAAACAATAAAATGCAGGCTTCTATAAGAACTTCGGACTTCTTTTAACCCCTTTTTTTTAATAACAGAGAAATACTATATGTGCTCTGAAAACAGAAAATGGATCAAAGGATGAAACTATGTAAAATACATTTTATTTTATCTCTTGATTATATTTTTTGTATTTGTCCAAAATAAAATAAAAGTGTTAAATGAGTTTAACTGAATTTAGCCAGCTCTGAATTTGGGCGAATACTTTACAAATATGCCCACACTTTGTTGACTATAATATAATACAATAATTTTCTGCATGCCCTTAAAAAAAAAAAAAAAAGAGAAAAATCAGGGGTGCTAAATCTACATTCTTCTAACACAACACTTTCCAGGGTGACAAATTGGGCTCCTCTATGTGAACAAAAAAGGCTCCAACTTGGGTCCAGAGTGCGGATTTCGAGTTATTGGTATGATGTATGACGCCGTGGTCAACTACTATCTACACTCTTGTGTCAAAGTACCAAGAAATGGGCTGATGAGTGACAGACGTAACTTGGCATGGAACCAGGCCTTTGTGACCTTTCACCTCCCCAGGCAATTGACACAACAAACTTGAAACTTCACCTGTCCCCACACCAGCACCTACGCACTGAATTCCCCCTATTCAACAGGCTACCTTACTTGTACAAGAAAAATGCATATTTAGCGTGGTGAAGCTGTGGTTCCTACTCTGCCAATGGTTTTCTCTAACGTTCCTTTTGTCTGCTTTCCATCTCTTTGTTGGTGGCACACCAATATTTAACTTAGAACTTTTAAACTATGCTGCACTTAAGTTTGTAAACTTGGAAGCTTTGGCCCTTTAGGCTTTCAACATCTCAGATGGTTAAAAATTTGTTTTTTTTTGTTTTTTGGTGGGTTGTTTTTCTCTAAATAAGCTTAGAGTTTCCATGTTCAGTTCTTTTTTTACTTACTTTACATGCTCACCACATCCTACAGTCTAAATTGATTCATGTTTTCTGTCTAAGGAAACAGATGATTGAAATCGAATGCAATCCTCACACTAAGAATGTTTGTAGCGACTGGAGAGGAAAAACACCCTTTTAACAGGAAGAAATCGTCAGCAGAACCAGGCTCTCAGTGTGAGTGTCTATGAAAGTCACAGATAATTTTCTCTCCAAACAAATAAAAAGGTGAAAATAGGTTTAGTCACAAGTAATATAAAAACATCAAGGAAAATGCTTGAAAAGAAATGCATTCCAACCTTTTTATTTTATATCCTGTAGTGTTCATGTGCAGGTTCGATATTTAAC